>NW_026017110.1:2693879-2698163 GCF_020466585.1 Dendroctonus ponderosae | reverse complement strand
AGCAATTTGTCCATCTTCTACGTCTTCAAGTTAGAAGACATTGTTTCATTCCGAAAGATTTTGCTGATTCTTCCCTACTACTTAAATCTTCCGAAGGTTTGGTTCTTCAAAATGTAATGCATGATCCAAATGCTGCCACAACTCTCTTCAATTTCCTTGGAGGAATTAATGAAAAAAAAAACGACCTGCGAAAACGGTTTGCGGAACAAAAAACAGAGCAAATCGAGCACAAAAAACCTCAATCAGCCAAAGGAATAAACCTCGACTACCTACACCCGGATTTCCATAAAATATCAATCTTCTAAGCACGCAGGTAGACAACAGGGAGTTATCAAAATCAAATCAAGAGAACAATCGTCTCTGTAGAAGAATCCTTTACGAGCTCGGGGTTATGAGAAATTTGAACTGAGCAAACGTCTTTGACTAGCGGCACCGTAAATAGAAGTACATCATTTTGATGGAACGCTCGCGGTACCATTATCTGGTTGGAAATGGCCGGGTACCTTCGCCTATTAGCTGCTGGGATGGTCGAGACGCAGGAAACTTACTGGTTTATCAGCGTCCATCGCCCTCGAATAGGGTTGACGGACCGCGATTATTCTTTTGTGAACCCAAGGCCGACCTTGCAGGAACCTGCTCGAACCATCAGCCGGTGGTCCATTCTCGAAACGTATGGTAAATCCAATATTGAAGTGCGCTGACAGACCACGGAAGAACCACTCAATGTGGTCAACTTGTGAGGAATCGAAACGTCTTTGCAAGAAGAAGGTTGACCAATCGTTCTTTTACTGATCAGTTTTGACCAGGTTCGATTAGAGGATAGAAAGATCTGGTGTTCGTGTCGTTTGAGTACCTCCGAATTTTCAGTTTTCTGTTTAAAAAAACTAACCCAATCCCTAATTTGTTGTCACTTTATTTCGAGAATCGAACACAAAATACCAAAAATGCCCAGAACATTTTCACAATGCGCAATCATTTCCAACATGCTCAGCAATAATTCGTAAAATTTATAGATCACTGCCCACCAGGCCTGGGTAACTCAGTGAATTTTTGGGAGTTGGCATAGTGCTGCGCCAACCCAACGCACCGGCGCAGTAACTCAGTTCCGTTGCTGGGAAAATGTTGATGACTTTTTTTTACCTTTTTTTAGATTTATTTCAAAGGCCATTTATTAATAATATTTTTAAATGTCAAATTTCAGAATCTTCCAGTTTTAGCCAGTTCGAGTAATCTTCTAAATGCTCAATTTCCAAAAGTTTCACTTAAAAATGCTGACAATCTTAAGGTATTTTCCGCGAAAAATTATGAAACAAAATTTCGAATTCTTCGTCGCTTTGTAGAAAGCTTTGAAATCCCTTTCCAGCTTCGAATTTGGAACAAAAATCAAACAAATTTTGATCAAAAAACGAAAGGTTATAAAAGATTATTTGGAAATCTAGTTACCTCCATTCCTCTGAAGACTGTAGAATTTGTTAAAAATGTGGCTTTTTAGTTTTTTTTGCTTTACTTTCTACTCAAAAACGCTCTATTTTGTAGAGTTTCACTTAAAAATACTAACGATCTGGAGGACTTTAACGCGAAAAATTACAAGATAAATTTACAGCTGTGTAAAAATTTTACAAAAACTTTTTTCAGTGTCGAATTCGGGACAACAACGAAAATAAATGCCTACCATTTTTCCCGAAAATCATTAAGGTTTTCTTTAAAACCGATCACAAAACTAGAAGTTTTAATCGAAAACGCAAAAAAACATAATTTTCTGATGATTTTCTTCTTTTTGAAAATAATAGGGTGCTTTCAGTCAAAAATTACAAAATTAATTTTGCTAGAAAATTCACCCCATTCATCGGTTTGCAGGGAACTTTAGGAACCCCTTTTCAGCTTCGAATTTGGCACAAAAACCAAATAATTTTATTCAGTTTAAATTTTCAGGGCATTCCAGTTTTAACAAAGTTTCTATTAAGCAATTATTTCTATCTATCTTTCTAAAAAATTGCATTATTTTTAGTTTTACTTAAAATACTGGCAATCGTTAGGTATTTTCCGTGAAAAATTATATAAATTTTTTTATTGGAACACTCTCTTCCTTAAGTGCTTTGCAAAAACGTTTGGAAAACTTTTTGCAGCTTCGAATTATGGACAAAGCCCTAATAATTATTTGGAGGTATTTTTCCAAAATATTTCCCCGAACTGAAAAAGCGAAAGTTTATAATCATTTATTTGGAAAACTCTTGGAAACTGGAGTTTTTTCACGTTTAGGTCAATATTTCTAAACAGCACTAAACAGGAAAACCGCGTTTTTCCTAACATTTTACTGCAAAATACTGGCAAACTGGATCTTTAATGCAAAAAAATGAAGAGATCGATTTTACAAGAAAACTCGTCGACTTTCTTTGGAGTCAGTTCTGTTGCTGGGAAAATATAGGTTACTTTTTTTAGTTGTTTGAACAAAGTACTCAAACGTTACTCATAAAAAATGTCAATGACAATTAACAATTAATCATCATTAACCGATGAGTTATAACTCGTTGACTCAGAGAGCGGCAACAACTCAATAGCGCAACTGAACACAGTTCATTCCTGGTGACCTTAAATAATTGGTCCAATTTCTGTGGGTAGTGTAAAAATGTAGTAATTGTTTAATCAATATTTTCTACTTTTTTGTTTTATTGATGTTTTAGCAAGTTATGCAGGAACATTATTTTGTTTAATGCAGAACCTTTGGCTATAAGCTAACAGAAGGTGGTTTTATTTCCACACAAAAATATACTAATGGAGCTTTATGGACAGAATGGTCAGAATGAAATTTAAATGTTAAATCAAAAAAGTGGGTAGGGCCTTGATGAAGGCAATACAGTCGTGAGCAAGGAAAAATTGTGAAAATCTGGCAGCATCGCAGGAAGCAAATGTAAAAGAAAAATATTGAAATGTTAATTATTAAAACAAAAAGTTACATCAATTTTCAGAAACAATGAAAATTTGATTTATTGAAGTTATGTTGTCATTCCATTTAGGTTTAAATTCCGTTTAGATTTGATTTACTGTCTACAACTAATGAGATAAAGGTCGATTGTAGGGGTTTTTCAAGCGTGTAAAGTAACTTTTTAAAAACAAAATTTTTGAGGCAAAATACCCAAGAAAAACGTTTTGAAAACATGAAAGCGCCCAAGCTAAATAGAACTTTTCAAGCTCTCAATCGTTGTTCAAGTGTTCAAATTGTGTAAAATACACTTGAACTTCCCAGCCAAGAAACTGAGTGCGAAAATTGAACATATTTTTCTTGTTTTATATGCGCGAAACTGAAAGTAAACAATTTTATTCCCATTTGCCACCAAAAAAAAAACAAATGTTACACAAATTCCTGCATTCTACTCGGTCTTCTAACCACAATATCAACAAACCTACACAAGGTCGCAAAGGACTAAATAAATTGCAGCTTTTAACTCATTAAGTATTCGGAAATGTAACTTTTCTCGGAACATACCTTCGAAATCCCCATAGGATCCATACATCACGCTGCTTAATAAATTTATTTCGGGGAAAACCCGAACCTATGGGGAACATCGATCGGGCTTCCTTTATCCATAAATTCAGTTCATTTCCAGCTCGGTGACTTGTTGATTTGCAAATTCACCAAGAATCGACTAGGTCCAGTTTATTGACCCAACGGACCTAGTTTGATTAAATTATGTAGTTTTTGTGCGGAAAGATGTCGAAAAGTCGCGCTCTTCGCACTTGGAAATTCGATGGTAATTCACCACGCGTTCTATTTCCCGAAATATGTGAAAGCCAATTTTCAGTCAGTGCTAACGCGGGCGAAACTTGCTTATTAATTGACTTTGACTACGAACTCCCAGCCAAATGACTGCTAATGAAGGGCCTGGTTGCGGTCACAACCTTAGCAGAAAAAGTTGGGCTTAAACATGTCAAGCCCATCCAGACTGAAATGTTGCCACCCTAAACGATGACGGGATACGGTAACAAGCTCACTTTAAATTCAATATCAACACTCTCCCCTATAGCGAAACGCTAGACAATGTGCCCGCATTGAAAGGGTTGGAATAAACAGCCCTGTTCATCTAAATTATGTATTAATTTCTAAGAGCATCAGCAGCAATGAAACATTTAGTTTGAGTGTCGACAGCGTCGGCTCCCATTGAAAATTTATAGTTTTTAGAATATTATAGGTATCTGTAGATTATTGATGGTATAGAAAATTGATGGTTTTCTGGATTTTATGAGAGAAAGGTACGCGTTTTTCCAGCGTCAGTGGTAAGCGTGAAA
>NW_026017110.1:2684945-2692880 GCF_020466585.1 Dendroctonus ponderosae | reverse complement strand
TATTTATCAATCTGTAATAAAAGACGTGAGGAAATTCTGTCTTTTTTAAAGACAAACATTTTTGAGGCAAAATACCCAAAAGGAAGTTTGTAAAAGAGCAGAAGTTTTTCTTTTCCGAGGCCAACCAAAATGCTATTATTTGCTATAAAATGCAACTTTAATCTATTAAAAAAATTGAGCTGTAGATTAGCTTGTGGGCTTTGGAAGCTCATGTATAGTGGCAGTCGTTCCAACAAGTGGCAGACCACTTTAATGTTTCCAACATGACGTGACATCATTCGCTGGCACCAACAAGCCAGTTAATTGTATTATTTTAATTGAATGCTAACAGATGGGTCATTAAACTGAAGATATATTAGTAAATTTGTAAAGCGACAGCGAGTCGTTGAACTGGAAGGTCTGCTGGATATTTATTGACGAAACCGTTCAATATTCCCCCGTGGTTGCAAAGTTTTCCCGGGAAATTCGTGTTGTCATTATTTCCCCACTAGTTATCCATCTGCAGTGTGGAGTTTTCGAACCGTCACTAACCAGATCTGAATGTCTTCTAAAGGACAAACTATTAAAAGTGCATTTATGCAACTTTTCCCCGGAGTGCAGCTATTCATTTGCTTTTCAATGCTAAATTATTCCTAGCATTTCTCGGCGTGATTATTAGAAGTTGTCTGTGCATAATTAAAACGCGCTGTCCTAAGCCTGGCAAGAAATTTCGTGCGAAATCCAAGGCAAAATTTTTAAACTCATTTCAGCAGAAAACACGGGTAAAGAGCTTTCTGCGATAATCCTGTTTGATGTGGAGGAGTTGTTTATCAAACTTGCGAAGAGAACGTATTCACAACATTTCGTGTTTATTTCAGTTGCTAGGCTCAGATTGGATCACAGTTATTCAAATTATTTCTCGTGCGGGAGAATTTCAAACTTTGGCTGGTTTGGGGGGTTTGATGTGGTTCTAAAGACTGAGAAATGGTGCTCAATAAGCATCAACTTCAATCAAACTCCTTCTTCCTGATCGACATTGCCTGAGGTTTTTTTACTTTTATTATTGAGCTCTATTTCAGGATTTTCTATAAAAATCAGCAACTAGTTTTCACTTTGCATAAGTTTACGTTTATTTATGTATATACAAATGCAGCTCACATCTAAAGAGTTCTATTAACTCGGCTGATAAACAGGTTTTTTATTTCTGTTTATACGATTTGGATATGTTTATTTACGTTATGTAGTTGCTTTTTTAACGTTGTTGAGGGATTCTACAATATGCCTGTTAGGAAAATTGGTCGAAAGACTCAAGCAGCAATCCTGCACTGGTGGCCCACGCACCTGCAGGACGAAAAAAAAGGAGCCTGTAGGCAAAACATTATATTTTTCCAAAAATGCCCAGGAAAATTTTTGACTGAGAACAATTTTCCTGGAAAATCGTCTATTCGGCATTAAAGTCTTCATAAATGTCAACTTTCTCAACTAGTATTAATTTCTGAAACATTTTTGTTTTCAAAAGTTTGCACACCCTCTGAGTTCAAACTCGTTTTACTCCCTTGCGGTTGCCGCTATTCAATATTAGGCTGTTTTTATAGCTCGTTCTTCGGGCTTTTTGGGAGTTTTGAAACTTCTCAAATATCTGGACATTTAACGACGTTACGGGCAAAGGTATGGAGGTATGCGCAAATGGAACAGTCGAACGGTTGCCAACATTCAGAGTTCATTATCTCCCAAACCGTTGCCAATGTCGATTTTTGTCAAGACAACTGAACTCTAGCGACTATCCGTGGCAATCTAGGATATTTTTACTTTTGGAAATATTTCCAACAGTTGCGGAGTTATGGGCAAATAAGTGTGCAAACAATGTGGATGGCAGTTTAAGTCTCTCTAACTCCAAATTCCAATTTATCCGAAACTATATAGGAAAACGATGTTATTAAAAAGTATTTTTTTGGTCTAAATTCGACTCTTAAGAGAAAATTTTCCAAATTTGCGATTTTCAAAAAATTCGAAAATTTACAAAGCGTGTTTCCAGGAACAACCAGCGCTTCAGATCTTTGAAAATTTAAACTCTCTTGGCACCGAAACGGTGAACAAAATGAACTTTTAAACAGCTTTTTTCGTCAAGTCTATGGGCTTTTAAAGAGCTTTTAAATTCCCGAAAAATGTTTATAAATGGCGAAATTACAGGGTAAAGAGTGGAAGTATGTGCAAGTCTGAGAGTTTTACGCCTTGCCAATATTTAAGGCCCATTTCGATCCAAACTGTTGCAAATACAAATTTTCTTATATACAGTGAATGCAAGCAATCTAATCATCTATTTGGAAATGAGTTAATCGCGAAAAAAGTATTATGTTTGGAAAATCGTCTTTTCGACCTTCAAATCATGATAGCTTTTCAAGTGATTGCAATTTTTCGAAGTGGAGTTTTTATAGAAAATCGTAAGTTTTCAACCAATTTGATAATTTCCAGATCGGCCCGATATTAACAGAGTTATGCACGAAATGTCTACATACAAAAAAATAGTCTACAACAAAGAAAACATTGATAACATTTGTCTTGAAAAATCGTCTTTTCGACTTTCAAACTCTTATGACTTTTAAGTTTTTCAACCGATTTAAATTTTGCAAGATGCATTTTTTAGACAAAATCACTGGCTTTAGAACGAATTTTCAATGATCGAAATCGGACCAGTATTAAAAGAGTTACTTATTAATTAATAATTATAATAATAACAGCTAATAGACATATTATATATATATGGATAGTCAATAGACATCGAACGATTGTCGGTAACTGAATTTTCGAAAAAGTTTGGGTTCGTCTTAGGGTTCACAAACATTGTTCAACCTGTAATGTTGTACAATTTCTTAGTCTCCTTCGGCGTATTTACTAGATTGTCTTTTATTACAAATTTTTGAACAAAGGAAAGTGAGTATATTCTCAGGAAAAGAAGCAGAATATTCTCCAAAAGATGCAACTACTGGAGGCTGCACGAAACCAACATGATAGAGATATTAGAATAATCTCCCTTGTTCTTGATAGTCAAACTAATTGCCGTTCAATTTCATTAAAAATACCCAACTCCCATGTCGATTTGAAAGGGAATTTTCCAAAAAATCAAACCCACTCAGCTCATGATTCCTAGGAATCAAAGTATTTGCTTTCAGCACTAAAAACACCAATTAATTTAAGTGAAAGACTGCGAGAACTAAGATTGACTGTCTCAAGGCTGATTGATGATAATTACTTTAATGATAATGATGATTTATTCAATATCTGTTTCTAATTCCTGCATTAACACCACTGATTAGTTTCTCCTATTATCCCGCAGTATTATCCATCTATTATTGACTATTATTGAACATAATCAGCATCAATAAAACAATTTTTAGAATTATGATAAAAAAAGCTGTAAACGCACTAAAAATGCGACATCGAACCAAAAAAATGTGTAAAAATAAACGATGTAAAGAAGGCATTAAAAATGCATAGTTGGAAATCTATTTATTTAAATCGAGCTCTCAAACGCCCAATTGGGTTTCCACCACAGACGAAATAATAGATAGAAATTCATTAATTTGAATTTGTAAATTATTGACACATTCGCAGTGGGTTTTGAATTGGTAATGGTATTTTAGCGTTAACGGCATCGGTTTTTCTACAGGATAAATTGCCTTTGATCACATGCACAAAAAAACCGTTTTAATGGACTGCCAACAAGCAAATCGGGATATTCAGACCGGGTTTTGTTGACTATTTTAATTTTCAAATGCATTGATGGGGTGGTGAAGAAAATTTGACGATGCCGCGGGTTGGAAAACGTGGATTTTTAGGTGGAACACTTGAAAACGTTTTTTGTTTCTCCTAGAAAGCCGTTGAAGTGGAAATTAGGCTGACGAAATGCCAAAAAAATGAACAACAATAAAACTTTCGTAGTGAAATGTTTCTGATGAACTTACTTGTATATCACAAGAAAAAAATTGTTTCTACTATTTATATAATATATATTGGTTCTACTGTTTATTGTATATATTTTCCAGTTTTCCTAAAGTGAAATGTATATGTATATATGTGCATAACAGCAAAGCCAAATGAAGTTGCAAAAAAATCAAAAGCTTTGCCGTAAACTTCAGCAAGTGAAGGTGCCTTAATCGCGGCTCTCAAAGTGCAAACTTTTCAACTTCACTCTGCAGTTCATAAACCAATGATAGTTTGTGCGTTTATTTATTTTATTATATCATTACAGTGTACTACAGGTCAGAACTGAATATTTCTGTACTTTTCAATATCCGAAGTATTCAGTAGTTTATACAAAATTGGGCGCCACTCTGAAGTTTCACGCGAAATATTTGCAATAAATTAAGTAATAAACAGGACAAATGTATATACGGAGATTTTATTAAGAAAAAATGTCTGGCTCTTCTGCTGAAACCGAGTTCTTTCGCTTTGGGCAAGTGGTGAATTCTTGAGTGTCTTGGTAAGAACAAAAACTACCAGAACTTTTTATTTGATTGCTGCAATCAATTCTTTTTTCGAACATCCTCTTTGACTTTTTTCTGCTCTTTGTAAAATCTTGTAGCTTTCATAGTTTTTGCGCAAAAAAATATTTCTGATTCTTTAACAATTACCAATTTCAACATTAACTAATTTTTTGCATTAACACAATTCAAATTAAGTTTTTGTGAGATCGGGAAAGTGTTCATATCAATTTTAATGAGACTTCCTCTCTAATAAAAAATGTAAAAAAATGGTTAGTGAATCAACAAAAAGAATATATAATTCGAACTACAAAATAAAAAATTATTCCATAAAAACAAATTCACAAAAAAATTTATTAAAAATCCATAGATATTTCAAGAAAAAAACATAATTTTTTATTGAAATTTACATTTTTTCGTATTAAAACCAGTAAAATCGTCTTCTTTTAAATCGAAAAATGTTGCAGCATCCTTTGCTTGTGCATCAGATCATGTGCTTACGGGACGCCCTGCATAACCTTTGCACCTGCAGGAATGGATGAAAGCTCAACCTCTTTAACCTTCTTGCGAGGCAAAATCTCCAAATGAAATTTCCCAACTAAGGCCAAAAACGACTTCAAAGAATAGCGTCAATTTTGAATCACTCTGTAGGAGTATACAACGAATGTATAGAGCGGTTTGATCAAATTATTCTTATTTATTTACATCGAGTATCTTTACATATGGAGTCATTTTGGGCTTTCCCAGCGAGGAGAAACAAAGTGTGCCTAGGTGATGAAAAAACGATAACTTTCGATTAAACACTATGACTCCCAGTCTGTGTCTGCCCGCATAACCGCAGTAGAAACGCGATGAATAAAAAATCACTTGGTGTAGAGAGACAAAAGTTAAAGTGAGACAAAACTGAAATTTGGCGTTAACGTTTCTTGAATGAGTAGAAATTTCCGC
Source organism: Dendroctonus ponderosae (assembly GCF_020466585.1). Classification (NCBI taxonomy): domain Eukaryota; kingdom Metazoa; phylum Arthropoda; class Insecta; order Coleoptera; family Curculionidae; genus Dendroctonus; species Dendroctonus ponderosae. Next base: position 2,687,472 of record NW_026017110.1, on the reverse strand, counting down.
AGACAACAATGGAACCAATTCGATATTTGCGAATTTCAGCCCGGATGGAAGGCAATTAAGCGCAAAGAATGGAGTTCGTAGCTTCATTCACCGGCAAGATGCGCGAATGACACGGCGAAAACAAAACAAAGAGAATCGTAGCAGCAGCAGCAGCAGGAGCATCTCAACATTGCAACAGTTCCCGACCAACTAGTTTATGTAATCTTACCTTAAAATCGCCATGCGATTTTTTCGGTAGATGGACCAAAGTTGAAAGGAAAAGAGGCTGAACAACTCAACAGGGCAAAGTCAATAACAAACCGTTCTTCTCGACTTCGGAGCAGTTTAATGCTGAAGCGAAGTTGCAACTCAAGCGATGATTTATCCGCGACTGTGCCCTGCTGCGACGGCGGTCGGCGTCGCGACGCGGCGCGAATTTGTCGCTCATGTGCGCCGTTGCCCGGTATTTGTCGCATTGATGGTTTAGCGTTTTGTTTTTTTTTCTCCTCGTTCTTCCGAATTTATTTCCAAAAGCAAATGTTGCATATTGCAGGTGTATCGGGCTTTGCTGGTTGGTGCGGACTGTTTGCATTAAATAATTATGATAATTGGGCCGCTCTAATTGGTTTTCGTGCGGTTTTGTATCTAGACGGGGAAATGCGGTTGTTTTAACTTTTCTTTAAAAATCAATTAGAAACTCCACAACCAAAGTAGGACGTAAATTTTGGAATTGCTGGCAAGGCAATGAAATGAAATATTAAAAGCCTTAAAACAATTAAGCAAAAAATTATATATTAGAGTTTATACAGCGCACTAAGTCAAGAACGCTGAATGTTACGCGTACTCATGCGGCAAGCAAGAAAAATTCGGTTTTTCGATTTAAATTTAAAGAAAAAATCCTGTATTAAATAAAAAATTTTGTTGCTGTTTATTGGCCCGAACAATGAGGAAATGCCAAAGAAACTAAAACAAAACAAAATCAGAAAACACTTACAAAAATGATGAGCCAAAATAATATGTGTAATAACTAAGAAAAAGCCCAGAATTATGTGAATAATTTGAGGATAAACATTCATGCAAACGTGAATTTTAAGCTGCAGAGATTCAAATGCACGAAATGGCTGTGAGAGAAGACACTTTCTTCTGAGGCTGTCGCTCCTTTTTGATCCTTGTCGTTTTGTTTATTTTGTAAACTTTTTTCTCAAATGTTCCAATTTTCTCCTGATTTCTGAGTTTTTTTGCATCCGCCACTGTTTTGGAGACAGAAAATCCGGTTCAATACTGGATTAAAATCGAATCGCTTTTAGTCATACAATTAACACCGTTGGTTTTTAAGCCTTGAGTTTAGGTTTTCTTAAAAACTGAATACTTTCACTAACATCAACTAACAAAGTGTCTAAAATATTTAACTAATTAAGAAAAGGCAATCGAAAAACGAACCCAAGTACTAGTTAACAAAAAAACATCATGTTTTATAACGTTGTTGTTAAGGCTTGAAGAACAACAACGACAGTAATTGGTAAAAATATTTTCGCATATTAAAACGAATAAGTTGAAGTACTTTTCGAGAAGATTTATTAAAAAATATTTTAAGTGCAATAAAAAAAGTTTAAGCTGAAAAAGTACTTTGAAAATGCTAGACAATTTTTAGTCAACTAAAGTTTAAAAGAGCAAATCGCGCTTTACTAGTTCCAATGATCTCGCATTTTCAAATCTCGCTAGTTACATTTATTTCTTCTTTTAAACTGATTGGAGATACAAAAAACGCTTGTAAACTAAAACGAATATAAACTGATCAAAAAATATAACCATGTAACAAATTAGTGAAAACTTGTCACCCATAGGTTTAAGATAAAAATATAAGTGCGGCACAAACATCGTGAATACTGGAAGAACCTCAACGAGTTTGTAGTTTGATAAGGAAGGGTCTATGCCCACATCTTCTTTCTTTTTTAACAGAAGGACGAAAACAGCAATATCTCTTTGACAAAATTGACATTTCGAAAAAGTACGTTCCACATTTAACGAATTCTGTCGAATTAACCTAAGCATTTTATTGAAAAATACATTTAGAGAAATTTAATTCAGAAGATTATTTCAAAGTTCTGTCAAGCATTATTTCAATTAATTTAATATGTTCAATGAAGAAACGCAACAAACGTAAATTTTTACGGAAGGAATAAATGGAAGTTATTTGAAGATTGCTTTCAATATCAGAGCCTGCCAGAAGAAGCAGAAGATGCAAAAATTAATTCTCCCCCAACAAGAAAAATACACTGGAGAATCTAATAAATTTCAGCTCTAACCATGCTTCCGTTGGAGGTTCATGATTTGTTAAAATTTCTTCTTCTGCAGAATCTACCCCAATGTTCAACTGTAAAAATCATACAAAATTTGACCTCTCAGACCTAAAACAATTATCGGACACAAAACGAATAAAATACTGTTTATATTGATATATATATATATAAATAATCTTTATTTCCTACAGAAAAAGGCTATCGACCCAATCGGTCTTTCTGCCCTTGTTTAGTATATATGTGCCTTA
>NW_026017110.1:2667874-2684598 GCF_020466585.1 Dendroctonus ponderosae | reverse complement strand
TGAGTCTGTGGTTCGTGAGCAGAAGTTGATTTTTTGTCGCGTTTGGCGTTAGTCTCCATTTATAAAACCATGTCATTGTGTTGTTTGTTAGTGTTTTGGGATTGTTTTGGGAAGAGACTAGAATTCTTCGTTCAGATATTTTTACTTACATGTATAGCGTTGTTGCTGCTTTAAGCCTTGGCATACATTTAGAGTATTAATTTTGTCCATTATCGGACACAAAACGAATAAAATACTGTTTATATTGATTTCTTTTACTTTCAGCTATTTTTCTTTGCATTCTGGGGATATTATTTTTGGTTTGCAAAATTCTTCAATATACTGGGTGTTAGTTAATATTTTATGTTTATTTCATTTAATTAATGTATGATATACTGAGCTAAGATTGTCGGTATCTGATCTGAAATTCTTAGCATTGTTATGTTTTTTAATCTGTATCATTTCATGGACTCTTCTCTTATTATAATTACCCTTAAATTAACACAAAAATAAAAAATATATTCAAATCACATAATATCAACATAGCAGACAAAACTAAAAACACCTTAGCCAATGAATGTTTCACAAAATGTAAACCTAGGATTGACAAGTTAGACACGCCTAATGTAATTTACTAAATAGACTGTTTGAATTGTGAAAACACATACATAATTCAAACAGGACAATATCTAAAGAAAATAATATACGAACATAAGTATAGAGTAAGAAAAAGCAACGAAAATGGTACAGCATTAGCACAGCATGCACAACAGAGGTTGCATAATTTTGATTTTGGTTACACAAAAATACTGATTAACGAGAGTAATTATAATAAGAGAAGAGTCCATGAAATGATACAGATTAAAAAACATAACAATGCTATGAATTTCAGATCAGATACCGACAATCTTAGCTCAGTATATCATACATTAATTAAATGAAATAAACATAAAATATTAACTAACACCCGGTATATTGAAGAATTTTGCAAACCAAAAATAATATCCTCAGAATGCAAAGAAAAATAGCTGAAAGTAAAAGAAATCAATATAAACAGTATTTTATTCGTTTTGTGTCCGATAATGGACAAAATTAATACTCCAAATGCATGCCAAGGCTTAAAGCAGCAACAACGCTACACATGTAAGAAAAAATATTTAAGTATCTGAACGAGGAAATCTAGTCTATTCCCAAATTTGATTGTCCTGGCTAATCACCTGTTAGGCCTAATTAATTTTAGAATGTTTTAAAGTATTGCAATTGTGATGTATTTTAATGTGTGATATGATGAGGCTGTTGACGAACTGTGGTTGTTTTTTAAATTAATGACAAATTTTTTTAACTATCTGTTATTTTCTGAAAAACTGATAATGGTGGAAAAATACACCGAAACGTATTTTGATTAATAAATAGAGACAATAAATGACTGAAACCCAGGAATGAATTTGATTTGGAACAATTATTATGTAAAGTGACTCTACACATACAAAGTCAAGTCGTGGTCAAGTCCCGACTGGTTTCTGCTGGTAGAGTGATTTTTGTGTCGCAGGTCAAAATGCATCCAACAAATGGTTGGTTGCATTCCATCGACCATACGTGGCCCACCTTGGGTGGGATTGCAACAAAAGACGGTCTCGACTGCAGTCTGGTACTCCTATGCCACATACAACCGGTTTTAGGATCCACATCTTCACTTTTTGCTTGTATTTGAAGATCGGCTTGAATGAAGCTATGGCTTAGAACAGTCTTCTATATGAAGTCCAATAGTTGTTTTTTTTTTAACGAAAAATGTATTCCATCCAACCAAGTCCAGAGGATGATCGCATTATGCGAAGTTTCACTGCGGAAATTAAATTTTCCACACCCGTGTGTATAATTGCCACCCTTTGAAAATATCAAGAAACACAGTAACATGATAATATTTTATCCGAAAACCCCTCGGCGCTATCACTTCGCTCCATTCGAGTTGTTTATCGGAAAAGCGATAACCGAAATGCCATAAAGTGGATAAATTATACGACGTGACGTCTAGGTATAAGTTATTGCCGTATTATAATTCCGAGGGTTGCACCAAAGAGACGGATCCAAAGGGCAGGTTTCTTCCAGAAATATTGTTTAATAAGGGTGGGCTTAATACGGAGAACGCGCTGTTACTGCGATCCTCAGGGAATCGTATCGTTAGTGTTTTAAATTATACACGACCAAATTATAAGCATTAAGAACATTAAGTTTTGGGGGAGAATTGGGCATATAATGGGGAATCTGCTAATGAGGCTGTGAACACAAATCAGCTTTTGGCGCAAAAAATATGATTTTTAAGCTTAGGTGGAAATTTGCGAAAAAAAAATAAAAGTTGGGGCTTGTCGCCTTTATACCATACTTTAAAATAAAACTTGAATAATTTGCCTGCTAAATTGGAGTGAGTTTTCGTTGGTCTGCCCCAGTTATTATCTATTCTAATGCCTCATAAACGTATACGGCGGGCGATCATTTTTTAAGTCAGAAGATTGTTTTTTACAAACTTAATAATAAATAATAATTAATAATTCTGTCTTTTTTAAAGACAAACATTTTTGAGGCAAAATACCCAAAAAGAAGTTTGTAAAAAAATGAATCCGCCTCAACAATATAGAACTGATCTACAACTCAGAAGATTGTGTGATGGTTAAACAGATTTTACTTTTTGAAAGTGTTTACTCTCTATCAGCAGTACAAATCAGGTTTTACCCTTTATATTACGATTATTTTCAAATAGCCAACATTAGTATTTTGCAGCACTTTGCCGTTCAACTGGTCATTCGCCAGTTTGTCTGCTTCACATTGAGCGAACAGACGATAAATTGCGAATGTTTGCAGTAGCACTTGAGAATTTCACAATTTTTTCCTGTCGGCACGAATTAGTCGACAAAAGATTAAATTTTATCCAGATAATGGGGAAACAGAGACTAGATAAACCTCATCAATGAAAGGGAAAAAGATCCTGCTAATCTAAACGGATTTGGATGCTGTGGACCTTTCCAGACCGACGCAGACAATTTATAGAGCTTTGATGTCGAAAGACGCAATTCATCAATAAATGAATGGCCCATTTTTTCCAATTTGACCCTGCAGAGTGAGATAATCCACTTTGGTCCCCGATTAAACCCGGGCGGATGAAAAAATCGTCTTCGCATTATCCAACTGGCATCGCCATCAATTCGTGGAGCTACAAGTGAATGAGTCATCATTTATTCACCAAGAGGGTGTCTTTGTGTGCATTCGACCCCTCGGCTAAGGGTCGGCCCGGGATTTGGGGTAGGTTCGGGGAGCTTCACTTCCCACGCACCATCCCTCTTCTAGCTATATCGATTCGATGCAGACCAAAAAAAAATACACAAGACGAAAGACACTCTCGATTTTCGGATTGAGAGCGATACGATCCAGGATATTTCAAGTGGGACTGCGGGTAAACGCCAATCTTTACGTATAAAATGGGGATAAATTACCTCACCTACGTGATTTCAATAATGTGGGCTTCTGATTCACATTTAAGAATATGTTTTTGCAGTTTAAGCATTTTAAATTGAGAAATGAAGTTTTCTGGTTGAATTTCCTTCAGCTCAGTTAGGAAAACGAAGTCATCGGTACTCAAAGAACATACTTTGACTGTCGAAGATGGTGTTTGCTACTTAAAAACATTTAAAAAAATTCTAATTTATTTGCAAGAATCGATTATCCATCATGCCGCAATGTGCATGATTCCCTGAAAAATCACATTTCTAAATCCCCGAAATTTTTGTTTGACTTCGCGATTTAAAAATTTGATTTTGCATCGCGTTTTTCGCAAATAAATTTCTCAGAAACGAAAACTATTCTCTAATAAGTTCAGAGTTGTGCATTCAGTAAAGAAGAGTGCGCTCCAAATGTCGTCAAAATTTCCTGAAACCATCAAAAATTAATTCAAATCACTTGAAATCCTGAATTTTGCACGCTTTGTGATTGAAAATTGAAAATAAACGCTTTTACACAAACTTACTGCAAACTCTTCAATAAAAAATTCCAACTTCCAAAGTAGAACCAGTAGAAACTTGAAAAATTTACATTCTGACACTTTTTTAAAACGAAATTTTGGAGTAAACTTGCACTTAAATGTCTGATATTCAAATTTCGTGTGACTTTTTGGGACAAATTTACCAGAATTTCACAAGCTTCATATGGGCCTGATGTAATAAAAAACCGCCCAGAACATTCCCAAACTATAAAAATTAGCTACGAAAGAACCAATAGCTCAATCGATACCAAATCAACCCTACGAATTAGCTGATGAATATGCTAAGCTTACCGAATACTGCGTAGTTCCACCTGGAAAGAAAGAAGAAAATGTATTCAGTACAGCATAGTGCAATGAATATTCATTGTATCATGGGAAAACTTAACTCCCTTCAAGCTAAAAGTTTTGTATATTAAAAATCATTCCTACCAGCTTTCTGCAAGCTGGCGCCCCATTCTCCATTTTCTTCCCATTGATCTCCAAAAAGTTCACTTCACTTTCACAAACTACCGCACTTGCCATATGGGCCACAATAATTCTATATTCCCCACCTAACAATGCGATTCATACGGTACACTTATTCAAAAAGGCAAACTGACTATTCAATTCTAAACCTTTTCGAACAAAAAGTACATAAAAGATGATCATTTGCTTGTTCGTCCTTTCGGTGATTAACTGCTTCATTTGGCAGTTCGATTTCAGTTTGTTTATTGTAGACATTTTTGTAGAAAGTGCGTGTTTGCACGACAATATTTCCAAGGACAAATTTCATGTTCCAACTGAACGAGAGTCAACAACTAAATGAAAAACGCTCCAAACGCCGCTCTTTTACTAATTTAATTTTAAATTTAGAGGCATTTATATTTGTATGAATTTCATGCAGTGATTAATGCACAACGGTAAAACTGAAATTAATAACTGAATTAGTTTTGGGTTTACAAAAATATTAACTAAAGAAAAAACCGCAAGCGAATAAATCTCCTAAAATGAAACTGTTGCTCAACTTCCGAGCGATGAGAGAAACCAACGAAATTTCAACTTACTAAAAATGTCCTTCTTCAAGAAATATTCATAATTTACATTGAAGCTTAATCTTATTGTTTTCCATTTATAATCATCTTTTTTTTGTATTATATTTGTTCAGTCTCCACTGGCTTATTGCTCCATCTGCTAGCCCCAGATCTCATGCCTTAATCAGTCAAAATGTGCCATTTAATGCTCGATCCATTTTGGCCTCATCTTGTATATCATATTAAAATTTCAAGTTTGAAAATTTCTTGTGAAGTACCCAAGAGCTCAATCGCAACCAAAATCACACTATAACTAAGCTGACTGTTTGCCTGACAGAGAATACTTTTCTCTATTAATGTGGCGATTTCCAATTTTTAAACAAGTTAAAGAAGAAGTCCACGGTTTATTCAACTAAATTGCTCACCAAAATGGTCTTTAAACAGCCAAATTTGCCCTAACTTTGGAAGTGGATCAATTCTGATTGTTTAGATCAATTTATTTCTATTTAAAGCGTTATTTCGCCCCCATTGTTTTCTGTTAGTCAATGTTTAGATACAAATTAAGCATCTAAGTTTTTTTATTTATTTTCCTGACTGCTTGTAATTGTTATAGTATTATTTTCTTTCCTGGGTTCCAGTCACAGTATGAAACCAAACATTTTTTGTATATTGTTTATTTCGCTACGTTTCGGCGAGACAACCGCGCCATCATAAAATTTTAAAATTCAATCAAAACTACAAACACCAATTTACAATTAAAATATGTTGTAAAAAAACTATAATTTATAAAGTGTTAAAATATTCATTAGTTCTTGAGGAAAAATAAACTTTCCTTTCGGGAGCTAAAAACATTAGAAAAACTTATAATTGGTAAACATTATATCTATTTAGGTTTTCTAAAGTTTCTTTTTCCTCAGGAACTAATGAATATTTTAACACTTTATAAATTATGGTTTTTGTACAACATATTTTAATTGTAGATTGGTGTCTGTAGTGAATGAATTTTAAAATATGATGATGGCGCTGTTGTCTCGCCGAAACGTAACAAAATCAACAACATATAATAAAAATGTCTTTCACACTGTGACTGGATTCCAGGAAAGAAAATAATATAAATTATACAGAGTGCAAAATGAAAAAATGCTAAATATTGCAGAGTTTCGCACGCTCGTAATTGGACAAAAATTAAGTTTAACCGACCCTAAAAGTTTAACGATAGACCAAATAACTCAAAAAGCTTTTTACATTTTTAAGCCATCCATTCTGTTTACAGGGTGGCCTCAAAAAATCAACTCTTTGATCTTGCAGCGAAGACTTTTCTGCCCTTGGTCCGATTTCACGATCTAGAGTTCATGTTGAATCTTAAATTTCTAGATAATCTAAGGCGAAAATACGATATAGAGGGTTGCAGGAAAAAGAACCTAAATCTGTGATTCTGGAAAACACAGTATGATTCGTGGATTAAAGCTTCAATGACAATTATTTTATTTACGTGAACGAAAATACACAAAAACGTTCTAAAGAATGTTCAAAAACAGTCGAGACTTATTTACTAGCTGCTAGCACCAGTTCAAATAGGAAATCCAGCCACATCAAACTCCCGTATTTGATCGATCAGGTTTCATTAGATAAATGCAATTTTTCTCCGTTTTCCCCAATATTGGCTGACTCATATATTATATCGAGACCCTTTGTATTTGTAACCGGTCCATTCTCATCAGTGAACCGACACATTTAGTTGCCATCCGCGAAGGGAGCTGCAGAATACGGTAAATCCTAATGACAGATGGTCTCTGAGGGCTTCAAATTACCCCCTAAAAACACGCGTGCTACCCAACAATCAAGGGCGATTTTCTGATCACTCGAAAATGGGCAGCAGTGTTAATAATACCGGTTTGCTTTGTGTTGGCTGGCCCCATCCATAATACAAGTAGTAGTAGGTTTTAATCCCTAATTTAGTATTAATGCTCAAAATTGCTAAGTATTTTATTGTGGGAAATTCGCTTTAAGGGGGCAAGTCAATTGAAAGGCCTTTAAAAATGTGGAGAAACTTGCCCAATTTGATCAATTCCCCATTCAATCTTCTCTTGTATTTAAAACAAAATTCACTTTTCACACACGATTTTATTTTGTAGTTTAGCCGCGTGGTTTTCATCTTTTGCTTCGTTTCTTTTATTTTTGCCATAAGAGCTGAGCATTTATATGTAAAAAAGCTTTCAAGTATTCTCCTATCCAAGAAAATAGTTTAAATTGAATCGTTAACTTAAATTATAATAATTAAATTAAATCGTCGAGTTAAATCGAACCATAACGGTTTCAATTTATCTGATCAGTTCCCATCAGTAGACTGAACTGATCGATTGTTATCAACATTGTGAAATTTTCGAGCGTCTACAGAACTGGAAAAACCATTTTGAAAACCGCAATTTAAATATGCATATTTAGAGTCTTTGTTTCTCTCGGAAAAGTTTTAGTTTTTCTGTTCGTTTACTAGCTCTCTTTGCTAATGATAAAATTCCAAAAAGTAATCAGAAAATTGCTCAATAAAGTCCGTTTTCTCCAGCAAACTTCTTTCGAAGATTCCTCTCGAAGAAACCAGCTACGTACGAAAAAGTTGCAAATAAATTCCTACTTTGCTAAAAAAATCCACTCACGATATTCCATAACCAGTCATGTCAGCCTCAATCGTTCTGCAGTTCTCCAGGAACACTTAATTAAGAAATGTTCGTCTATTCAGCGAGACGACTGGCTTTCGAGCGAAATTTTCTCTCGACGTGTCGGAGGTTAATTACGAATTTCATAGTTTGCATTCATATGGCAGTTTTACCTCTCTCATTCCTAAAGGATAATCACTTGTGACTGTACTAAATTTTAACGATGTGAGCGCAATAATTTACGGCCGCACATTTTAGCGATGTTAAATCCTGGAATGTGTATCTCTTGGTTTCAACGAACAGGATGCAGTTTTTGCATTCGAACCGAGTGCAAGTGCAGCGCTAGCTAGTAATTGCAGCAAATGCTATTTCGAGAGTTATTAGCAAGATTGGACCGTATTCTAGTTAGTTACAGTCTGTATACTAGAAAATTCTTGTACTTGAATATTTTTATTAAGGTTTTTGTACTTGAGGAAGTTTCTCTAAGGTCTAAGGAACCCAACTAAACTGGTCAAAAAAAGTTATTGGTTACACTAAACTAATTTGAACCAACTTTGGAACTGGAAAATTAATGCAATTTTTTTTCGGTTAGTGCGTGGTGTTGCAAAATAGTGCGTCAGATAAAGTTTCTACGGGGTGGGAGATCAAACAATGCAACATTGGTGAAAGTTTCGCGTATTCTCAATTAGACGAAAAAACTATTTCTTGCTTTTCAATGCCACAATCAGACATTTAAGCAGATAAACCTTATATCCCGAAAAACGTTCTTGAATTTGGTGCTCATCTCTTACATTTACTGAGTGGTCTTAAAAAAATAGTATTTTTGCTCTGGAACTCAGTGGACTTCAGAAAATAATTATTCAAATTACCGGGTTGCACGAATTAACGAAATATTTGAAAGTATACTTCACTTGGTCGAAAATCTTCCAGAATCACAGATTTAGGTGCCCTTTTCATGCAACCCGGTATATCGAATTTTCGTCTTAGAATGAACCTAGAGTAAAAAAGTATTCGCTGCAAGACCAAAAAGTTGTTTTTTTGAGGCCGCCCTGTAAACAGGAGGGATGTCTTAAAAATTCAAAAAGTTTTTTGAGTTATTTGGTTTATCGTTAAACTTTTAGGGTTCGGACTCAAGAATTGTCCACTTAGGAGCATGCCAATAAATAGAAAATAATAAGATTAAGCTTCAATGTAAATTATGAATAATTCTTGAAATTTTCAAAAAATTTTAAAATTCCCTTGAAAAACGACATTTTTAGTAAGTATTTGATGCAAGAAACAACAAATTTGTCCGCTAAAATCTGAAGTTCAAGCGCTTTCAGTTTTTTATCGTACGTATTTGAGTTTCTTATGAATAATCTGGTGACAACCGCAAAACGCCCGATTTTTTGGTTTGATTTTTCAAAGCGCGCTAAAATCGCAAAGACATGTTGATTTTCATGCCCATTATTTGTCAATTTTTCATCAATATATGAAATCCAGTAACTCACTTTTATGCCATTTAAGGCTTGATATTTAGTGAACCACGTGTCGAACATCGCGAGTCGCTAGCTTTTTCGCACTTTTTGTAAAAATTGATATTTCTAGAAGTATAAAATCAGAAAAAAATATATTTTTAATGCTTGAGACGACATCTTTTACTACCAACAGATGAAATTTCGGAACTTTCAATCTTTAACTTTCTAAAAAATTGTCTAATTTCGATCTTTGGAACACCGCTAAAATGGCCACAAATTGCTTATTTTATACTCGAAACAGCAGTTTATTCTACTCTCAAAGCATATTCAGTTTTTTACCTTCTAAGCTTTGACCTTTTGTGAATAAGCTCACGAAAATAACAAGTAGCCAATCATTTAAAAAAAAAAGATTTTTCGGTAAACGCTCAAAATTGCATACTTTAATGAAAAAAACAACCCATTTTTCTGATAATAGCTGAAGGTACCAGTGCATTGAGCTTTTTAATCTCTTGTGATCAATCTGGAGACAACCGCCAGACACCAGATTTTTCCGAACAATTTTTCCATTTGATTTGTGAAAGAGAGCTAAAATCGCAAAAAATTTCGTACCACCACAAAATTTGCAGTTTACAAGTTTTTATCAACATATGAAATCCAAGAACTCAGTTTTTTGCAGTCGTAGAGCTTTATATTTTATGAATAAGCGGGCAAAAGCCGCAAAGTTGCTCGCTTCTTTATTTTTTTTTAGAAAATTATTTTTCTAGAAGCATAAAATCAAAAAAAATGTAAACCTTGAGACAACAATTTTTACTACCAACACTAAAATCCGAGAAATTTAAATTTTTTTTTCGAGTTTTGTGTAGCACCAATTTCGCTATTTTTTTTTGAAAAACTGTTGAGAGTCGATTTTTTAAAGACCACTAAAATTGCTAAAATTTACTTTTTTTATACTCGAAACAGCAATTTATCCTACTCTCCGAGCATATACAGCTTTTCATCGTCTAATCATTGCCCATTTGTAATACCCTGGTGAAAACCGCAAGTCCAACTTTATTTAACATAAATTACTAGTTTTTAAACAACATCTTGTACTAAAAGACGGCTTATTCTATTCTCTAATTCCTGCCTTAATTAAATAAACATTCACTTAATTTGCGTCGCCACAAACCTCCGGGATAACCGATCTTCTTTGTGAAAATTCGCAAGAATTCCCGGGAGCAATTTCTTTCAATACGACAGAGCTAACGAAGATGATTAACTCATAAATTGCAAAATTTAATATTTCCATGGCCCGATCCCCACTTTTATGGCTCGGGAGATAAAATGCGAATTTGTAAATAAAAAATAAACGGTGAGGTTGCGACACAAGTCTGATTTAGGGATTCTCATTAATTCCCATCAGGGAATTTTAAGATTGCCACAACATTTTATCTGCTGTGGCTTTATAAAGCAATTGCTTTTCATTTGGGGCGAAAAATTGAATCAATCGTAGAATCAGTATTATTGAGAATTGACTTCAGTTCTTTATTAATTAGGTAGGCAAATAGTAAACAGTGAAAAATATATGGAAAAGCCTGAGAGTTTTTATCAATTTTCGAACCTGGAAAATGTCCACAAACGCGTAAAATGGGCACAGTTATGGTCATTAAGCGTCCAAATGTATGACCAAGGGTTAATTACGCCTTACGCCCCTGCCAAAGGGTCCTGATCCGCTTCTGAATGAACAAAATGATTGAATGGCACCGAAAATGGGAAATTTAATGCGTCGTAAATTCATCATTGTCGCCGAGATGACGTGGAATAGAAGCTGATTTTCCCCCAGAGTTGCTGTGTAAGGGCCCGGTTTAAATCCCATTAAATATCTGCGATTGTCTGATAAACAAGAAGAAGCAGAAATAAGAAACCATTGGGGATAAATGAAGTTTTGTCTTTATCGAGCTTGTTTTGTTTAATCCTGGACCCTTTGAGGAAAAAAATACAGGATAAAAAACGCTTTATTTCCCTTCACATAATCGCCAATCATGTTCAGTACGAACCCCCGAAAAAAAACCAAACAAAAACTAACCGGTTGGACGCATAAACCGTGCAATCGAAAATTAATCTGCAAAGTTTTTAATCAAAACCTGGCATGCGACAAAGCCGAACAGCACGCGTGCATATATTGGTAACAAGCAGTTTCCCGCATCTGTCCAGGGACAGATGTGCACGCGACATACTGCCCCAAAAGGGTGCCGTTACATTGTTCCTAGGACAGCAATGAAGGGTGCATTTCCTCCCCTAATCATTTGACGCTCGGTCGGAGGTAAAGCTGAATAAAAGTTTATCATTAAACGATTATACCGGGTGTTATGGCTGGGAAAATCGACTCAAAACAAACGCATCTTTGCAAACAACTGTTTTTCTAATTCTGCGTTACTTATATGCTGATAGTATTTTATTCATATAAAGTATGCTTTCGTACTTCTAGTGGACATTTGCGGGATGCAGCCCGTTTTTAGCCTCACCAATAATCGCCTCGTCCTCTGGATTGTTGGCAGATTTTTCATCTGCATCCTCGTCTTCAGACACCAGGATGGGAATGGCGAAAGGGGCGAAAGGATTCTGTCTGATTCTTGTCGCCTTTTGTTCGACAACTTCACTTTCTTCTCCTGACTGATTCATTGTGGCTCCCGCTGCTAAATGGACCATCAAGATAATGAAAAGCCCCACAGTCACCTTGTCAACCTGTAGAAAACCGCATTAAAACATGCTCAAGATAGTGAAGAATATTCACAACTATTATAAACGGCAGATGACTAGACTCACCATTATGATTTACGTCTGGATTCGTAGCGCTAAACACAATTACGAGATGTGTGCTTGCACTGTTGTAAGGCCAGAAATGTTGGCAGGGTTTATTAGCAATTGGACGCCGAGTCATGCGCATTTTCATTAATTTATGGACAAAATATTAGCAAGAAACTGTCCTAATTCCTAAAATAAACAACACCCGTAATTAATTACTCCAGTAAATTTCCCATATTAATATTATTACGTCTTCATCTTACAATCCCAAATGGCTTTACTTGATTATTCGGCGGATGCTTCCTTTCTTCACAAAATAACGACCGCTCCCGTCTTGTTCTTCATACAGTTCACTATTCATCTCAATAAATGTTGGCAACAATTGACTCTAAACCATCTAGATTTTGTGGGCTCGAAAGAGTGTGGCCATCAAAATTGGTCCAGACCCTGATGTTTCTCGATCATTAGGTGGATGCTTTTTCGTGATAAAACAGCGAATGCTTCCACTTCATAGCAAACCCGCTTAAACATAAATTTCCGGGACTTTTCAAGGCAGGGTATCACGTCGTTATTATCGGCAAATTTCAAGCGTTAAGTGAAACAACGTCCAATTGAAACATCACATCAATTGCCTTTTCACTTGAATAAACAGCAGCTTTGGAACAAACATAAACAATCTAAACATTGGCTAGCGCCTGATACATCAGCAGATCGCCGCAAATGTTCGTAAAAGCCACAGTTTCCATTGCGGGAATGAAAAGGATGGTTCCTGATCCAACTGCGCCCAGTGAGGACTGGGCATTGCCTGACACGACCAGCAAAATACTTGCACTGTTTCTTGCTATTGTCGAATATTCAACTTCACTGCTAGGAATCTGCAATATAATTAGCTTTAGTTGGTTTAAGGGTTTTCTTGTTTTGCGTACTTTAATTTGGACGACCGCGAAGTCCGGGACAGGAGGTCGAAAAATAACAGAAAAACCATCTTCTCGGGCGGGTGAATACAGCTTTTCTTCAGGTGGAGCGCCCTCGTATATAAGCATGGAGCAAAGTGTCTCGACATCAACGAATTTTGGAGTTAATCCCGCTCTAACGACGTTGTCCGAGCATGCCATACATTCAATACAATCTACAATAAAATTATTTTTTTAAGGTCGGTTAGAAACGTATTTTGCTGCTGCCCCAATGTTTATAGCTAAAGATTTATAAAACCCTCCCGCTTGGTGACAGACTTCTTCTTTCCGAATCAGACAGTTAGCTATTCAAAACTGTAAAAAAATGTTTAAAACTTTACCTCCAAACAAGTAGGCATGAGGTTCATTTGCGCCTAGAAACAGAGCCTCAGATGGCTTCAATTGTAAATAGTTTAGAAAGTAGACCATCAAAATTCCATTGTCATAGGGAAATTCTGAGTGCAGCCTCTCAACCAAGTCAGCGTGCAAAAAACAGCGCTCACCAGCATCTGGAATAATTAGACCGTTCACTTAACCATTGTATTAAACAAGGCTTCGCTTCTACCCGATCCGGCAAATCTCTTCAGAAGACTATCAATAGCTGCAGATATTATGCTCTTGCTAGATGTGAGGATTTGTTTAAATGCGCGCCTTATTAGATCACCATCGGCCGTTGTAGAGTCCAACCCCACAACCTCTTGCAGTTCTGGAATAGCTAAAAAATAATACAGACAGTTATAGAGGATATTCTTAGTAGGTGTGTTAGTTGGGTCTTACTTTCTATAAAGTGTTTGATTTGGGGCCAAGGCCGGAAGCCACACAGAGCCTCAAATGGGGTCAAAGCAATGGCCATTTCAGGCTTGTGATTGGGGTCCTTGTAAACATCGGGGAACTGAGCATGCAACTGTTCTGCATGCTTCTACAAAACCCGCAAAGTTCACACATTGAATACAACTAATTGGGAAGTTACCTTGGAAGGATGGGCCTGGATTGACAAGGCTTTATTTACAGACAGAACTTTGAACAAAAAGGGCAGTTCCTGAAATTGCTTCAGCACTTCTTCGCCTAGATACTCAGGGTGTTGTGTAATAACATCCGCAAGTGGTTTATCGGTCGTTTTCACTACTGAGGGCGCATTGACATGCGTCCCCATCCAGAGCTCCGCATAGGGCAGGTTTTCGTCTATTTCAAATTGTCGATTCGCCCCCTTTTGCAGCTGCGCCACCTTGCTAGCGGAGCCCTTTTTGCCCCATTCATAGTTCTGGACTTTGCACTGCAGCTCCATTGCTTGCCTTAGACGTTACTATTCTACAATTAACGTGTCACTCTATTTGGGAGCTGGAGGTGAGGGGATTAGCCGATAAGCGATAGGAATTGACCCCCTAAATCCCCAAGTTCAAATCGTTCAAATCATAACCTCCATCGGATTTGACAACAAGTTTCAGTGGCTGGTGATTCGCTGCTATTGTTTTTCTTAATTAGTTGTTGTTTAGAATTTCGGGTTTGTTTCAGGGTGAGTTTTGCACCCGTTGCTAGCTTTTGTCGGACGCATGGGAGATGAAGCTACCTGCGACAGCCATTTAGTTGCAAACAAGTTGAGGAAACTTTTATTTTCTCATTTTTTCCAACCGGTATTTCCACAGTCAGTTGTCGCTTTAGCCAGCGCCCCATCAAGTATTTATTTATTCCACGACTGCCAGATAGTGGCAAAATCACGGCAAAATCAAAGATTCACTTTCAGCTTTTAGTTTCTATGAATTCGCTTCCGAGCCTTTGCTGCTGCAGTACGAAATATGGCTCTCGACTTCAAAGTGTTCACGCTCAATTGCTGGTGAGTTAGGAACAGTGGCATTCACGCGAAATATTCGCTAACATATTTCTCATTTTCACTTGTAAGGGGGCTAGCTGTGGTGTCAAAAAACAGAAAAGCCCGGATTTCAGCGATTGCAGATCTGCTCGCTTTACATCCCTTTGATGTGGTCTGTCTGCAGGAGGTTTGGACGAATCGAGACTACAGACTGCTCAAGGAGAAACTTGCATGTGTGCTGCCCCATTCTCATTACTTTTACAGGTGAGATTTAAATGAAATTACTTGTGGATTTGGGTCCAGAATGTTCAACGCCGGTCATTTTTCTATGGGGAGTAAGCAGGAGACTAAATTTTGCCTGGGAAGTTTGTAAAAGTTGCGCTGAAAACACGAAGGCTCAGTTATTTAGATGAATATTTTCCTAGTTAGCAAATAATTCACACTTAAATTCGCGTTTTATCGTGAAAATACGAATCAATATTTTTTTGATAAAAGAGCCTTATGCCTAACTCTCCAGCTCAGTTGCTTCCCCAAATATGTGGTCTAAAGTTCTTTTCTTGCAAGTATGGTGAAACATTCTTTTTAATGGCAAACAATGAGATGTGAAATAGGCGATGAAAAATTACTTAAAACTTGCTCAATGTTCAGTTCCGCTCTTACCCACAGTCCTTTTAAGAAGCGTTTCAGTTACTTTCTCTTCCGCCGTTAAAGTTTCTCAGAAGCACCAAAATGTGATATTTGTATTAATAAGTATGTAATAGATATACATCTGAAAGTGTTGAGGAAATTTGGAATATGTGGAGTTTTTAAGGGTAAAAAAGTCCAAATATTCCAGCAGATTTTGGAAAACTACGCTACTACTGAATCCGAATGAAAATGCCTGCAATAATGGCAACGAACTTAACTTTTAGTGCTCTAAAGCAAAATAAAGGTCGATAAATTGATACGAAAATCAAGCCTTGTACTCATTTTTCTTGCAGGTGATTGATACATTCGAATTTTGTTGAAATACTTTATTTTGTTTATATTTAGAGCCAAAATTCCTCAGTTATTTTTTTGAATCTCGCAAAACTAACTTTTTGCCGTAAAGAAGGGATGCTAAGTCGGGAGCGCTTTAACAAAGAAATTGATATTTGATAATTTTGTCTGTATTGAAAAGGAGTGAAAGTCGCCAAAATCCTACATCCCATTAATTTTTTTAGCGCTTTCAAGGAAAAGTTCCGGCCAAAAATTGGTGATTAGTCCAAACTTTTATCTTACTCACGTTGCCTCATTTCTCAGATCAAACGTTTTCGAATGAATCTGCATAAAATGGATCAATTCTATTTAAAGGCAAAGAACGGGCAATAAGGAAGTAAATCCTACAACTGAGTTACATACTTAAATATGGACAGCTTTTTCTATGTAGATAGAAAGCAGTTGATACTGTGACCTCCGACTTACCTTAATTAAATATTCAATGTGTCCTTATTTTACTCTAAACGACCCCGACGGTTTACTTCAGGTGAGCTCAAATAAGGCATTTATTTAAAGTTTACCTTTTTCCGAATGTCCCGTTTAATTTTCTATTTTAAGGACCTGTAGAAGGTTTTCGTTAAATATTGATGTACAACAGAAAAAGTGGGTTTGTCAAAAATATTAATCCAAATTGCCGCATATATTATTTAAAATCGAGTCCCCTCGAGTTTCCTCATCCGTAATATTCAATTTCTGACGTACAAGGCAATTAAAATGAGGAGCATTGTGTTGTTCGTGAGATCATTCATGATTCATACCAGAACCAATAGTTTGCATATATTTTTAGTACCGAATTATGTGTGTTTTACACGTTATTTTTTAGTCAATTCCTAAGCAAGGCAATGGAAATCTGGATTTTTAATATTTGAGAGCACAAAGCCTTTCCAGATTCTAATTTTTCTAATCAGTCAAGTGTTGAATGCACTCCAATTCTGTGACTCGAATGGTTATTGAGAAACTTCGAAAAAAGCAGCGTCATGTTCAAGTGGATTTTGCAACTCAAAAAAAACCACGCAAATCTAAAACTTCTTGA
>NW_026017110.1:2647303-2667662 GCF_020466585.1 Dendroctonus ponderosae | reverse complement strand
GGGACGGAAAACATGAAATTTTGCAATAATCTTACGCCACCCTTGCACAAAACGACGATAACTTTTCTAATTTCATAGACAACAGAAGACTGTATTTTTCTACATAACCCCCCTCCCCCTGAATTTAAAGCTGGATCCGCCCCTGGTTTGAACTGATTAACGATGCCCTTCTGAAACTTGAAAATGATCTAGTGAGAAATTGATACCATCTGTGTTAATTTTCAGTGGTGTGACTGGCTCAGGAATTTGCATTTTTTCAAAACACCCAATCGAGGAAACGTTCTTCCACCAATGGTCAGTGAATGGCTACATCCATAAACTCCACCATGGAGACTGGTGGGGAGGCAAAGGAGTTGGCATGTGTCGACTCAAAGTCCAGCAAGAAGCCGAAACGTATTTCGTCAATGTCTATTCCACCCATGTAAGTATGCTGTTAATGAACAACTGGAGGGTTTGTGATTAATTCTTGAATTATTTCAGCTTCACGCTGAATACAACCGTTCGTCCGATGACTATCAAGCTCACCGTGTCCTTCAGGCTTACGACACTGCTCAATTCATTTTGCTCACGTCGGGCTCTGCGGATTTAATAGTGCTAGCTGGTGATCTCAACACTGAACCGGGCGATTTGGCTTACAGGCAAGTTAAGTGTTTAACATCAGGCTGTTTTACAAGATGACTTTTAGGGTGATTTTAACAGTGCCCGGTTTGGTTGACGCCTACATGCAAACGGGGAGCATCTCGGACGACAGATTTGCTACAAACGAGAGCTTGCGGAACAGCTACACGCCCTCCTCTTTGATTAAGGACAAAATTGTAGGCAAGAGGATAGACTATGTTATGTATCACCCCGGCCCAAACGTAAAGGTGGAGTTAAAAAGCTACGCGTTGCCTCTTCCAGATCGTGTTCCTAAACAATCCTTCAGGTACTACCAGGCTGAAAGCAAGAAAATTATTGTCTAATAAATGTATTTTCATTTATTTCAGTTACTCCGACCATGAAGCAATTCTGGTTGAGTTGTCGCTCTCCAGGGACAGCAAATCTTCCAAAAATTGCCCGGACGAAGTAGCTAAGAAACTGGTGCTGGAAGAATGTGTCGCCTTATGTAAAGAGGCGCTAAAAAGCATTTCAAAAACAAAAATCCTCTATTGGACCGCAGTGCTCTTACTGTTTCTTCTATTCCTAGCTAGTCTAATAGTCCCGGCTGTAGTTAGTGTGAAAATGATCGATGACTATCCAGTGATTTTCGGGGTTTTCCGAATTATTTTCACCGCGTTAGTGCTGTTTTTTATTTTAATGGCCACACTGTGGAGCCGAATCGAAATGCATGGGGTGTTATCAGGTAAGCTGGCCATGGAGATGTCTTTGAAGAATATTTATGAGTGCGCACATTCTAGATAGTTATCGAATTAGTTTTTTTGCATTTTTTGCCAAACGTGAAGACGGTTTGTACATTAATTTGCCTTCCCGGTGTACACTGCCACTGGTTTATCAAGTTTCCAAAAAGAGCTCAAGACTTAATTTCAATTAATTAATTGGAACTTTGTGAATTCATTTTCTGGCTAACAGTTACGTGTTGCTTTTCAAGCTCTGGCAATCAAACGGAAAGAAATTCAAGGAAATTGTTTGTTATTTATGTGTTGTGAATTGACCGATTTCTTAATGTATATTTACATTTGTGATAAGAAGCACGTTAGGTGTACTTTGTGACAAAGAAATTAGCAGAATAATGCCTGGAACAATTATATGTATAATTGGAACTGGGGATTGTGTATGGTTTAACTGTTTTTTTTGTTAAACGTTCAATGTTATTGCTCATATCAACATATTCTAAAATAAGTTAAACATGTAGTGACCATTTGTATTTACCTTTACCTAATAAATTCTAATGATCATTCCTAAACCCGAATTTTGCTGATCTTTCGATGTTCTCGAATCAGTCCTTTACAAGTATGTTTTGCTTTCGTTTGCGTTAACACTAAGATATTAGCCTCTTCTGCGGGGCTAATGAAGTTCCCATCCACTCTGTCCAATTATATTACTTGATCTTCATCTTCTTGGACTTGATGAACCGACTACTTGACTCATTCCTGTGGCATGTTGATGCAAGGAGGGTTGTGTCATCTGCAAACACCACCAGAATCGTGCTTGCAGTCTGTGGGATCTCGCTAGTAGGAAAATACTTCTTAAGGCTGCATCTTATTCATGATTAGATCTTTTTAATGAATTCTCAGCATTTTAAACAGCGTAAAAAACCGCTTCAGAGCAAAATGTTTGGCAATCAGCGTGTATCTGGACCAAAAATGCGTGTTTGTTCAGAGACCCCTTCTAGTTGGCCTTTAAATAAACGCTCATTAACAAGCTAATAGAAATCAATTAAAAACTCGTTACTTGTTCCTGTCTATGCTTCCTAAAATACGCGTTATTAATTCAATTAACTGAAACACTACGCTCTGCGAGCTTCCGCCTTTATTTCAAACAACCTTTATTCGATTGGACATATGGACATTTGTGATTGGTGGAAATGCACTTCGGCGTTGTCAGATTCAAAGAAAAATATGTCCGTTGAGGGAAAATCATCAGTTCAATCGTAGATTCAAGAGGTAATTTAACGCATATTCCGAAGAAAAAACTCAATAAGATGCATAGAAGATTCTAGTGGTTCAAATAGGACTCATTTATGTACCTGCATGTGGAACAAAATAAAAAATAATTAACGCTTACTATTGTGTATGAGGAGTTTTCTGGCAATGCTGTTCCACCCTATGTTCAGTCGAATGTCAGAATCTCTGTCAAGTTAAACAATAGTCGGTTTGTATTCGTAGCTCAATAATAATTATTTCCGAAATTTCGTCCTAAAAGTGCCCCCAGACACTTTGAGAGGTTTATAGTTAATGTAAGTATTTATCACAAAACTTTACATGTTCTGCTGTACTTGAAAATTGTTAATTCATTGTGAGGTTATAAGTTAGAAGCCAGTGGCAACTTATAGGGCTTTGGCTTCGGGCAACATTATTTCCTTTCGCCCATAAAAGTCCAAGCTTTATGACCTGATTTATTATTACTAAATTTTTAAGCCTGATTTATGTTACTGTAAAACAAGATGTCAAATTATGGATGTATCTACATCTATGTTTATTGAAGCAAATTCCTGGACTTTAAGGCCCAGGCAATGTGGACAATTTCTTAAATATTAACTAGCGTGTATTTAACAGATAGCAGACTTCAATCTAAAGATTAGTTTGTGTGAACAAATTAAATACGTTAATGTGTTTTAGGCGGTGTTTGCATTTTAAAGCGCCTTAATGATTTATTGGCTATTGAAAGATCTATTATTATACTTGTCGCAAATCGCCATATACTATTTGGGGCCACGAAACTCCTCGCTGAATAATTTACTTCTTGCTGTGGAAAGCGTGCCTTTGAAACCATAAAGTTGTAATCTTTCTACACAGCACTAGTAAGATAGCAAATGGCATTAATATTTAATCATAAAAGTCTTATCACTTGGTTTCTGTCGTATTATTTCTGCTTAACAATGAAATGGATAAGCTCTAATTACTCTTGCAAACCACATTCCAATCATCACAATCCCTCTAATATTCTCAGGGCATTTTTTATTTAGACATCCAGTAAAATATCCAGAATGAGGACTAAAGGGTGCACAGCACTGCTTCTGGTGGCGCTAGTCGCAACTTGTTATTCACAGGAAACTGATGTAAGTTTCACTTTACCTAGTTTAAAGAAAACCACCCCAGCATTTTCCGTTTCTCTAGGATGAAGTTACAATAGAAACAGTCGAAGATACAGACATTCCATATGAAAGTCCCACCCCTTTAGACTCGTCGAAAGTCTATTTTGCCGATCATTTTGATAGTCCGTCTGCATTCGACAAAACTTGGGTGAAATCCGAAGCGAAAAAAGAAGGGATTGAAGATGAAATTGCAAAGTACGACGGCCAATGGGGCATTGAGTCGCCACAAAAGGATGGCCTGAAGGGCGATTTGGGGCTGGTTCTCAAATCGAAGGCCAAACACTCTGCCATTTCCGCCAATTTAAAGCGGCCCTTCGTTTTCAAAGACAAACCGCTGATTGTTCAGTATGAGGTGCTGTTGCAAGAAGGCCAAGAGTGTGGTGGCGCCTACTTGAAACTGTTAAGCGATATCAGAGACACGAATAACTTGAAGAATTTCCACGATAAAACGCCGTACAGCATCATGTTTGGACCGGATAAATGCGGCAACGACCATAAGCTTCACTTTATTTTCAATCACAAAAACCCGAAGAATGGATCTGTCGAGGAAAAGCACTGCGAAAAACCAAAGGAAAGGTAGGTTCGCCCAGAGCAATACGAATGATTTACTTAATAGAAAACAAATTTCCAGGCTGGAAGAGAGTTTTGCTGATAAATTACCGCATTTATACACTCTGATTCTGCGACCGGACAATACCTTCGAAATACAGCTCGATAGGAAAACAGTAAAGTCGGGTAGTTTGTTGGAAGACTTTTCCCCTGCAGTCAATCCTCCCGCTGAGATTGAAGATCCAGAAGACAAGAAACCAGAAGATTGGGATGAACGGGAAAAGATCCCAGACCCCACTGCTGTGAAGCCAGGCGATTGGGATGAAGATGCGCCCGCTCAAATTGTAGATGAATCTCAGACAATCCCAGATGGGTACGTCTCCTGGTTTCCCAGTGGGTTTTTAGAGGTGATTAAATTATTGTTTTAGGTGGCTGGAAAATGAGCCAAAACTGATCCAGGATCCCGTGGCCGAAAAGCCTACTGATTGGGATACGGAAATGGACGGAGAGTGGGAAGCGCCCCTTATTGAGAACCCTCTATGTGCGGATGCGCCTGGATGTGGACCTTGGGAGCCGCCGCTAGTGAACAACCCCGCTTATAAGGGAAAATGGAGGGCGCCTCTAATTGACAATCCCAACTACAAGGGAAAATGGAGGCCGCGCAAGATTCCCAACCCCCACTTTTTCGAGGATAAGCAACCTTTCAAGATGCAAACTATTGTAAGGCGGATATTTCCACAAACTTACCCATCGAAGCTTAACTTTTGTCGTTTTTACAGTCTGCTGTAGGATTTGAGTTGTGGTCGATGTCCAATAACATCCTGTTTGATAATGTTATTATTACCGAAGAAGTTGAAGTAGCCGAACATTGGGCTAGCGCGACATTTGACAAGAAAAGGCAGAAAATCGCCATCGAATCTGTAAGTTTCTAAGTTACATTTATCAATTCTTGGTCAAAAAGGTGTTGCGCTATTGAAGCCATCATGGTAATTGATTCATAATCATGGTACTTAGGTGTCGACTTGGGGAAAAATGATGAAATCATTGAACTACAACCCTAAAGGATGGGCATTGTACTTCGTTTATTGTTCTATTCCTGTGATCTGTTACATTTGCTATATTTACAGATGTGTTAAAGAGGTACTCAGTAGTCAGTCAAACGGGATCTGGCTTTGCTGCCTTTAATTTCCCGCTAATGTGTTCCTTTACTTAAGATCACCTAATTATGAAGCTTTAAATTGCTTCGAAGTGTTGAATAAGCATAAAACCTTTCACTGAACTTTTCTGTTTCTTTTGCAGGATAGTGTAGTTCAAAAGCTAGCTAAACTAACTGCAGACTATCCAATATTGTGGGCAGTTTATATAATCGTGCTAGGTATCCCAGTAGTATTTATTTTGTATCTTTGCTGTAAACCATCAGCTAGCCAGAAACAGGTAAATACCGCTAGTCTATTTCAGGTCTGCAAAGACTGCTTGATTGGTATTAGGAATCTTGCTCAAAAAGTGCGTGTTTTTATTAGGAGACTGAAGAACTTGCAGAGGCAGCTATGAAAAAGAAGACTGATGAACCAGCAGAAGCAGAAGACGCAGCCGTGCCTGAAGAAGCTAAAACTGCCGAGGTGAACGAGGTGGAGGAAGAGGACAAAGATTCTGGAAAGGACGACGAAGACGCTGAGAAGAACTCGAATCCAGATTCCGATGAAGATAACGAAGCTGTAGAAACAAATGTAAGTGCTCTTTAAATTTCTAGGGGTTTGTCGAAATAGAAATGTTTGTTATTTTGAAATTTTCAGCAGGTAACTGAAGCGGGAGAAGGGACCAGAAAGCGGAAAGTTCGCAAAGATTAAAAAAGAGCTGCAAAAGTCTGTATTTATTTCGAGTAATTTATCTAAAATTAAGGTCGATTTCGATGTAGGCAATTTGATAATAAATTAACGTACCGCTAGACGTACATGTGGTGTATTGAATTCACTCATAGCGATGTACAGGATTTGTAAAACGATTTTTCACCTAACTTTGTTAAATTTATCAAGCACTTTTTTTGTTTATCACTGTGATGATAGTTCATAATCTTCTAGTCGTCGGGAGAAGGGAATTTTTCTTTTCACGCCAACTTAAGGTTGCTGCATGATCCTGTATGTTTTATTTTAAAGGCAATGTCGTTGCTTTTTCTTGTACACTGAACCGTTTTCTTAAACCATTATATCTGAAGAGCTAATATTAAACGCAACGATACTGTGTTCACTGTGTTCTTTGTTTGTTAATAAAAAGTTAAAATGCAGTACACCGTTTTATTCATATAAATATAGATCCCAATTAATTAAGCTTGACCGACTTTAATATCAGCAAGCCCAAAAAAATTAAATGGAGTCAATAAGATTGGCGTTAAATACTGGACGCCCTTTCGCGTTGAGATTGGTAACAGCAAAAACACTGCCAGCAGCTGGGTAGATCAACCTTTCTTCTTCTGTAAGAGAAATTCTTGAAGTGGTAACGAATAGAATGTCCAGATTAGGTCCGCCCCACATAGTTGAGGTGATATCTCTTGCGGGAAGCGCTAAAACCTGCCAATAAGAGCGGAAGTTGGATCATCCAAAGAGTTATGCAAAAGTGAACTGTTACTTGTAAAAGAGCCCTTTCAGTCGGGTTGATTTTCAAAACAACTCCTCCTTTGTATATGGCTACCCATAGATTGTCGTCTTCATCAATAGTCAACCCATCTGGATGCCCAGCTAATTCTGGATGATCGCGCATATCAAAAGCAACTCGACGGTTTGAGATTGTTCCTGATTCGTCGTTATAGTCATATTCCGCGATCTGCATAGTCAAGTAGCAACAGATAATCGTTCACATATTGTTGGTAACTTACTTCAAGTGTAAGAGAATCCACGTAATAGAACTTATCATTGGCGGCGTTCCAAGCCAGGCCATTGCTGATATTAACAGGCGCAATTTCCACGGTTGGATTATCGAGGGTTTCTTTGGTGATTTTATAGAAGATTCCAGCGTCTGGATCTACGATTCCGGTAGTTTGGTCTTCTACTCCCATTGTGCCTGCGGAAAAAACAAAAATTCGGTTACCATCAGCGTTATTGAGGAAGACTTACCAATCCATAAGCGGCCCTGTTTGTCAGCTTTTCCTTCATTCACTCTACTAGTTGGGAATTCTTGGGATACTTCCGAGAGCACCTAAAAACAAATTGTGAGCTCAGAAAATCTTGTTTTAAAGTCACTACCTTTTGTCTGCCCAGTTCGTTAGTGCCATCCCATTCTACAGCGAGAACAGCCCTATTTAGACCAACAATCAACAAATTATCATTATTCTCCGAAGGAATCACCGGAGTGACTTCTCCATCTAATTGGATGAATTTGACTTCAGTCGTTTCGTAGTTGTAGCTGTAAACCCGTCCTGTGTGAATGTCTACGTAGAATAGAATATTCTTCCTGCCGTCCCAAGTTGGTTCTTCGGCATGATCGACTGGTTCGGTTAACTGATATATGGCGGGATGGTCGAAATCGGCGCCACTAAATCAAACAAATGTGGACGAGATTATTGGTTTGTTACTCAGAAAATTCTTACTCAGAGAAACAAGCCCAGCTCAGGAAGCAAAGCAGTAGAATCTTAAACATCCTCACTGATTGCGTGTAAATTCACGAATGAGGATTGATTGATTGTTGTACGATGAAGGGTTTTATCTGTTTGAAGTGGTTGATCAATAACTCTTTAAAAGATTAATGTTCAAGATTTTGATGCATGAAAATTTTTTATTTGCGTCCGATTTTGAAAACAATTAAAATCCTCAATGCGAACACAACATTTCAGTTTTCAATCGAGTCGATAAGCTCGGCGTTAAAAGCTGGAAGTCCTCGAGTGTGGAGATTGATAATGTTCTCAAATGTAAAAGTATATGTTTTACCAAATTTTTGGCAAAATTATCTGTTGACTAATGTGTTTCTTGCTATTAATATTTACACTTGAATTAATCGGATCGGTGTTAAATACGGGCCTTATTTGCAATTTTAAAATTCGCGTTTTATTACTAAAATTCCATAACGGACCAAAACACTACTACCAAACTGTGACAAAAAACTTGCGCTTTCAGAAAATCAGCAATTTTCTAACGGAAAATATTAGAATTTTTCGAAATTTCGACCCAGCGAATCGCGCACTGTCCCTCCCAATTACGGGTAAACCACAGAGCGCTCACAGATTATAAAGGTTATCTCTAGATTCCAGAGTTGCTACATAAGTAGATTCAAAAATCTTCTAACGTTTGTGAAAATTTTCTTTCAGTCACTGCTTAAGATAGTTTAGAAGTTAAAAGATTTTTACGAAGCTAGTGCATTTGGATGGCAGCTTCGATTGTGACTTTTACTACGCCGAAATGTAAGAATTTTTGGGGATTTAGATGAAACTTTCTATATAAGTGCGAAACTCTATAAAACTGCGAAAATCACAAGTTGCTCCTTTGGGCAGATTGGAAGTAACGATTTTTTTAAACGAGCGCATTTGTGTGACATCTTCTTTCTTCATTTTCCATTTTGATATTAAGTTTTATTAGACTAAAGAAAATCGAGATTTTGGGGGGGAGTTTCATGAAACTCCCCGTCCGTGAGCTGAAAATGATGTGAAATTTAAGGCATCTTGACAAAATGTTAATTTTTTCAAAAAATCGTCCCCATCTTTGGGAAAACTTCATCCAAAATCAAAATTTCACATGCGTGTTTTTTTAGCTCAATCGACTCCTTTCGACGTAAAAAAGTCACAAATATGCATTTAGAAAGTGTTTGGGTCAATAATAAGGAAGAAATCGTCGGCTAAAGATCGTAAACTCTCAAAAAACGGTTCAAATGTGCCAAAAATGTCTATTATTTCGAAACTTCTACCATGTTTTTCAACGAGTTCGATGTATTCCCGGCGTCCGTGACGTGAAAATGATGTAAAATTTAGGACATTTTGAAAAAAATATATTTTTTTCAAAAAATCGACCCTCACCCTTGGAAAAATTTCTAACAAAAATAAAAATTTCACATGCGCGTTTTTTGAGCTCAATCGATTCCTTTCGACATAAGAAGGTCACAAATATGAATTGATAAAGTGTTTGGGTCCCTAATAATGAAGAAATCGTCGGCTAAAAATCGTGATCTCTCAAAAAACGCTTCAAATGTGCCGAAAATATCTATTATTTCGGATGTGAAACTTCTATCATGTTTTTCAATAAGTTCGATGCATTCTTCGGGACCGTGAGCTGAAAATGCTGTAAAATTTAAGATGTTTTGAAAAAATTTCATTTTTTCAAAAAATCGACCTCCACCCTTGGAATAATTTCGAACAAAAATAAAAATTTCACATGCGCGTTTTTTGAGCTCAATCGATTCCTTTTGACGTAAGAAGGTCACAAATATGAATTTATAAAGTGTTTGGGTCAATAATAGGGAAGAAATCGTCGGCTAAAGATCGTGATTTCTCAAAAAACGCTTAAAATGTGCCGAAAATATCTATTATTTTGGATGTGAAACTTCTATCATGTTGTTTTTCAATGAGTTCGATGCATTCTTCGGGACCGTGAGCTGAAAATGCTGTAAAATTTAAGATATTTTGAGAAAATCTTAATTTTTTCAAATAATCGACCCCCACCCTTTGAAAAGTTTCTGACAAAATAAAAATTTCCTAAGCGTGTTTTTTGAGCTCAATCGATTCCTTTCAACGCAAGGACACAAATATGCATTTATAAACAATGGGAGTCAACAATAAGGACGAATTCGTCGGTTAAAGACCGTGAACGCTCAAAAATCACTTAAAATGTGCCAAAAATGTCGATAATTTCGGATCTGAAACGTTTACCATGTTTTTTAATGAGTGATGCATTTCTGGCTTCAGTGAGCTGCAAATGAAAGGCAAATTGGCTTTGTTTTGAACCCCAGTTCAGATAGTTTTCCAATTTTCGGGTACGTAAAGCCGAACTTCATCAACAATATTTAGTACTCAGATGGATATTTGTTCAAAATCCTCAAACAAAACACTATATTTTTCCAACATTTTTAGCAAAAGCAGTTATTAGCCGATGTACAAGAAGCACAGCTACTAATGTTTCAAATTGAATCAACCAGATCGGCATTAAATACGGGCCGGCCTTTGGTCTTCAAGTTGGTAACAGCAAATAAACTGCCCGCAGCCGGATAAATCAGCTTTTCATCATCTGTAAGGGCAATTCTCGAAGTGGTCACAAAAAGAATGTCCAGATCTGGGCCTCCCCACATGGTCGAAGTGATATCTCTTGCAGGAAGTGCTATAACCTACCAGTCATTATTAGCGCCAGATCAACGCAAGTCTTTAATGAAAACTCACTTGCAAAAGCGTGCCATTAGTGGGGTTGATCTTCAAAACAGCTCCGCCCTTAGCTAAAGCCACCCAGAGATTGTCGTCCTCATCAATAGTCATCCCATCTGGATGCCCAGCCAGTTCTGGATGATCGCGCATATCAAAAGCCACTTGGCGGTTTGAAATCGTCCCTAAAGTGTCGTTGTAGTCGTAGGAAGCAATCTGAAAATCCAACATTGCATCTGGTCTAACACCAGATCAAAAACTTACCAATCGGGTAGGAGAATCCACATAGTAAAACTTATCATTGGCGGCGTTCCACGCCAGCCCATTGCTAACATTAACAGGCGCAATTTCCACAGTTGGGTCCTCCAGGGTGTCTTTGGTGATTTTGTAGAAGATTCCAGCGTTTGGCACCACGGTGCCGGCGGTGATATTCTCATATCCCATTGTGCCTGCAAAGGAATATTTTATTACCATTTTTAATGGCACTTAGGCAACAGTTACCTATCCATAACCGGCCTTCTTTGTCGGCTTTCCCATCATTCACTCTGCTGGTAGGAAACTCTTCAGAAATATTGGCAAGAACCTGAAAGCAAACCTCTTCTGTCCCTACTGAAGTCGTAATTAATTCACACTCACCTTTTGCTCGCCCAGTTCATTGGTTCCATCCCATTCCACAGCCAGAACCGATCGGTTCAAGCCGACAATCAGCAAGCTGTTATTCACAGCCGGAACAACTGGAGTAACATCCCCATCTAGTGTAATGTAATTCACTTCAGTTGTATTGTAGTTGTAGCTGAAAATCCTCCCACTGTGAATATCGACGTAGAATAGAATATTCTTCCTCCCATCCCACGTTGGTTCTTCAGAATGATCGACCGGTTCCGTCAGCTGATAGAGTGCAGGGACATCGAAATCAGCCCCTCTGAAAAAAAGGGAGTAAAAATCATGTTTAATCGCTGAATATTTGGACTTTCTACTTGGTGGACGAGATCCACGCCAAAATGCACACTACCGCAACTTTAAGCATTTTCACTGGAAATGGGAAATAGTGCAAACCTGTCTAATATTATAGAACTATTAAGATAATTATTAATAAGACCCTTATCTTGTTTTAAATAACACTAATTACACTTAATAAGATAAACACTGAATGTACGTGCAGTAGTATATGGCGACGTGCCTGTCAAAAGTTATTTATTCAACTTTATCGAAAAACGCCGATGGCTTTGTTTGGTTTGCGATGTATGTTTTACTATATACAGGGTGGGTAATTTTTTTCTCCAAATCGTGATCCAAATCACGCCCTGTACTTTCCAATTACGGGTAAACCACAGACTAATCGCAGATCACAAAGGTTGTCTCTAAATTCCAGAGTTGCTACATAAGTAGAGCCAAGAATCTTCTAATGATTGTGAAATTTTCAAGTGGCTGTTTAAGGTAGTTTAGAAGTTGCAAAATTTTTAAGAATGGGTGTATTTGGGTGAAAGTTTCAGTTTTGACAACGCTGAAATCATAAGTGTAGGGAGATTTTGGTAAAAATTTCCGCATAGGTGGAAGCAAGTGTTCTCTAAACATTGCAAAAATTTAAAGTTGTTGCTTAGGGTAGTTTGGACGTAACCATTTTTTTAAAGAAGCGAACGCATTTGAGTGGACGCTTCCATTTCGAGATCAATTTCACTACGCTGCAAAAATCAAAACTTGTAGGGGATTTTGATGAAACTTTCCGGATAAGTGGAGCAAAGTGTCCTCTAACTAACCCGAAAATTGCAAGTTACTGCTTTGGGAAGTTTGGAAGGTACAATGGTTTTTTAAGCGAGAGTATTTGTGGGTTCCATTTTGCGATTAAGTTTTACTACGCTGCAAAAAATCCTATTTTTTGCGAGATTTTAATGAAACTCTCAACGTAAATAGATTTGAATCCCATCTACAGATTGTGAAAATTTCAAGCTCCTGCTTTGAGTAGTTTCAAAGTTACAAGATTTTTAAGAATGAGTGCAGTTGGGTGGAAGTTTTAATTTTGACATTAACTTTTACTACGTTGAAAAAATAGATGTTGGGCGATTTTGATGAAACTTTCCAGATCGGTGGAACCAAGTTTCTCTAAACATTGCAAAAAATTTCAAGATTTTGCTTCGGGTAGTTTGGACGGCACGATTTTTTTAAAGAAGCGAAAGGTTTTGCGTGGACGTTTCCATTTTGAGATCAATTTCACTACGTTGCAAAAATCAAGACTTGTAGGGGATTTTGATGAAACTTTCCGCATTAGTGGAGTAAAGTGACCTCTAAGTAGTCCGAAAATTGCAAGTTACTGCTTTGGGAAGCTTGGATGTTACAATTTTTCTTAAGCGAGAGTATTTCTGGGTTTCATTTCGCGATTAAGTTTTACTACGCTGCAAAAAATCCTATTTTTTGCCGATATTTTAATGAAACTTTCAACGTAAATAGATGTAAATTCTATTCTGTAAATTCTATCTACAGGTTGTGAAAATTATAATTTAGAAGTTACAAAATGTTAAAGAATGAGTGCAGTTGGGTGGAAGTTTCAATTTTGAGATCAACTTTTACTACGTTGAAAAAATAAATGTTGGGCGATTTTGATGAAACTTTCGAGATAGGTGGAACCAAGTATTCTTTAAACATTGCAAAAATTTAAAGATTTTGCTTTGGGTAGTTTGGACGGCACGATTTTCTTAAAGAAGCGAACGCTTTTGCCTGGACGTTTCCATTTCGAGATCAATTTTACTACGCTGCAAAAATCAAAACATTCGGGGGATTTTGATGAAACTTTCCACACACCTAAGTGGAGCAAAGTGTCCTCTAACTAACCCCCCGCAAATTGCAAGTTACTGCTTTGGAAAGTTTCGAATTTCCAATTTTTTTTTAAGCCAGCGTATTTGTGTATTCTATTTTGAGATCAAGTTATACTACGCTGAAAAAATCTTTGTTACGGATATTTTAATGAAACTCTCAACGTAAATAGACTCAAATTCCATCTACAGATTGTGAAAATTTCAAGCTCCTGCTTTGAGTAGTTCCGAAGTTATAAATTTTTCAAGAATTCGTGCAGTTGGGTGAAAACTTCAGTTTTGACATCAACTTTTATTACGCTGAAAAAATAAATGTAGGGCGATTTTGATACAAATTTCCACATGGGTGGGTGGAACCAAGTGTTCTCTAAAGATTGCGAAAATTTCAAGATTTTTCTTTGAGTGCAACGATTTTTTTAAAGAAGCATTTGCGTGGACGCTTCCATTTCGAGATCAAATTTACTACGCTGGAAATTTCAAAATGTGGGGGGATTTTGATAAAACTTTCCGCATAAGTGGCTCAAAGTGTCCTCTAACTAGCCCCAAAAATTGCAAGTTCCCGCTTTGGGAAGTTTCGAAGTTACAATTTTTTTTTAAGCGAGCGTATTTGTGCATTCTATTTTGCGATTAAGTTTTACTATGCTGCAAAAAATCCCATTTTTTTGCGGATATTTTAATGAAACTCTCAACGTAACAAGATTCAAATTCCATCTACAGATTGTGAAAATTTCAAGCTCCTGCTTTGAGTAGTTTAGAAGTTACAAAATTTTTAAGAATGAGTGCGGTTGGGTGGCAGTTTCAATTTTGACATCAACTTTTACTATGCTGAAAAAATAAATGTTGGGCGATTTTGATAAAACTTTCCACATGGGTGGAGTGAAGTGTTCGCTAAATAGCACGAAAATTTGGAAATTTTACTTCGAGCAGTTTGGACGATACGATTTTTTCTTTAAGAAGGAAACGCATTTGGGTGGACGCCTTCATTTCGAGATCAAATTTGCTACACTGGAAAAGCAAAACGTGTGGGGGATTTTGATGACACTTTCCGCATAAGTGGAGCAAAACGTCCTCTAACTAGCCCGAAAATTGCAAGTTGCTGCTTTAGAAAGACTGCAAGTGAATTTTTTTTCTGCGATCGTATTTGTGCATTCTATTTTGCGATTAAGTTTTACTACGCTGCAAAAAATCCTAATTTTTGGCGGATATTTTAATGAAACTCCCAACGTAAGTAGATTTAAATTCTATCTACAGATTGTAAAAATTTCAAGCTCCTGCTTTGAGTAGTTTCGAAGTTACAAATTTTTTAAGAATGAGTGCAGTTGGGTGGATGTTTTAATTTTGACATCAACTTTTACTACGCTGAAAAAATAAATGTTGGGCGATTTTGATGAAACTTTCCAGATAGGTGGAACCAAGTGTTCTCTAAACATTGCGAACGAATTTCAAGATTTTACTTCGGGTAGTTTGGACGGCACGATTTTTTTAAAGAAGCAAACGCTTTTGCGTGGACGTTTCCATTTCGAGATCAATTTTACTACGCTGCAAAAATCAAAACGTGCAAGGGGTTTTGATGAAACTTTCCTCATAAGTGGAGCAAAGTGTCCTCTAACTAACCCGAAAATTGCAAGTTACTGCTTTGGGAAGTTTGGAAGGTACAATTTTTTTAAGCGAGCGTATTTGTGCATTCCATTTTGCGATTAAGTTTTACTACTCTGGAAAAAGCCTAATTTGTTGCGGATATTTTAATAAAACTCTCAACGTAAATACACTCAAATTCCGTCTACAGATTATGAAAATTTCAAGCTCCTGCTTTGCGTATTTCAGAAGTTACGATTTTTTAAAATAACGAGCGCATTTGAGTGGAAGGTTCCAGTTTGAGATCAAATTTTACTACGCTGACAAACATGAAAATTTTGAGGGTTTTTGATGAAACTGTGTGCATAAGTGGAACTAAGTGTTTTAAAAAATTGTGAAAAATTCCAGGGGCTGGAAGTTCCCAGTTTGGAAGTTATGCGCTTTTGAAGAAGCGAGTTGGACCAAGAGCATTTATTTTGAGCCCAACTTTGCAAAGCTGAAAAAAATCAGTCCGAAGGACGATTTCCTTGAAAATGTCGGCGTTTGTAGAGCCCAGTGTTTTCTAACAATTGTGAAAATCTCACGTTGCTGCTGGGTGCGGTTTGAATGTTAAGATTTTTTTAAGGAGTTAGCGCATTTTTGGTGGAAGCCTCCATTTCCACAGATCAAAGCGGCTCTTCTGTGCAAGTTCTCTGGCAAGTTCTCTGCAGACCAATTCAACAAAATGTCAAGCAAATTGACCTGGTGGTGAACTTTAAAATGTCCAAGACACTGGTAAAACGCAGTTTTTATTTTTTTTGGTAAGTAAAAATTCATCAACAATATTTAGGACGGATGGATATTTGTTCAAATCCTCAAATGAAATCCAATATTTCACAAAAGTTTCGTCAAAAGTATCTATGAACTGACGTGTTTCTTGCTATAAAAGTTTCAAATTGAATCAACCAGATCGGCATTGAACACGGGCCGGCCTTTGGTCTTCAAGTTGGTAACGGCAAATAAACTACCAGCAGCGGGATAAATCAACTTTTCTTCATCTGTTAGGGAAATTCTTGAGGTGGTAACAAATAGAATGTCCAGATTAGGTCCACCCCACATAGTTGAGGTAACATCTCTTGCAGGGAGGGCTAAAACCTGCCATTAAGAGCGGAAATTGCCTTATCCGAAGAGATCTCAATAAGTGAAGATTTACTTGTAAAAGAGTTCCATTGGTCGGATTGACTTTCAAAACCACGCCTCCATAGTACATGGCAACCCATAGATTGTCGTCCTCATCAATAGTCATCCCATCTGGATGCCCAGCTAATTCTGGATAATCGCGCACATCGAAAGCAACGCGACGATTCGAGATTGTTCCTAAAGTGTCGTTATAGTCGTACTCAGCGATCTGAAATTTCAGTTAGACACCGATAATGTTCACGGATCGCCCCTGATTTCTTACTACAAGTGACAAAGAATCTATATAGTAGAATTTATCATTGGCGGCATTCCAAGCCAGGCCATTACTGATATTAACAGGAGCAATTTCCACAGTGGCATTTTCCAGAGTGTTTTTGGTTATTTTGTAGAGAATTCCTTGGTCCGAATCGACCGCGCCAGTAGTTTCGTTTTCCCAGCCCATCGTCCCTGCAAAAACTTCTTAACAACCTTTTTTGAAGAGGTACAGGCAGTTACCAATCCACAGCCGGCCCTGCTTATCGGCTTTTCCTTCATTCACTCTACTGGTGGGGTATTCTTCTGCTAAATGCGACAGCACTTTTTGTTCTCCCAATTCATTGGTTCCATCCCATTCAACAGCCAGAACCGTCCTATTCAAGCCCACGATCAGCAAATTATCATCATTTTGCGAAGGAATCACCGGAGTCACATCTCCATCCAGTGTAACATAATTCACTTCAGTCGTATTGTAGTTGTAGCTGAAGATCCTGCCGCTGTGCATGTCCACATAGAAAAGAATATTCTTTCTGATGTCCCAAGTCGGCTCTTCCGCATGGTCTACTGGTTCAGTTAGCTGGTATATTGCAGGAACATCAAACTCTTCACACCTGAAAACATGTTAGTATTTGGAATAAGTTTTGCGGAATTAGCGTCACTTCTTACGTGATCGAGCAGAGCAAGCTGAGGAAACCAACCAGCAGAACCTTTAACATTTTGCCCTCATGTGACACGAAAGTACCTATTAATAATTGAAATTGCTAACCATTTTATAGCCATGTGTCTAGCTTTTTTTATCCCGAGTTTTAACAGAATTATTTATTCAAGATATCTGCAGGCCCAAGTTCGAAGTATAAGCAAATATTGGCAAATCCACACGAGCGCCTAATGTTACAATAGATCAAGACGTTTGCCAATTAAAAACAAAAGTGTCTAATTTTTATTAGTTTAAAACTTCACGTTTAAGTGATCTCTGCATTTAAACAAATTCAATAGAAACTGCAGAGTGGCTTTCATCTTCAAGGTTGTGTTCGCTTCGGGCGACATCCAAAAGCCCGAAAAACTCTCCAGTTTCAAGAAATGGCCCCAATAACTTTTATAAGCAGTGAAAATTATTGTGTTTTTTATGTTGACCCGAGTTCAAAAACAGTTTTTGTCAGAACAAGTAGAGAAAAGCCAAGTTAAATTTGTTAAATTCCTTGTGTTGTTATCAACTTAATCCATGAATTTAACGGTTGTTGTTACAGTAGTTGTATTTGTTCTCATTAAGACGAACATTGTATCAAACCTAAAGTCGATTTTTCATAAAACAGTCAATCAAATTATCAGCGATGACTGCAGCCATTGTAAGAAACTATCATTATCTATGAAATAAAAAATAACATCGATAATGTTAATACATCAACCGATTTAATCCGGCTTAAACGCAAATTCGCAGCTGAAAGAGAGATAAAACGTACAAAATACCTTTATATTGAATGCATAAATAATAATACTTAATAAAGTTAAATTACTTTCTATGATAATCTTCAAAATCAGTTTTAGAGCAAAGTAAGCAAAAGCAAAGTAGACAAGAACTCACGGTGAATCGGCGGAAAACATTGAAGAATAACATTTAAAATGTTAAATAAACATTCAGCAGATACAAATTTTAAAGAAACAATAACAAATAAAGGTGACATTTGTTTGTGACGAAAAGTTTTAAATGTCTTGACTTATTTTTCTCATAAGTAGTCATAAGTAGTCATAAGTAGTCATAGTCATAGTACGTTAAATGGGTCCATTTCCACTTGGTCCGTCTTGAAAAAAATTTAATAATCGCTAATTTGTTACTTAAAAGCAGACAATGCATCAAGTGCTTTTGGAGCTTAGCGATACACATTAAACTTGTCAAATTTCCCATGAAACTAATCCTTGCGAGTCCGAAGTTTAAAAGAAAAATGCTTTTTAATTCAAATATTACACCACGTGGATACGATGATATCAAAATATAAATATCATTTGATAATTTAATCCAGTTCAACTTAAACTTATGTAAAATATGACGTCAAGGGCAAAAATAAAAGTACATATAAAAAATAAGTGATTGTTCAAGTAAATCAATTTCATCTTGGTGCTGGTGCATAATCAGTATAAGCGGTTTTAAGCAGAATATACCATTTTTTCCAGCTCAATTTGGTTTTTAACTGACTTATTCATTCGTCGAATATAGAAAATATCACGTATTTTAGGAAAGAGATGAGATATCATACATCTTTATATATTCTTCTTCATTTTTTGAGCGATTCTCACAAGTCTGCGGTGGTCCATCGTGCTTATGTGCTCATTTCATTCCTTCTTCCTGTTTGCTACCCATTCATTGATGTTCTTGACATTAGAGGCTGTTCTGATATCTTCGCTTCTCTCTCTATCCAGCAGTGTCTTTCCGGTGATTCTACGGAGTATTTTCATCTCAGCTGTCTCTAGGAGTCTTTTGGTGTTTGCTGTTTCTGGCGTGGTTTATGCAGTATATGTCATCACAGGCCTCACGACGGTTTTGTAGATATATCGATCTTGTTATCTGTGAGTTCTTTTATGATTTCTTGGACTTTGTTATTGCATGATCTCTTTCTCCAATTCGTTGTCCGTTTTCTCGCGTGGGTCGTCGTAGTTAGATCAGTTCTGTTCCGAGGCAAGTGCCCGTTTCTGTGAGCTTATACATCTTTATTGTCAGGGTTATTTCTCATTGTTTTCTTGTCTCGAATTTAATGTTGTAGTTATTTCTAGTTAACTGTTCTAACTTTTAAAATCTTACAAGCTTCTGCCTTCTTTGTCTCTCACTAACTAATCACTGCCTGTGAGCTTTCAAATGTTTTTTCTCTGTTGAAGCAAGCAGGTTTGTTTCAATCTGGACCATTATCTACTGTTTTGCGTCAAGCAAAAACTTCTTGGGTTGTATTTGTTTGATTTTCTGATTGGTGTTTGTTTCGGAATTCCTTGCTAATTTTTACTTCTGTCGTTGGACTAAATTAGTTTAAAAGTCAAGCGGACGTTTTTTCAAAAAACCTTCACGGGACGCTCTACAGAAGTGATAACTTCATACATTTCTAGAAACCATAAAATATTGAACTTGTTTAACGCATGATGGCAATAATTATTTTATTTTATAATTTTAATATTCTTGTTAGTCTAGTAATTTATAAATGGGTCAGGAATGGGTAAAATTTAAATTAATTTCCTGTTGAATGTAAAATATCTTTTTTATTTGCAACATTTAACATTCTTTAACGAGATGT
The DNA here is from genome assembly GCF_020466585.1 of Dendroctonus ponderosae. Lineage (NCBI taxonomy): Eukaryota > Metazoa > Arthropoda > Insecta > Coleoptera > Curculionidae > Dendroctonus > Dendroctonus ponderosae. The sequence goes on along the minus strand of NW_026017110.1, from coordinate 2,647,940 downwards.
TGTACATATTGTTCTTCTTGGGCTTGTGTAAACTCTTCTTCTTGAGTTGCTGTATTTATTCTTATTTGCTTTGTATAATCTTTGTGGTTCAGTTGATGAAAGCTACTTTGATCTATTACTTAATGCTAGTTTTTTAGCACGAAATCGTTTTTGGCGTTCAGCATTACTTAATACTTTTCGCATTGTGGCATGTTTTTGTGACTGCTGTTGTGTATGTTGCTCATGAACGTCTGCTACAACTTGTATCTGAATAGGACTAAAAAATCAATTAATTTTGGTGATTGGAAGACGTTCTATCTGTTTAAAATAGACGGTAAAACGAGGAAGAGCTATAGAGACAGGATACAGTTGACATACTATATGTATACATAATGTAAGCCATCGCGTGTATGTTCAAAAAAAAATTCTAACTAAACTAATCGAAGGCTAAAAAAATTTAACTAATTTGAGAAGATTTAATCATAAAGGAATCAAAGGGTATATGAAGGGAAAAATCCATTTTGATGCGTGGTATACACAATTAATCATAGGAATAATATAGAGAATTGAAAATAAGCCCTAATAAATTCGTTTGACATATTTTCTAACTATAAGCTGAAGAGAGATTCGTATCGTCTTAACATCAAGAATGCGTTGC
>NW_026017110.1:2623226-2647253 GCF_020466585.1 Dendroctonus ponderosae | reverse complement strand
TTTTTCAATTAAATTCAAAACATATTTATTATATATTATTACAAAACAGTAATGATGTTTATCATTTTATGTTAAATATGAAAGATTAGAAAATAAATATCTAAATATTGATAATTTGTTGTTACAAAATAAAATAACAAATAATAGAACATATTATTGCATTAAAAGTGATTAATAATAGTTGTGACAGTTTATTTGCACTTAATCTTGAGCGTTTTTCATAAATTGACCCTGGCTTCTTTAAAAAATATCCGCTCAACATCTGGTTTAACAATTATCTTCGATGAAAATCTCTAAACAAGTAGGTAGTAATATTTTACCAGTTTGGAACTTTGAATCGTGCAATGCAATGCAAATGGACATCATCAGGACAGCATCTGGACTACAGACGGAGAGTAAGACATAGGGAATCGGTACCGGGATTTTATCGATACGATTTAAGTTAATTTTATCTTTTCATGATACGAATTCGTGTCCATAATCAATCAGGTGATTTAAAATAGGTCCAACAGTTTTTCAAAACTCTATTGCAGTGGATCTTAGGCACAATTTTGTTGCACAATATCGATTGTTAGTTCATAAAACAATATTTAACAGTGCACGGCAATGTGCAATCTCATTTGCAATGATAAATACCCGATCGTTTGAAGATGATTTTCAAAAGTTCGTAATACATTTTTCTGCAAATTTATAGACGATCCGCATTTTTTCGCACTTAAACTGCTTTTGTGTGTATAATTGTGTGTGTACTTTAATTGGAAATTTAAAAGAAGGCGAAACTCGAATAGGCATTTAGTACATGAGTACCCTTAACCTAGTATTTGCAGTATCTGCAGTTTTACCCTTGGTAATTTGTTGATTCATTGTTATCAGCGTTATAAAATAAACTGCACCGAACACAATAATATCACACTCAATAATTGATAAATCAAAATCACTGTACAGTTTAATAACGCAATGTGAATTTGAAAAGTTTATCAGATCTACAGATGCACCCGCACTAATATAAAAATGTCGATTTAAAAGTATATTTGTGCGTCCCAAGCCTCAGGCGCGAAGAGGCCGGAGGGGAGCCGCCGTGATCGAGAAAAATCGGTTCACCCTCTCATAAAAAGTTATCACTTCAAAAATCAAATAAGAAAGAAACAAATATATATTGAGACACCTTTTGAACAATTTTCAAATAGACTCAATAAGATCGACATTAAAGACTGGCCGGCCCTTTGTTTTTAGGTTGGTAATGGCAAATAAACTCCCTGCAGCCGGATAGTACAATTTTTCCTCATCTGTTAGGGAAAGTCTTGAACTGGTAACGAACAAAATATCCAGATTCGGTCCCCCCCACATAGTGGAAGTGATGTCTCTTGCTGGAAGCCCAATGACCTAAAATTTCCATAGTTGATTGTTACACTCACAAACTCGAGTTGAAAAATCTAACTTGTAAAAGAGCGCGTTCAGTGGGATTAATTTTCAAAACCACGCCCCCATAGTACATGGCCACCCATAGATTGTCGTCTTCATCAATCGTCATCCCATCAGGCTGGCCGGTGATCTCAGGATGATCGTGCATATCAAAAGCCACTTGACGATTGGAAATTGTTCCCAGCTCGTTGTCATAGTCGTATTGAGCAATCTGTAACCAATTCCCGAATTGGAACATTTTCCAAAGTTTGCACGGGAAAATCGCACTTGAAACGACAAAGAATCCACATAGTAAAACTTATCGTTGGCAGCATTCCAAGCCAAGCCGTTGCTGATGTTAACAGGGGCGATCTCCACTGTAGGCCTATCCAAGCTTTCCTTAGTGATTTTGTAGACTATTCCAGCATTTGGAGTCATCGTTCCGGAAGAATCCGCTGTTCCTGTCGTACCTGAGAAACTCGAAATTTGTGGGTCTGATAAATCGGAAAACATCCATACCGATCCATAACCGCCCCTCCTTGTCGGCTTTGCCCTCATTCACCCTGCTTGTAGGGAACTCTTGAGAAATGTTTGCCAACACCTAAAAATCCGTTAAAATATGCATTGTCCATGCTAATTGGTTCTTGGACAGGAAAAACCTTCTGTCTTCCAATTTCATTGGTTCCGTCCCATTCCAAAGCCAGCACTGCCTGGTTTAAACCGACAATCAACAAATTCTCGTCATGTTCAGAAGGAATAACTGGCGCAACGGCGCCATCCAGATGAATGGAATTCACCTCAGAGGTTTCATAATTGTAGCTGTAAATTCCTCCAGCAATCATGTCCACGTAATATAGCATATTTTTGCGTTCATCCCAGGTTGGTTCTTCGGCATGGTCAACTGGTTCGGTTAATTGGTAAATGGCCGGATGATCAAAATCTGCACATCTAGAATATGTGGGATTTTTTTCGATGGGAGTAGCAGGATTTAGCATGACGATTTATCAAGTTTACATAATGCCCTTGAACGTTTTAATAAGAAGGATGGGTTTGAAGATGAGAAAGATTTATATTCTTTGGCGCTTATTTAAGGGTTACTTCATTTGGTTTCTCCTACTAGAAGTCTCAAAAATTCTAAATATTCAAAGGATGGATGAGAATTTCTGAGAAGAAGCTATAAGAATGTTTGCATCAGCTGGCCACATGTCGGATTTCTTAGGGGTATGAGGAAGATGATTCAAGGAGCCAAATAAGGAATCGTGGTGTCTTCAAATGTTCTCTCTAGATTTTCTATTTCAGCCATTTTATCTAGTCTATTTAATTGATTTTGCCTCCATTTCAATGTAACCAAATGGTCGGTAGTTCTGACCACTTAAAATATCGAATTTATATACGGGGCGCTTCCTAATTGATTACAAACACTTCAAGGGTGTCTTCCTGAGCTGATTTTATGCGAAAAAGTTAATATGAACATGGGATCAAAAATGCTTCGTTTCCGATCTCTAAACATTTTTTCATTATCCGCCTTCGTTTAATCACAAAATGTGATTGTTCTTAGGCAGTTCACTTTACAAAATTATGATGTGGAGCGTATGAAAACAAGGAAATTGAAAAACTTAAGCGACAACGTTTAGGAAACTTTAATAAACTCTAGATCGGAAACGAAACATTTTTGATCACATCACTTCAGGTTAAAAATACGTTCGTCAAATTTTTGTACTCAATTAAGAAACGTCCTGGATATTATTTCTTCTATAAAAACTTTGAGATTTTCACGCCTCCAAATTCCTTGCGCTAAATATTTTCTCAATCGAGTGTAGTTCAAGAGGTAAAAAAATTTACAAACAAATGACGAAAATTTTACCTTAATTATTTGTTTATTATGTATATTTTATCCAGTTTTCCAATTTTAAGTAGTTTTTTTATTGTTATTTTTGTTAAACGAAAACAAGGAAAAAATTAGACACCTTAATTTGGAAAAACCTCTATTCACTTTTCCCACCTATTATTTTTACAATACTATAGTCATACAGTTGGTTTTATTTATATATTTTCAACGCAAATATATTTAAATAACTTACTTAGTGGACGAAAGCCAAGTTAAAAAACACACAACCAAAATCTGAAACATCTTTGCCCGTTCTAAGCAAAATTGAGATTTTGTCTCATTTCATGTTACAATTTAGTATATTTATCTTATAAGTGGCATACGATAACTAAGTTTTCAATGATCATACTTGAGCATTTTACAATGCTAAGTAAGTTTTACCGTCCATCAATTAAAATATTGCGGATACTTGAGAAAATCTGTTAATATTTCCAACAAAAAACACGTGGCGGACGTAAAAATCGAAGAATAGCAAGCAGCAGATTATATTGTCTCATTAGAGTACCTGTTTAATTTAAATGTTATAAATACATGATTTACTGGCATGTTCACTTTATGACATAATTTGCACAAATGTTACTAGTTGTTTTATTCTATAAATATAGTGATTTCAATATGATGGCAAAGGCCTTAAAAGTATGTTTTTTTTGCATAAAAGGGAAGTTATACATACATGGGTTTTTATGTAGTTTGGGAGGATTGAGGGCAAATTGGACAATGTTTGTTAACACAAATAATCGATGTTTGCATTCCTCTATTGAATGTGTATTTTATATAACAAATTGCTTATAAAGCAATAATCCAAAAAAATTTAAGTGCTAATCGCACCCTTCCTGATCTAATTTTATGCGAAAAAGTTAATATGAACATGGGATCAAAAATGCTTCGTTTCCGATCTCTTAACATTTTTTCATTATCCGCCTTCGTTTAATCACAAAATGTGATTGTTCTTAGGCAGTTCATTTTACAAAATTATGATGTGGAGCGTATGAAAACAAGGAAATTGAAAAACTTAAGCGACAACGTTTAGGAAATTTTAATAAACTCTAGATCGGAAACGAAACATTTTTGATCACATCACTTCAGGTTAAAAATACGTTCGTCAAATTTTTGTACTCAATTAAGAAACATCCTGTATATTATTTCTTCTATAAAAATTTTGAGATTTTCACGCCTCCAAATTCCTTGCGCTAAATATTTTCTCAATTGAGTGTAGTTCAAGAGAGCAAAAAATTTACAAACGAGCGAGCTCAAATAAATTGACTATTTTGTAATGAAGAAAATTTTACCTTAATTATTTGTTTATTATGTATATTTTACTCAGTTTCCCAATTTTAAGCAGTTTTTTTATTGTTCTCTTTGTTAAACGAAAACACGGAAAATATTAGACACCTTCATTTGGAAAAACCTCTATTCACTTTTCCCACCTATTATTTTTACACTACTATAGTCATACAGTTGGTTTTATTTATATATTTTCAACGCAAATATATTTAAATAACTTACTTAGTGGACGAAAGCCCAGTTAAAAAACACGCAACCAAAATATGAAAAGTTATACATACATGGGTTTTTATGTAGTTTGGGAGGATTGAGGGCAAATTGGACAATGTTTGTTAACACAAATAATCGATGTTTGCATTCAATGTGTATTTTATATAACAAATTACTTATAAAGCAATAATCCAAAAAAATTTAAGTGCTAATCGCACCCATTTCAATTCCAAGCCGAAACATAAAAATACGTTCAAGTTTATAAAAGAAACACACAAATAAGTAGGTAAAATAAAATATAAAAATGTCGATTTCATTTATTTGAAACGTGGAATTTCTCCGTTAATTTGAAGCGATCGGGGAGTATAAATTGATAGGGAGGTTCTCCACCTTCGATAACCCAAACGGTGCCTGTTTCAGCCAGTTCTATCACTGGAAGAGTAGCGGCAGCACATTGTTCAACACTGAAAAAAATCCTGATTCTTAAACTTTTGATTAACTGACTAAAATACGAATTTAATTGATTGAAAAACAGCAGGACATTTTTTGAGAGAAACAGGGGCATTTGCTATCGCTTGAATCTTTTGAAGATGGAAAAGGCAAAAAAGCTTGAATTCAGCTGTAAAAATATCTTGTTTCTACGGGAAAAGCGCCAGTTTTATTTTTTTATATTCCATTTGTACTTAATTCTTTGCCATTGTAAGATAACGTTCAAAAGTATTCCGGTCTATTAAAATACTGTCAAACAATTTCGTTTTGCAATTAAAAATATTACATCTGCACATATCTGGTTTTTCTAGATATTTTCGGCTATCAAGCAGAACAACAAATAAAAACTATTCTATAAATGAGAAAAAAAAATTGGTTTGTTTGGCAAATTTCCTGTTTCCCTTTGCCCAGGACCGAACCGAAGAACCTAAATCTGCCAACTTACGTTTGTGTTTTAAGATCAGAATTATTTGGCGCCAGCTGCTCTTCATACGGAGCTCCCAAATTTTTTCCAGACATGGTAGCCAGCAGATTTGTCTGAGTTGGACCTGGACAAATTGCAATTACTTTAACTTTGGTCCGTTCGTAATGAACCTTATCGCCCCATCCAAGCGTCATTCCATGAATCGCAAATTTCGTGGAAGAATAAATGGGAATGTTGCTAAACGCCTTCACTCCTGCTGTGGAACTTAGATTCAGGATGACCGCCTGCTTGCCAGATCGGCTGGTTGGAAGGTATTTTTCAAAGCCTAAGAGAATACCATTTATAGTCCCTTTCTATAATGAAAAGCCGCGACTTAGAGAAAATCAAAGCTCATCAATAGTGTGCGTACCACATTAATGTCCACTTCATCATTCCAGCGACTGTCGTCCAGAATTCCTGCATTGTTTACTAGGATATCCACATGCTCAAAGGATTCTAAGGTTTTCTGGAAGGCTTCTAAAAAATGTCCAAGTCAACTAATTAGAAAGTCCCAAAACGTTAAAAGCTCTGAAGTTGCACCTTCAAACTGCTCAATACTGCGAACATCAGTTTCCACATAAATGGCTTTATTTTTGCCGAAAGTTTCTTCTATTTCCTGCAGGGCTTTGCCTGCTAATTTCTTGTTGATATCGGCTAAAACCACCCCCTAAGACAAGTAACTTTAGTGAAAACTACTTGGAAACACGGCAGTTTCGAGAGAAAAATCACTAAGCATCTCCTACCTTGGCTCCTTTCTTCAACAATTCCTTGGCAATTCCCAGGCCGATTCCTGCCACACCTCCAGTCACCAAAGCCACTTTGTTCTTTACGGAAAAGGCAACCATTGTTTTTGTTTTTTGGATGCAAATGTGCACTTGAACAGACACTTCATTGGCTACTTTGCTGTTATGATCAATATAAATAAATGCCTGATTTAGCAAGCGGCTGCGATAAGATAATGGAAAAGAAGCGATAGGAATTCTTGGTAATTGAAAACAATATTATGGCGATTTCATTGTTTGTCAATTAAGAGGGTATACCCAAAAGTGTGCATTGAAAAATTTACTATTAGCTAATAATTGTGTAAATTTAGTAAAGTACTAGAGGATATTTGAGATTTATTCTTCCTTACAAAAACAATGAAACCCGCTAAAATCCAATAATCGACAAGTCAACGCGATAAATTTCAAAGTTGGATGTAAAAGTTCTGGAAATAATCTTCCAGATAAAATAATTAAATAAAATTGACGCTGGCTTCGTTCGCCATAGAATCAGATAATTGATTAGTTATTGTAAATAGATCTGTAATAATTTTGAGTTGGCTGCAATTTATTACAAGTGTTGAAACACGAGGCGCATTTTGTGGAAATGCGTGCATTTTCATAAATTTGCTTCTGACTTGTTTGGCCAAGATATCTGGGAAATACCCAGTATTTATGGAAAATCAACAGTTTTTAACTTTGCATAAACACTTACGTTGCATAACAGTCAATTTTTAATGGGTAGGTTTTGAGAAAAAATCATTTAAGTTTAATTTAAATTAATCCCTTTAATGCAAGTGGACAGATGTTATTTTTGGGTGGCAACAAAAGTGACTAAGTGTTTTAATTATGAAATTTCGATTAAAATAATGCCATCGTTCCTATACCAGCTTTCATGCAATATTTTTCACATTAAAAGAACAATTTATCGGGATTTAACGCTAATAAATAACTTTATGAATGATTTAATTGCACTAAATCGTTTGATAGAACTGGCGGAAACGAAATCAAATTAAATATAATAAAACCCGAATTACATTCGGCAAATATCCTCAGGTAGTTTTTTTTTCGTAAAAATTTATATTGTTAATTATGATATATTTATTGAATAAACAGTTGAATAACCGTACTGAATTGCATTTTTTTTTTGTATTGTTTCACTACCTTCTCCAAAACGAAAGATTTGACCGAAAATATGGAACTTCCCGGAAAAAGATAAACATTCGATTCCTTAAAGAACAAACTCAACTCAACGTGCAAAAACTTGGTAGGTATAAGAAGAGAGCGGGCACAATTTCGAGCAATCAGACAAAAATAGGTCTTTTCTCCCTTATATTTTTCTTGTGGTTTCTTGTTTTGGTTGTGGTGTATAAATATTTGACCGAAAATATGAAACTTACCGGAAAAGGTTAAACGTTCTATTGCTTAAAGAACAAATTCAATACAACGAACAAAAAATGAGTATCAGAAGAGGTCAGGCAGAATTTTGACCAATCAGAGCAAAATAAGTCTTTCCATAACGTTTTTGTTCAGAGTTTTAATAGAACTGTTACATAACTAATAATCGCCCTTACTTTTTTTCCTTATATATTTCTTGTCGTTTCACTACATTTTCCAAAGAGAAATATTCGACTAAAAATATGAAGCGTCCCGGAAAAAGTTAAATATCCGATTGCTTAAAGAATAAACCCAACTCAACGAACAAAAAATGCGCATAAGAAGAGAGCGGGCACAATTTTGAGCAATCGGAGCAAAATAAGTCTTTCCCTCACTTTTTTCTTCAGGGTTTTAAGAGAACTGTGTATATTTTTTTCTGAAGAATAGTGCTGCTTAAGATATTACGTGATTAAGTGCTCTAATTTTATTCCGGTTTTGCGCCTTCAGTCTAATGTGTTACATTTCCCAAAATTGTATATTTTCTTTCATTTGAATCATAAAAGTAGTAAAATTATGACCTTACGGCTCCAGGCGGTTTTTCGCATTTTTTTTTCAAAATTTAACAAATGATGTTTTTATGAAAATTATTCCTAATTTCTCAAAGTGGAACCGCAAACTGAATGACTTAATTAAAATTCAGTGCTCAGTTTTGTCTTTTTCTCCATGATACTTACTCGTCAACTTTGCAAAAGACTGAAGTCTTCTGATGCCTTAAGCAAGTACTAATCTACGAATACGAAAGGCAAATCTACTGACAAAATTCTTATTTTAAAGGGTAATCGCCCAATTTTTCTTTTACTAGTTTTTAAATAGCAACTAATCAATGTTTCTCAAACAAATAAAAAGAAGAATTAAACATGCGAGTTCATTTAAACTTCCCAACCTGAATGGAGCCGTTTTTCTCTCTTAGAATTTTTTTGGTATAACAGTCCATTAATTGGCTCGTTTGGAAAACTTGCCGCGGAAATTTCCCACATATCTTTCCATATTGGGACAATATTTACTGTGGCTTCCATGTTCCATTACCATCGTCTATATTGACATTGAGGCTCCAGTGGCTTCTATTACTTAAACAGCTAGGTGAGGCTCACCACCCAGCAACAATCTATTCATTATTAATATATTATAATTGTTTACGAAACGTAAACTCGATAAATCAAATCGCATTCAATAAGACAACAACTTATACATATTATTAATCCATTACCGTAAGTTGAGAATAAACAAAATATGGATTGAAATCGCCGCCCAAGTATCACTTTACCACACAATCAGTTTGAAAACAACGCGGTGCGAGAAAACATGGATAGTTCCCAAGAAAAACTCGCCAATATAATTTCGAAGTTGAAAAATAATTGTTTGTTGATTAGTCCGAAAGTTGCGGTCAATTATGGTTGTCCGAAGATTTTCGATGGTTTCTATTGCTGGCCGGAAACGAAACCGGGAGTTTTGGCTGAACAACTTTGCTCCAATGATTTCCTCATGGCCACCAACAAGGTAGGCGAAGTACTGATTGATTGCTTACGTTTATTCCAAATATTTCAAGTGAAAAATCATCAGTTTCCACTCTTCTTGTTATCGATGCAAATGCACTAAACTTTGGAACCTTCTGTTTTGCTTGATGTATTTTGATTAACGCTGAAGAAAAAATGTGTTGTTTTAAGAAATTAATTTGTGCGTAATACACAGTGCTAATGCTAGAAAATCGTTGAAGATTTTATTATTGTTATTAATTATTAATTTTGGCAAAAGTAGGTTCGTATCACCGGTAATCAAAGTTGCTTAAGGCACTTTCTGAACAACGGAAAGGTCTAAAATTATCAACTCTTGGCAACTAATGCGAGTTTCGGTGTGACACAATTAGGCCTCGAGAGAAATAGTGGGCTCGATTCACTTCAGGTCACACTGTACAATTTTCGATAAATAACAACTTTTATTTATTCAAATAGACAACTATTTGTGTGAGCAAAATTTTTGGAAGAAACGGCCCATTATGCATCATTATTAATTCATTTCATTTTTACTTTGCAGGACTTTTCAAATGTAAATTAACTAATAAATAGCGAACAATTTTAGTGCAAACCTATACCTAAATCATATGTTTGTGCGTTGTATCAAAATTAGTCTGATTAAACACATTTTGGACATGTTTCATGCAGCTTTGTACTTATTTTTAAATTCACTTTTAAAAATATCCATGAAAGACGTAAAGTTTTATTAAATTTGTGTTCTTTTATTTCGGCATTGCAACCAATTTCTGTGGTTTGTTCTCATATTTTCTTGTTACAACACATACAAAACCAGCATATTTCCAAAAATAATAGAAAATTCAATTTAAGCGAATATTTTTATCATTTTTTCTCTGCGCTTTAGTTATGCTGGTCATTAATAAGACTCAACTTAACAAAACACCGGAAAAATTCGTGACTTAAATATAAAATCCGCATCGAAAATTCTTGATTCATGTATCCGATGATGGCTCAAATAACAAAACCGTGCGTAATAAATTATTCGAATCCCAAACGATTTATCAGTCGAATCCCGGTTAAAGCAAGAAGCTAATGGTCATTGGAAACGCGTATAAAGTGCTAGAAATAAAAAAAAAAGCATTTGCAGCAATAAATTATTTTTATCAAAGTGTTTTTAATATTTTTTTAGTCCGTCAAGGAAATTAATGTAGACCATTTTTTCTTTAGCACTCTAACTCTTAATGATGCTTAATGTTTCTACTTCCAGAAATTTTAGGAAACATTTTATTGCTCAGTAAATAGACAAATTTTATGCATATAATAAACCAAATATTATATTAGTGAAGATATTACTTAAAATTTAGCTAAAAGTGCGTTGCATTAAGGTCATTAATATCTAAATGATTGCTAACAAACCAATATACAGGGTAATAGCGGCTCACTTGGATAGTACGAAAAAAATATAATTTTTTTTTTTTTATTTCTGGAAGATGTTAACAGTTGAAATGATTAGTAACAGACCCATAAAATGCCATTTAAAAAAATGTGGAACAAAAGGAATTTTTACTCTTCCGGCTTGCTTAAACTGCAGATGTTTTCCTGAACTTTAGTAATAAGTTTTCTGCAAAAATTATTTTCGGCAAATAAACTGGCTACGCCTCTTCAGTTTTTGTCTCTTTTGTATAAAATAGATTGCGTCTAAACGGTTAGAGATGGACAAGCAATAAAAACACCGTGTTTTCTTGACTTAGCGATTTGCATATGCAAAAATTATTAGTATACAGGGTGTGCTATAAAAGAACCACTGAGTTTTAACTTTTTGACTGTTTTTTGCTGCAAGAGTGCCCATGGCAATGGGTATTTTGAAAAATAATTTTTCGGAATCCTTAATAGATAGCAACCTTGGTTTTTCCTTCGGCTTTTCGAAGAAGAAACAGGATTTTTTTTAGCATTTTATGCAGAAAAAGCGAACATAAGTTTTGTCGCTCGAAATCACTGCTTTCTATGAATGTTGCGCCAAAATATAAAACAACCGTTTGAGAAAAATCGGTTATAAATAAAGCATTTTGACGAAAAACGGAAAAATGAGACAATCAAGCACCAACATTCCACCAGTTGTTCAAGGTGTATAAAGTGAATCAAAGACGTTCAGAATGACTATTTCATAAAATTTTCTAACACCTCTTGAACTATTGATTATTTAAAGTGGCCTCCACTGTATACTGTAAACCAACAGAATTATACCAGTGTAGCGCAAATAATTTTGCATATTTTAAACAAATATTGACTCTATGAAACACACAGTTTTCTGATTTTTTCGTGAATTGCGTTATCAACGATTGCGTCATGAGAAGCAGAACATTATAGAATAAAACCTGACTCGGATCAAGGTACTTCTTGACGCACTCAAACTCAAAAAATACATTCGAAGTAACATAAGTGTTTATGCGAGTGGATGGCATCGATCCAAAGCTTGAGAAATATGTGTGGAATGTCAGTTTCTTTCCCAATTCCTGAACTTTATGTGAAAACTTGGGCTTGCAAATGCATTTTTTCGGCCCTACATGAGGCAAAGGCGGTTTCTTTGATAATTTGAACTTCCAGACTCAACTGGTAACGAAACAATGCACGGAAAATGGGACCTGGTATATGAAGAAGGGATCTGAAAGGCCTTGGACGAACTTCTCCCAATGCGGAAATATCCACTACATTGATGTGGAAGCGACCAGGCTAAACAACGAAACCAACCAAATGTGCGCTGAATGGTTGATGTTGATTAAGGATACAACCAACGTGGGATATGGACTGTCTATTGTAGCTTTATTTTTTGCTCTAGTCATATTTGTTAAACTGAAGTGAGCCCTGAATTTTATATTTTTAGACTCACTCATTCAATTCGTCGTCGGTTTTGTCTAAAAACCGATAAAGAATTGACATCAGTTACCTAATTAGAGCTTATCAGATAACACGTTTTATTTGCTAAGAACCAATTGAGTAAACATCATAGTTGAACCGTGGGAATTGTTTTGTTTGCACAACAAAACAATAAATTTTACGTTTTTTTTTGTAGAAGACTGCACTGTGAACGCAACAAATTGCATGTAAACCTATTTACAACCTACGTATTGAGGGCCTTAATCTACTTTGCCAAAAATGCATTTTTCTTCGACGGCCCCACTTTGGTTAACGACATTAGCCTTGTTGGCGACCAGGCCGGGCCTGATTATGTGAGTACGAAAATCCAGTTAAACGTGAAAACTTACTGCAATTTGGTAGAATTTATTTTCGCGAAATGGGCCAGAGGGAGCTATTAATAATATTCTGACGCAGAAAGTCACTTAAATCAACCGAGCTGAATCCTAATCAGTAAACAGATTTTATATACATATTCATCAAGCGAAAGTAGTTTTTTCGGTTTATCTAGCCTTCATTCATAAACATTTCAATGACTAGCATTGCATTCCGCCGATGTGCAACGCACTCTCATGGGACAAACATCTATTTTTACTATCATCAATGCTCATAATGGAGTATTCCACTTTAAAATCGAAATTTTTTGGCGGCAACAGCAGTGAATTTTTTACGTTCTGCGTGTCTCTAAATCACTTCACCTCGACTCATTTTATCAAGTCACTTTTTAAAATAAAATGTGTTTTGTTCGCAAAGTGATTTGTCAAACCAATGTGCAAGCTTTCAGCAAAAACCAATCACTCTTTGCTTACGAACAGTGTAAGTTGCAGAGAATCGTCGATTTGATGGCGTTTTGCCCGCATAGATTCTAAGTAGCATTTCTCTCTAAACCATTTACTGAGAAAATAATTTTCGACGGGATGTTTTCCAAGTGGCGTTCCTCTCTAACTGCCACACTTAGAAAGTCAATTTCTTCCTAATCTTGTAGAGCAGAGTCTGCTATCGAAAGGAGAAATGTTTTAATTTTCCAGCCTCTTCTGTAATTTTTTTGGAATTTTTAAATTTATCACATTTAGATTTAGGTTTTAAAGACCAATTTCTTCTAGGAATCACTTCAATAGTCATTTTTTCCGGAATAGAAATCATCGTTGAAAAATCCAATCCATCATTGAGGGCATCTTGAAGAAATATTAAAGGTTGATTACAAATTTCACTGACTTTTTTGTTAGATGCTAATTAATAATTTATCCACGCAAAGAAAAGTTTATCACGTTAGGATGGCCCGTTTACACAATATTTCACATTCACATTTCTCACTAACTGAAACATCTAGAACTTAAAAATTTCCATGATTTTTAGAGCAAGGCTCATTTTACTAACGAAAAAAGTTATATTTTTGAAACTTGAGTAGTCACTTTTGGGGATTTTTTTGAATGAATTGAAATGTGCAACTGTGCAAAAGGCGCCAGAATTTATTTCGCTCATTTGTGCTTAAATACGCATTTCTTCCAAATCAGTCGACTTTGAAACCCAGTTTTTTTAGCATTTTCTAGAGAAAAGTCATGTTTCTAAGTGAGAAAAGTTTGCGTTTCGCTGGTTTACGTTTCAGTTTATGAATTAGAGCTTGTTTTTGGCTTTATCAAATTTTGAACCAGGTGGTTCATAGAGAAAGGCCGTTTTACCATAATTTTGTAGTATAAAATCGATTGTAAAAATTAGAAAATTTTAATTTTTGTACAATTGAAAGGTACAACTGTGTGGAAGACGCCAGAATTTATTTCGCTCGTTTGTGTTTAAAGACGCATTTCTCCCTAACCGGTCGACTTTGAAACCCAGTTTTTTTTAGAATTTTCTAGAGCAAAGTCATGTTTCTAAATGAGAAAAGTTTGCTTTTCGTCGGTTTCTGTTTCAGTTTTTGATTTTTTTTAAATTAGAGCTTGTTTTTGGCTTTATCGAAGTTTGAATCAGCTGGTTCGCAGAAAAAGTGCCACAATGTTATAGAATGAAGTCGGTCGTAAAAATGAGCAAATTTTCATTTTTGTACAATCTTGGGAAACATGTTGAGGTATTATTGAACAAAACGAATAATACAGAATCACTTCGATTGTCATTTTTTCCAGAATAGATGAACAATCCAATTCATGATGGAGAGGGTTTCGTGAAGAAATTTTAAAGGCTGATTACGAACTTCACTGAATTTTCGGCTCAAGATTTTTTAGAGGAAGTAATTTTACTAACGAAAAAAGTTTAATTTTTGAAACTTGCGTAGTAACTTTTGGGGAAAGAAGTTGCAACTGTGCAAAAGGTGCCAGAATTTATTTCGCTCATTTGTGTTTAAAGATGCATTTCTTCCTAACCAATCGACTTTGAAATCCAGTTTTTTTAGCATTTTCTAGAGAAAAATCATGTTTCTAAATGAGAAAAGTTTGTTTTTCGCTGGTTGATGTTTCAGCTTTTGAATTAGAGCTTGTTTTTGGCTTTATCGAATTTTAAACCAGGTGAGGTGGTTCACAAAGACCATTTTTAAATTTGTATACAACTTTTGGGCCATTTTTTGAATTAAAAGGTGCAACTGTGTAATAGGGGTCAGAATTTATTTTGCTCGTTTGTGTTTAAAGACGCATTTCTCCCTAACCGGTCGACTTTGAAACGCAGTTTTTTTAGAATTTTCTAGAGCAAAGTCATGTTTCTAAATGAGAAAAGTTTGCTTTTCGTCGGTTTCTGTTTACGTTTTTGATTTTTTATTTAATTAGAACTTGTTTTTGGCTTTATCGAAGTTGGAATCAGCTGGTTCACAGAAAAAGACAGCTTTACCACAATGTTGTAGAATGAAGTAGTAGTATAAAAATAAGCCAATTTTCATTTTTGTACAATCTTCGGAAACATGTTGAGGTACTATTGAACAAAACGAATAATACAGAATCACTTCGATTGTCATTTTTTCCAGAATAGAAATCATCCTTCAAAAATCCAATTCATCATTATTACATAAGAAATATTACAGGTTGATTACGAACTTCACTGAATTTTCGGCTCAAGATTTTACTAGACGCTAACTAATAATTTCTCTATGCAAAAATTTTGTATCACGTTCACATTTTTTACTAACTGAAACATCTAGACATTGAAAAATGTCTATGATTTTTTACAAGAAGACGCATTTTACTAACGAAAAAAGTTTAATTTTTGAAACTTGCGTAGTCACTATTGGGGAAAGTTGCAACTGTGCAAATGGCGCCAGAATTTATGTTTAAAGACGCATTTCTTCATAACCAGTCGACTTTCAAACCCAGTTTTTTTGCATTTTCTAGAGAAAAGTCATGCTTCTAAATGAGAAAAGTTTGCTTTTCGCTGGTTCGTGTTTCAGTTTTTGAATTAGAGCTTGTTTTTGGCTTTATCGAATTTTGAACCAAGTGATTCACAAAGAAAGACAGTTTTACCATAATTTTGTAGAATGAAATCGATTGTAAAAAATTAGAAAATTTTAATTTTTGTACAATCTTTAGAAAAATATTGAGGTATTATTGAACAAAACTAATAATACAGAATCACTTCAGTTATCATTTTCTCCAAAATTTAAATCATCGTTGAAAAATCCAATTCATCAATGAGGAATTCTTGAAGAAATATGGTTGATTACGAATTTAACTGACTTCGGCTCAAGATTTTGTTAGACGCTAAATAATAATAATTTCTCTACTCAAAAAAAGAGTTTATCACATTCACATTTCTCACTAACTGGAACTTCTACAACTTAAAAATGTTTATGATTTTTTAAAGGAAGACTCATTTTACTAACGAAAAACAATTCATTTTTGAAACTTTTGGGGAATTTTTTGAATTGGAAGGTGCAACTGTGTAAAAGGTGCCAGAATTTATTTCGCTCGTTTGTGTTTAAAGACGCATTTCTTCCTAACCGGTCGACTTAGAAACCCAATTTTTTAGCATTCTCTAAAGCAAAGTCTTGTTTCTAAATGAGAAGAGTTTACTTTTCGTTGGTTCATGTTTAGTTTTTGAAAAATTTTTGAATTAGAACTTGTTCTTGGCTTTACCGAATTTTGAATCAGCTGGTTCACAGAGAAAGACAGTTTTACCACAATTTTTGCACAATTTTTGGAAAGATGTTGATGATCATTTTTGTACAATCATTTTAGAATAAAACGACACAACATTTATTTTCCTGGTGTGTTTTCGAAGTCGCATTTATTATTGACCGATTCACAATGAATGAATGAATGAATGAATTTTTCAGAAATTAAAAAAAATTTTACACGCCGAGCAAATACATAAAACTACCTTTTACAGTCAAACTAAAAGGCAATTTTGAAACATTTTACTTTATTTTCTACGTGATTGCTTCGGGCCATTGGAACCAAACAAATAGTTCCGCTCAACTTGTATATGATGATTTACGTTTCTACATACAAAAAAAATGTTTAATGAAACTCGTATTTTCTTCAGACACGTGAAACAAGCAAAAAACGTATAAAAATCTCCTGCAGCAAATCCTAAAACACACACAATGCGTTTTTGAAACCCGTGAGTTTTCCGCGCTATTTGGGGTCGTGAACATTTTTTCCCTGACGTTTTGCAAGCACGAGTAGCTCGCATCTTCAGTGGTACGTGCGCTGCGGGCAACACATCAAAATCTTCCTAAGAATTAACATGATTAACAAAGGATAAATACAAATTAACAAAATATTTTTCTAGGCTTGGATGTGTAAGCTATTCACAAGCATACAGTTTTACGTAACGACATGCAACTTCACTTTCATGTTAATGGAAGGACTGTATCTGCACAATCTGATCTTCTTGAACTTATTTTCGGAGAGCCATGGAACGACGATCTACTGCGTTTTGGGATGGGGTAATAATACGGGCCTTATTCACGGTTGAGTCCAAAATATAAGTTTGTTGTAGCTATTCCTGTGCTTTTTATAGTCCCTTGGATAGTTCTGAAGATTTTATTCGAGAACGTTTATTGCTGGACCCAAATCGAAAATGAGTATATTGTTTTATTTTTGGAAGTACCAACTGGAGTAACCGTGATTGTAAGTTTTGGATTAGTTTGTTTATTTCAGAGAAATGCAAATCACTTTCTTCTGCTGGAAGGCGAAACTCAAAGTAACCAAATAAATTCTTTTGCAGCTTTTGAGAAGCATTTGATTTTTAAGGATTTTCTAATGAATTTAGTCTCCTGTTTGCAGGTAAACTTTGTTTTATTCACCTTAATCATGAGGGTATTGATACTGAAGATTAACTTTACTTCTACCTTTACCAATTACAAACACACTAAATGCAGGTAAGTTGTTTTTGTTTAACACTTCTGGAGTCTTCGGTTGAATGAAGCAATTTCAATCCCTCAACCAGAAAACTCTAAAACTGCTTTTGTTGATCGCAGGAAGCTTCTGAAGTCCACCCTAATCCTCATTCCACTCTACGGCATCCCGTATACAATATCTTTGGCACTAAGATTTGTTATTCATCTTCAGCGAAGCACCTCGTTGGAGATGACCTGGATGTTTTTCGATCAGACCTTTACGTCCTTTCAAGTGAGTTTTCCTATTCAAAAAAACACGAGCGCATTCTCATGGGTTTTAAACAGGGATTATTTGCTGCCTTGGTCTACTGCCTGCTGAATGGCGAAGTACAGAAAGAAGTGTTCCGCAAGTATAATTCTTTGGTGGATCAGACCGACAAGGAGTTTCGACGAAGTAGAACTTTATCGACTAATTCGCAAAATGTTTGCTTTCCAAATGACGACGCCGTTGAAAACTTGAAACTAGTTGGTATAATCGATGAAGAAACTGCTAATTTACATTTAGCGAACAGTGGAACATGATTAGATAATGTATTTATTTTATAAATGCAGCGCTCTATCAATTATATTCACGACAAATGGCCTAATTCGAATAGAACAATTTATGAACATCCTGGTAGTTTGCTCGTTAGCAAGTCATCAGTTTATGCTGTTTTATGCAAGGATTTGTGAAAATTATCGTATAAAATCCACCAAAAATTGTTTTGGAGTTTAACCATCATAAAACAGACATTTAAAATTGTTTTTTATCAAGAATTTTAACTAAGTAGAGGTAGATTCTGAAAAATTCTAATCTTTCAAAGTTACAATTTCCAATCTGCCTCTTTTGTAGATGTTGGGGAAAAATTATTTTCGCTTTTGCCTAAATTACAAGAAAATTAAGGCATTATTTTGCAATTGTTTGCACTTAGTCGTCGTAAAATATGAGTAAATTAGTAATATAAAATATAATAAATTCTTGTTGTCGTCGCGTATATGTCTCAAAATCCTTTTAAAACTATGTGATATACAGGGTGACATTGTAAAAACTTGCCAGGGCCTCAAAAATACTTTTTTATGAATATGAATGCAAAGCACTTTTTATTAGGTAAAAGCAGATTTTTTTCAAACTACAATGTTGGGCATTAATTGGCATGGTTTTCCATTCTCACTATAGATTGAGCAAATGATTTGAAATTCACCCTGTATGTATGTATGTTAATCTATATTTAGACTGTTGTATGCAGTTATATATGTGTCTTCTTCGTTTATAGGCCTATTAATTCGCAAAGTGCGAGCTATTTATATAAATTAAACAAATGCTTTTTTGTATGTGCTTTACTTTTGTAAAATAAATACATAAGGGACTTATATGATGGTTTGATTTGTATTGTTTTTTATATAAATATATGCGTTTTTTAAATTTCTATAAACTGACTGAACGGAGTAAATTTCGCAAAATCCTGCATAAAAAAGTGAATCCTACCGACGTCTGGGTAAAATTGTTTCAAATATTTTTACTGTGGAATAAGCTGCACATTAGTTGATCCCAAATCAGTAACTTTTTACTGTATTGAAATCAAATCAAATCTTCAAATCAATCAAGTCATGGCGTTCTTTGCTATCTGAGGAAAAATTTGTGAATTTTAATGAGTGAAAAGTGACCGGAAAGCGCATTTGCACAAGAAAAGTTCTTAGTAAAAAAATTAATAATCAGGCGGGAATCTTGGAACTGTGATTGTGCCGTTTAAAGTCCCTCCGAATTTTTACTTTGTTCTTTTTTACCTTAAAGTACACTTCAAATTTAAGTACTTTCAGCGAAAAAAATTCCTGAATGGTCCACTTACATACTTTTGAAAGTTGTTTATTATGCACGAAAATTAAATTGTCCGGTGCTATTTGCTGATAAATCGCGCTTTCGGTATCAGCAATTCATAACTCCATATGCAAAATTGTAGCTAAGATGCGTAATAATTGTGTATTTCGCAGAAGTTCGAGCATCTTTTCTAAGGTCGACCATTGATTGAGGTGATCAAGCGCGTCGATGTTCAGATGGCGAAATTTTGCCCATAACAGATATTCATCTACCTTTAAAGCTGCTTCATAAACAGAATTTAGCTGCTGATAAGGTAAACCCCCGACCTCGCCGAATATCGTCTCCACAGAACACCTCTGAACAAGAAGTGACAACTCCATGCAAACGCCCGTGATCGCTTATGCGCGCTCTCTGCCAGGTGTTTCGGTCCCTAAATTAAAAAGAAGCGGGAATTTCGATTTATTAATTACAATATGATTGTAAAGCCTGTGTCCCATGCATCCGCTTATACGATGGTACGATGATACGAAAGTCTTTCTATTGGTTGGCGGAAGAATTCGCAGATCTCCGAGCTCTCTAGTTATTCTCCGAGCCACGTTATGCTCCATTATTGTAAAACAAACATAAATATCACAGTTATCAAACTAGTTGAAAATGCTTATGATTGCAAATTAAAAACATTGATAGACTGAAAGATTGAAAATTGACGGAATAATCTTAACTGTAAAATACTGTATGTTCAGAGTCCTCTTATGGACATACAGTATTTCAAATCATTCTGGCGGGAAAGCAAAACTGTCCAATCTATACTCTGTAATCTGTGATAATTCAGTTCGTTGAACACTAATTCTAACCCCTCCTTTCGCTTATGTGGAACGTCATTTGTAACTCAGAGTGAGAGTGAGATGAGAGGCGAGGAAATCCAAAAGTTGGCAACGTTATAGCGACATTTCTTCATCTGAAATTTCATTTTAAAAATTAATTCAAATACTTATTATCTAGTTGTTATTTTTGCACAATGTATTTGATTTTTGTAGGATTTTATTATGCTTTCAACCGGATTAAAATCAATTAATTAAATAAACTGATATTAAAATACAAAATTCTCGAACTCAGTCCAGCAGTGTGAGATTGTCAATAAATAGAGAGTTATTTGTCGGCCAATACGTTCATGCAGTATTAGAGTTTGCGCTATTTTGACACAAACGCCTGCGCAAATCAGTTTAAAAAATAAGTACTGCAAAATTACTACCAGAGACAAGAAATAATTATTCCTTGTCTCTGATTACTACTGTTCTGTAGTAATCATGTAGTAATTGTGCCCCGATACCGCACGTTTTATTTTCTACGCTAAACTGGCAGTTGACATTTCTGACGTCCGCTTGTAGGTTATTTCATTATAACATAACCCAGTTTCACCCGTTTCTAATTGACTACTTGATTACATATGTAAACATTACGTTTAACTACGTATTAAATCTTGTATTACTTATACAATTGGTTCAAAATGCCACATTTTTGCAGTGCCGTTTAATGCTCAATGCGTGCTGAACGAGATACGGTTTCTTTTTTCCGATTTTAGAAAAAAAAACCATAGGAGAAGACAAGAAAAACTAATTAGTTAGTTTTATATTCAAAGTGTCCAATAACTCTCTAATCTGTGTCTCTAATGTCATCGGCACAGATTATCAAACTATTTAGATTGGCAAGTCCAGCGATTTCGGCAAACCGCATTCAGTCGCGCCCCATCGATGCGGCCTGGTAATTAAACCGTCAAATTCAAATGTTATTCAAGTTAAGTTATCATTAAAAATGTCAAAAAATCAGTTCTTTTAAATGGCACCTACTAGTTTCCTTGGTCCTGGGAGATTTTCAAACAGAACCAAAAAAGTTAGTACGAGCGATTTAAACGATTTTTTAACTTTTTGTATCAATGTTTGTAGGCTGCAAGCACCCAAATGTTACAAAATAGGTACATTTAAGCCAGCCGGGGTGTTAGCTTGGGCTTTCAGCTATCTAACAAATTTGGGTAAAACGGCTTTTAATCGATACGCGCTGTCGCCAAATCTCCAAAATTGTCGATGCCAGCGCTCCTGGCGGCGCGGGCACGCGTAACACGGAACTCAGGAATACAGAGTGTGAGCAGGCCCATGTCATGGGTCTTTCAAATCGAAACCGGTTTCTGTCATGTTTCTGTCTGTTCAAATGTATCACGATATTTCCAACGTTTTCTCAATAGCTTTATTTGTTTCGTGTTAGCTAAAACAGTGAAGATCGACCTCAGGATGGCACAATCCTTAAACCAGCCGAAGAAAACGAATAAAACGCAAAATATTCTAGTGGCTGTAAGAGTCAGGTGAGTGCTTAATGTTGTCTAGTTGGATTGTTTGGCCTCAACGTGCTCAAATATTTTATAAAGGCAAGCAGTGGTTTGTTATGAAGAGTCGAAATTCATTTGAAAACTTTTGAGTTTAGTAATAGGACTTACTTGCATATTGATCTCTGTATACATAAATTTATGCCCAAAATGCCACAGCTAACAGTAGAACTTCAAGTAGGAACAGGCATGTCAAGCGTTTTGCAAAAAACTAAATCCTGAATTTCTTCTCACACGATCCTGTAGAATAGATGACGAATTTTTATGCTAACGAGTGTGTTTGTTTCCAGACCATTTACCGACGATGAGAGAAGCAAAAACTCAAAGAACATCGTCAATTGCGTTTCGCGCCATGAGCTGCAATGTAAAGATAAAAAATACCATTTTGATAAAGTGTTCGACTTCAGCAGCTCCCAATTGGATGTGTATCAATTTGCTGTGGGCCCCATGATTATAGACGTGCTGGCTGGCTATAATTGCACAGTTTTCGCATATGGTCAGACTGGAACTGGTAAAACGCACACTATGGTAGGAGACGATAAGGATCTCACTACCAAAAATTCGTGGAGAGAGGTGAGAGAACATACGTGTATGTTCTATTTATGTTTTCTACTCCATTCAGTAAGCAAATTTGAAAAAACACGGCGTTTTAGTATGAAATGGCTGGATGCATTCCAAGAGCTGCGGCAAACATATTTGAGGAACTACGGATGCGGAATGTGCGTGATTATGATGTTACCGTCTCATTCCTTGAGCTCTACAATGAAGAGGTGAGAGACTTGTTTAACGCAGAATGGTCGTGCTCTCCACTGAGGTAAGTATTTGAGTGATTAAGGCGATTTTAGGGCAAGCGTAGTTTTGGGTGGATAAAACAAATATTAATGATAAACAGAGTGCAAAGATGGTTTCAAGCTCCAGGTAAAGTTCAACAACTTCAAAAAGCTAAGCTCAAAAACACAGATCTTTCGAATTAAATTCGAACGCGGACAAAGTAAAGAATATTTATTTTTGAAGATTTTTTTCTTCAAGAGTATTTTGCATCTAGGATAGACAAAGTTTTATTTAAATTGCAGTTTTTTAGGCACAAGTAATACAAGGTTAGCAAATTGTATGCGAGTTGAAAAAAAACTGTAACTTCGAGTTGAGTGAAACCATTTACTTGAAATTCACAATATAGAAGGGGTTTGACATAGCAGATGAATAAAGTTTAATTTCACATTTAGCAATGTTTTTTGAGCTTTGAAGCCGTGGTCCATGGGAATTTCTTCCTGACGTTTCGTCCACAACTGCGGTGGACATTATCAAAGGTGATGAGGCAGTGGGCGAAGTGATCTCCCGTGCCTTTGATAATGACCACCGCAGTTGTGGACGAAACGTTAGGAAGAAATTCCCATGGACCACGGCTTCAAAGCCCGAAAAACATTTCTAAATGTGATTTGACCGGCCGTGAATGCCTTCACAGTCTGGTAAAGTTTAATTTAGCTTGGAGAAGGCATTGAATGTCAGGGGGCAGATAACGAAAGGGTTCAAAATTGGACACGAATTGAAAAAAAAATATTGAACTGGATTGGGTGAAATAATGTACTGTATGAAATTTTCTCACAATGTAAAAAAGTTATTTAAATTAGAACACCATTCTTTAAAAATTGCAACTTTTCATCCTGATAATTTAGCCACTTGAAACTCACACACTGTATAGAAGATTCCTGACTTTGAAGTTCGAGAAAGTTTCATTGAAATCGCAGTAAAACCTGATTTTCATCTACTTTGTAAACGTAGATGTAGACTGGGACTATCCAGTCAACTTTACGCTCTACTTTAAAAAATCGTAACTTTCAAGTTTCATCAGATTGCAACTTGAAACTCGCACTCTCTACAACCTGTAGAGAATATATGTAAATATATATGAATATATGTTCCGTAAATATGTTAACATATTTTAACAGCGTGTTCTCCTAGTCATTTTAGAGGGGGTCTTCCTAAGAATTTTGATAATTTGAGGTCTCATTTTTGAGATATTTGATTTCCAGAATAGCGAAAAAATCTTAGTTTTTGTTGTTTTTCTTTAAAACGATTAAACATAGAAACTTCAATTTTGGTACACATTATAGGTTTTTTTTACAAACTTCTTTTTGGGTATTTCGCCTCAAAAATTTTTGTCTTTATAAAAGACAGAATTTCCTCACGTCTTTTATTACAGATTGATAAATAGTGCTCCTATTT
>NW_026017110.1:2618561-2623126 GCF_020466585.1 Dendroctonus ponderosae | reverse complement strand
AGCTATTTTCTGCTATCGTTATCAAAAGAACCTAAATGAACCTAAAAAAGAGTATGTTAATAAATTGTGTAACAATAGTAGGATAATATAGTATATGAAAATTCGCTCTGATAATTCGTCTGTGCAAATTGAAAGATTATGTATTTTTATTAAATAAAATAATATATTGCAATTTATCAGAGCGAATTTTCATATACTGTATTATCCTACTATTATTACACAATTTATTAACATACTCTTTTTTAGGTTCATTTAGGTTCTTTTGATAACGATAGCAGAAAATAGCTATCGAAACGTCAAGGTAATTTTTCAAATTAATTTCTTTACTAATTGGAATTTTCTCTTACAGCTTGAGCCTAAGTGTGCCGCAGGATATTCTCTAGGTGATAGTTCTTGATTACTTTTTGATAAATAATTCGTTCTTATTGCGAAATAGGAGCACTATTTATCAATCTGTAATAAAAGACGTGAGGAAATTCTGTCTTTTTTAAAGACAAACATTTTTGAGGCGAAATACCCAACAAGAAGTTTGTAAAAAAATGAATCCGCCTCAACAGTATAGAAATTATCTATTTTCAATTTTATTAATTCTCTTCACTAAAATTGGGATGAAGTAACGATAGAAGCCTAGCTATTGGTACAACTAAACGCATTCAACCCAATCGGAATTAACTCGTATTTCACTACAAACCGCCGGTTTTGATTTTTTAGCATCTTCAACGATACCAAAGGAGCTGTGTGCATCCAGAATCTGCGATCAGTATCAGTGGTAAACAGTTCAGAAATTTTCAATCTGCTCAAAGAAGGAATGTTTAAAAGGCAAACAGCGGCGACGTTGATGAACAATCATAGTTCGCGTTCACATGTGGTGTTCACCATCACTGTTCACACTAGGGAAATCCTGTCCAATGGTGAAGAGGTTTTAAAAACTGGCAAGTTGAATCTTGTGGATTTGGCTGGAAGTGAAAACATTGCCAAGTCGGGGGCAAAAGATAAGCGGGCCCAAGAGTCGGCGAACATTAACAAGTCGTTGCTAACGCTGGGCAGAGTCATACAAATTCTTTCCGAAAAGAACAGCAAGCATATTCCTTATAGAGATTCGAAACTTACAAGAATCCTCCAGGACAGTTTGGGCGGTCACACCAAAACTTGCATTGTTGCGACTGTGTCTCCTTCGTACGCGTCCCTTGAGGAGACACTAAATACTCTGGAATATGCTAGTAGGGCACGAGACGTAAAAAATACTCCAATGATTAACGAGAAGGTCACCAAAGCCCAGATGATCAAAGGGCTGTCCTCAGAAATTGATAGACTGAAAAGGGATTTATATGCTACCAGACTTGAACATGGCATTTTCCTCGATCCTGATAATTGGAAGGAATTGAATGACCGCCTTGAAGCCAATTCTCAAATTGTGTCCGCCCACACTGATACCATCAATCATTTGCGGAATAAAATTTCAGATTTAGAAGCCATTCGCCAATTCAAAGAGCAAGAGTTCGACGAAATCATGAACCAATGCAAGCAAAAGGAGAAATTGATCGAAAAGGCCAGGGATTGCTTGAAAGTTCATCGCATTTCCATTAAACAAGAGCAGTACTTATCGAAGTGCTATGCAGACGCCGCTAATGAGACAGATGCGAAAGTCAAGGAACTATTGGAAATCACAAAGGATTACTCTAGATGCCAAGAGGTGCTTCATCAGAAACTTGAGACTCAGTATTTGAATAACATGTCCAATGAAAAACTGATTGCGGAAAAATCGGGTTCCATCTGTAGGGAATCCAAAGTGGCTTGTAATAAATTCGGTCACTTCCTACAAGACACTCTAGCCCTTGTAGGCAGGCAGAATTATCATATTAGTTCTGCGAAAAACGATTGCGAAAGTTACGAAAGAAGATTGAATACGTCTGAACATGGACAAGCTTTGCAGTCGATTTTTCAGAAACACTCACTACTTTATAAAGAACAATCCCTGCAACTGGCAAGCAAACTAACTGCGATTAATGATGCCGAACTGCATCACAGTATCGAACGCGTTCAGGATAGTGTACTTCGGCATGTAAGTATCGAAATGTCTTTTGTAGTATTCGCTGTAACACACGTATAATACGATTCATTGCATAATATGGTTCGTGATTTAAAGATAATGTTGGACCGTTCATCATTTTTCAAACGAAAGCAGATTTTCATACTGTTTCTCTTAAACTGTTTTCATCTATCTAATCTATTGTGATTAGAGGAAGGTCTTTAATTTCCACTAAGCTGAAATAATACATTTACGTACAAAAATTCGTGTTTTTCCTGTGTTTGTTTTACGCCTCGACCGCTTTGCAAACAATTGGATTCAGCGTAGGTAATTTTCATCATTCAAAAAGGTTGCAAGTAGGGCTATTTTAATTTAAGTTCGAGACCATACACATTTTTATAAATAACTTATCCCATTTTATGTATTTGAATATTGCCAAATTTGAGCCTAATGTATTTCCAGCTTTCTGATTATGACGATATGAATACAACCACTTTTAAAACAGTGAGGGACACTCTGAATACCATAAGAGGGAAATTGAAGACGGACAGAAGAAGAAAAGAGGCACTTTTAAAGGAATTACAGTTAGATATTTTGGGATATGATGGCATATTGAAGGACATTGAAGAAATCGATGACTACTATAGCGATCAGAAGAGATTAAGCGATGACAAGAAATCGCAACTTGTGACTGAATTTAATGATGTAAGATCAAAACTTCGCCTCCAAACAGCGATTTATTAATTACGCTTTTGTTCAATTAGGTTAAACTGGGCGTTACAACACTGATTAACGCTAGTAAGGCTCATATCAAATCGAATGTGGAGATTTGCGAAAAGGAGAGGAACAAAGAACTAGACAACACTCATAAGAAAATCCGAGAAGACATTGAGCTGCAGGTAAGCATTGCTATAAAGAAGCCAAACTATAATATGGTTAAAGATTTTCTATTGTTTATGCTCATTTCACTTACCGATGCTTTGTTTTGGCTTGTTCTGTTTATAGATACTAACAATAGAGGCGGCTATTTGTGCTTTTTGTTTACATTTTTCCTTCCAGTCAAACAGAATCAAGAAAACTATGCCCTGCATTATAAACTTCGCAAATGCTTGTAATACAGGGTGATTCAAAATTGGCGTCATTCTTCGGGAGGTGTTGTCTGGCACTGTTATAGGAGTACAGAAAAAATAGTAAAAGACATTAATTGTTATTAAAAACTGAAAAATTTGCAAAAAACTATATCAGAAATACGCCAGCAATGTTTTTCAAAGTAATCTCCCTAATTAACATTGCGCAAATACCTGTTGCTTCGTATTTGTTGACTGCGCAACGTAGTTTCAAAATGTCAACCTGTTCTTATAACCTCGAATTCTGCGGGGTTTGGTGTTTACAAAAACTCCATACAACACCAAACATTTGAACGGTTAACTACAAACAAGCTAGTGCCTGTGTAATCTCATTATCCACTTTTATCAAGCAGCTTCTCGAATTCAGTTGATTAACTCCTGCTCCATTTGTATCTCCCTGTGCTGTGTGTATCGTACAAACGTGGTAGGAATGTAGCCCTTCCTCGGTATTTATTTGGTGCTTGGGAAAGTGTCAGCAATATCTATCGTCCACTATCTTCCTATAACTACTCTCCTCGCCCTTTGTTGAAGCTCTTTCAGCTTTTGCTTTGTTACTGTAGCATTTCCCCTGAACTAATCGCATATCCGCAAATTCGTGAAAGGAAATTCAAAGTAAGTCACAGTTTGACAAATTATTGTTATTATTGACAAGGGCTTTTTCATTGCCGCTGTGCCTTTTCATCAAAAAATAGTAGAACAGAATTTTTTCAATATCGAAAATTTTTGTAAGTTTTCTTTTTGAATGCTTAAGGATTCCAATATGCTACCAATTAAACATGGAACAATTTCAAAATAATGCTTAATAGCAAGTCGAAATTCGATTTTCAACTACAGTAAAGTCCGCTTATAATGAACCCGGTTATAGTGAACTTTCGGTTAAAACAAACTTTTTTTCCTTTAATTGAAACGTCGTCCATAAAGACCATCGTATTTTTTTACTGGTTATAACGAACTTCCGGATATGACGATCACTTTTTAGGTTAGTTGTGTATTCACTTTCCGTTTATAACGAACTTCCACGCTCAGCAACACCAATCGTGCGGAGTTGTTTGTTTATATTAGTGAGAGCGAGAGGCAGACAGTGACTTGTTGTTTTTTTGCCGCGTTATGTATGTAAATCGTTTTACAATGGAAAAACGAAAACGCAAAGCTTTTTCACTAAATAAAAAATACGAGATTATTAACAAAATAAAAAGTGGAATAAAGAAGAGTGACATGTGTAAGGAATTAGCACTTGGAAAGTCTACTGTTGCAACAATATGGACAAACAGAGAAAACATTTTATCAGCGTATGACAAAACAAATGTTAGATATAGGAAGTTAAAATTATCTGCACATGAAAAGGTTGACAAGGGACTTATTAAGTGGTTTACTCAAAAAAGACAAGAAAACGTTCCCATAAGTGGCAG
>NW_026017110.1:2607409-2618161 GCF_020466585.1 Dendroctonus ponderosae | reverse complement strand
AACCTCATCTACAGCTTTAAGCGATAATGAGAAAGATGACGATTTAGGTGAAACGTATTCTACTGTAGACACTAATGCTGTTCCAACCATTTCTGGAATGACAAAAAAAGTGTCAGAAACT
Organism: Dendroctonus ponderosae; assembly: GCF_020466585.1. Lineage (NCBI taxonomy): Eukaryota > Metazoa > Arthropoda > Insecta > Coleoptera > Curculionidae > Dendroctonus > Dendroctonus ponderosae. Next base: position 2,618,040 of record NW_026017110.1, on the reverse strand, counting down.
CGGAATTTTCTACAATCACGCCAAGTTCCTAATCATGTCTGGGAGTCATTTTGTGATCTTGAAAACTACATAAATAACATCTATTTTTGCAGCAGAAATGTAGAAACAAAAATTACAGACTTTATGAAGTAGATTTCAGATTGAATTTTGTTTATCTTTTTGTGTTCTTTTTAGTCATACCTACTAACTTCTACTACTCTATGTAAAAATAACGAAATAAAATACACCACGTGTTTTTGTATTATTATTCGCTTATAGCGAACTCCGGATATAACGAACCAGTTTTATTTCATTTTTCAAGTTCGTTATATCCGAACTCAACTGTATTAATATCTTCTAGAAATTTTGAAAATTTTTTTTTAAATATTTTTCTCATGCTCCCCAAGAGAGCCTCTATCACCCCTTGAAAGGAATGACGCCAATTTTGAATCACCCTGTATATAACAATATGCTTAACTTTTGCAGTTAACTGGAGAACTAAGTAAGGAACTAGCCTTTGTTCAAAGCCAGAAAGAGCGGCTACATTCGCTTCAAGAAGACACTAAAAAGTTTGGCGCCCTTATCGAAGCGAACGCATCAGATACGAACAGTATTTTGCTTGCTATCGAGGACATTGGAAAAACTATGTCTTCACAATTGACAAAATCAGAACGTGTAGGCGATACCCCGAATAAGAGGCGGTTTAGTTTTACGCCATTCCGAACAAATGGTGCTTTGCCTAGAGACATTCTTATCAATAAGTTCCAAGAGGAATATTCAGAGGTAAGGTCAATTTGATTGTTTGGCATAATTCTGTTATGAGAGCAAAATGTTTTTTTTTTAGCATATTGGAAATGAATCTTTTACTTTAAATCTTTCTTTCGAAGGAACCGATGGCAGCAATTCAGAGGAAGTAAGTTATATTTTCTACGAAATGCTTTTTAATAATTGTGCTTCTCATATTTTTTCAGGTTTCGATAGGTGCAGAAAGCCATCATACTCTGACCCCGAATAGTTAGTCTGCAGTCTCATAGATTGTAAGCAATAGTGAACTCTGAATTTTCCTCTGCTGGTACGAGTAATTGCGCGCATGTTTTAATTTGTTAAGTGATTTAGTATATACGACGGAATTTAGTCTTAGAATAGAATAAATATATTTTTATAATTTACATGTTTCGCCGAGTAAGATGACCCTAATCAATTTCTTAGTTTATAAGCCAATTGTTTAATTATATTTTTTAAATTCTTGAAGCAATAAAACAAGTTCAATTTTTAATTTGCATTAATTCTAATTTTCAATCGGCTAAATCAGCGTGGGAAATTGATGTGACTTGCTCGAAAGTGAAACATGAAATAGAAAAGATTCTCTAAGGGTATTAGAGTTAACAAATAATTGGAAATATAAAACCTTTAAAATTATTGAAAATACAGATTGATATCCTTCTATGCATTTTTTTAGTTAACCAAGTCTGCTTTTTATTTTCCTAATCCCATTACGCTCTCATTTAACTTGGTGTTAAAATTAGGCGTGGCATGTGGTTCATATTGAGAAAAAAGTTTTTCAGAACTTCATCAAATGCGTCAAAAAATAACCATTAATTTGTAATTTTTTTGCAGTTTAATGAACATAGCAGCTAAATATCTATAATCTGTCGTTAGCAATATCCTATAAAAAACTCCATTTATCATTTAGCTCATCCAATAATTAATTTTAAATGAAAAATTGTCAACTATGGTACGTCCATATCACTTTATTGTAGACCTGGCATCGCCGCTTTTGTCACTTAGCTTTTGACATTCCTTTTCTGTCTCTTTTTGAGTGAAAGCTGGAGGTTTGTGCAGGTTTGTGTTTACTATTTCTATATCGGAAATCCAGATTCATCCCCGTATGTATATTCTTTTCCTGGCTAATTTGTAAAGGACGACTCAAAAACTAAAAAATCTTTATTTATGATTTGATATTTTCTACAAAGGTATCCCAGATTTTTAGTGTTTGGCAAAAGTTCCAACTTGTAGGTTAGTTTTGGCTCATTACTGAAAATGCCATTTGAAAATTCAGCGTTTATATACTTGGGGAGTCAGTTTGGGATTCCACTCACATTTTATTTCTAGTTGTAAGTGACGCTTAATCGATTTATTATTTACAGGAAAATGAAACAGATCGTCACGAACCAGGTCGTGAAAATCCCCGAGGGGCTCACTGTAAGCACCAAGAGCCGGATCATCACAGTTCGAGGGCCCCGAGGAGTCCTGAAACGGTCATTCAAGCACTTGGCTTTGGATATCCGCATGATCAACCCTCGCGTGTTGAAAGTAGAAAAATGGTTTGGAACTAAAAAAGAACTGGCCGCTGTGAGAACCGTATGCTCTCATGTAGAAAACATGTTGAAGGGAGTAACCAAAGGGTACCAGTACAAGATGAGGGCTGTGTATGCCCATTTTCCCATTAACTGTGTCACTACCGAGAGCGACAGTGTAATCGAAATCAGGAATTTCTTGGGGGAGAAATACATCAGAAGGTAAGTGTCACGTTTGATCACGTTCTACTTCAGAAAATGTACATTTCACTTCAAATTTCAACTCGAGCAGTTTTTGAGCAAATTAACCGGGTTCCACGTGTCAAGTTCTCTCCTAAACAATAGTTTTTACGATCAGAAATCATTGGAAATTTAAGCTATTCTCATCCTAAATACGACTACTTAAAATATGGTTTCATCTGACAAATTTATTAACAGTTTGGACTAATATCAATTCAAGGTATCACCATATCATTTTCTTGTTTACAGGGTAAAGATGGCACCTGGTGTTACTGTGAAGAACTCCAAAGCCCAAAAAGATGAGCTGATCATTGAAGGAAACTCTTTAGAAGATGTTTCCAGATCCGCAGCCCTCATTCAACAGTCCACCACAGTCAAGGATAAAGATATCAGGAAATTCTTAGATGGATTGTATGTATCTGAGAAGACTACAGTTGTCCAGGATGAGGCATAGACTCATCACTCAATCGAGGCAGGTTTTGGGTTCTGAACCAAGTCTTACATTAATTGAACGTCAGGTCAATCCATGTAAGGCTTGGTAATGGTTTCAAATTAAATATACCGTTTAAGAAACCCTTTATTGTATGTTTACTCTTTCTTTAGCCGGCCAACAAAATGAAAAACCCAACATTAGTTAATATCGTATTTTCGGCGATGATTCAGATTTAAGGAGCAGTGTTCTCTTTGGCCAATCAAAACTCTTTGGGATCTTAATTAACTTATATTTCTCTACAGTTTAAACTCTCATTACACATGTACAATTTCCGCATTCAACAAACGGCTCACGAAATGCTCGACGTTAATTAAACGCTCTTCAAAAATACTCTAGATTTAACTTGATAAGACGTTGAATGCATTTATCTGCGATTTAAGAATTTTCGGTTTTCACCAAAACCTCCTGGTTGTCCCCGTTCAATGGAATGGTAGGGACGCATTCAGATTCCAACGTTTCCGATTTTATTTGAGGAACAATGCTGCATTCTATCGGTAGCTGGTTACCAACATTGTCATGTTCGATATTTTCATCGGATGTTAAGTCTTCAACTGGTTCTTCTTTAACACGCAAACTTGATTCAGTTCGAATGGAGTTTAGGTTGATGGTCTTTTTGAGTGGGTCCGCAAAGCCTGCGAGAAAAACGCTCGGTGATTGAACATGATTGGATTTTACTTGCCAAGGTTCTTACCGTCCATGGCGGTGAATTCAAGTTTCAAATCGTTATCTTCGCATTTAATACCGTTCCTGAATTTGACCATTGCTTTTCTTACATTCGGGGTCAGACCTTGCTCTTTTTTAAACTGAGGAAAGAAATCCGGGTGTTTCACCTTTACGTGTTTAAAGAGCATTTTACTAATGGAGAAACTTTGGTTGCAAAACATGCATCCATAAGGTTTTTCCATGGTGTGCACTGAGCGATAATGTTCCTTAGCGGTTGTGCTGCAAAATACGTTTTAATTGTCTGGGATTTAGCCGTACGACTTCGTGGTATTTACCTGTGTGCAAATACCTTGCCGCATATTACACAGGCGAACGGTTTTTCACCTGTGTGAGTCCGTTTATGTCTGTTCAGGTTTTCCAGTGTCAGGAATTTTCGGCCGCAGTCCGTGCAGCTGAAACATATCAATGTGCAGGAGAATTTCTCTAAATGACTTGGACCTAGCTCTTACTCAAAAGGTCTCTCCCCAGTATGAGTCATCATATGACGCTTCAAATTTTGCGACGATGGAAACGCTCGGTTGCAAATGCTGCAACTGAATGGCCGAAAGCCTGGTGAAATGCAGGGTTAAATGTTTATTGAGAAAGGTTTTCTTTGCTTCATTATTACCTGAATGCGAATTCATATGTCGTCTCAAGTGAGTGCCAGTTGCAAAGTTTCTGTCGCACAACTCACAGAAGAACGATTTTAATTCCAAGTGGCTTTTTTGGTGGTCTTGGAGGTTTGGGAACTTGGAGAACACTTTGCCGCAAAGATGGCAAATAAAGGGACCATCACTTTCTTCGATGTGACTGGCCAGGTGCGCTAGAGAAGATGATTTGGAGTCAGAAAACTTGGAGAATTAATTAGGTTGTGCATTAAAATAATGTATTTTTAACTTTGTCTTATTTGCTTCGTCCCTGATGCCTAAAATCTTCTCGTTAACAATCCCTTTTGGTTTTAAGTTATCAATCAGGGTAGTCCAACACTTCTGGTGGGTTCTGGAAGTGGTTATTTTCTACTTCCTTCTCAATGATTTCGGCTTCTTCGCCTTACTAAGACCATTCAAGCATTTAATAAAAACCTTTAAGGTCTTTGGTTTATTTTCCTTTGCGCCCAGTGAAGCACCAAAACAACTGTTTTTGTAAGTCGGACAAATATGCCATCCCTTTGAAAAAGCCTCGAGTGATCCCCATTGCGAATCCTTCTATACTCTTCGAATGGCTCGGCTTTCTCCAAATTTGCTGTTTTTCTCAATTCTTGTTAAATCCTACCTTTTTGCGTCACAGCACGATAATTTTCTTAATACTTACAAGCAAGCTGGCGATTACTTTTGAGAGTGATGTCGCACTTGGGGCACTTGACTGTTCTTCGGGTGGGTGCAATACTGGTGTGACTCTTTTCATGTTTACGAAGCCTGGCCTTTGTCTTGAAAGCCCCTTGGCAATATTCACATACAAAGGGTTTTTCGCCTGCAAGACATTGCTTAAAAAACCATTAATACAAGATAACTAAATGGCATACCCGAATGGGTTTTTAAATGGTCTTCCAAATGCGCAAATTGGGTGAATTTCTTGCCACAATCCGTGCACTCAAATCGCCTTTCACCTACAGAAGAACTGCGTAATTTTGACGTGTGTCCATTAGTTAAACCTACCTGTGTGTATCCTCATATGTTTATTCAAGTTACCATTAACGGTGAACTTTTTTTGGCACACTTTGCACTCAAATGGCTTCTCCCCAGTATGTTTTCTAGCGTGCACTTTCAACTGAGTGTTATCACGAAATGCCTTCTGGCAATTGCAGCACTTATACCTGGAAAAGTTGGCCTTAAATCTCTAGCATTTTTCTGTATTTTGCGTCTCCTACAAACCTCTTATCGTCCATTCTTCTGGCTCGAACATGTCGGTTCAGCTGCTGGGCATTGACGAATATCTTCTGGCATATTTGGCATTGCGTTTTATCTTCATTGGACGAGCTGGAAGAATCGCTATCCTCAGAATCGTTCGACTGCTTCGAGTGTTCGCCCTAATATAGCAACTATCAATAAATTTCGAACAATCTACGGATTATACCTACTCCAGAGTTAGGGTGGCTGTAATCGGAAGAATGTCCTGAAAACACCGCATTCATCAAGTGCAAACTGCTTTCTAGAAAATGTTGCACTCGCACCTCATCATCGGTGTTCAGCGATGGACCATCTTCTCTATGCATATCTTAAAATCAGACATATTTTTACTAAGTCTATTTGTACTACTCTATAAAATGTGAGTGAAAATTTGTCACAAGAGTACTAAATGGAAGAGGACTATGATAATAACAGAAGAATTGAGTAGCAGCACAAACATTTACTTTGTAATTCTTATTGTCTGTTATGCTCTAATTCCTTGCTTGCTGGCCACAAAGCTGCACGTAGCTGTTGTATATTGTTACCTTTATCGAGTTCTGTATATTCCGCTGTACTCGCACTTCCATTAGTCTGTTTGGCATCAGCCCCAGGTTCTTCTGATTTTACAAAATCAAAGTCTTGATCAAGATCTGAGGGTTTGTTTATTGACGCGGAACCGTCGAAATCCGCCTCGGATTCCTGCGGTGCCGCAGCTGCCATCATTCGTTGAATGATAAATTAGTTTAATATGTCATAATTAAGTACAGTGCTTGCTCTGGCTATTTACATTACAAAATAATTAGAATTATTCGATTTTTATGTACACTTGTCTTCTGCACTTCAACTTTCTTGACATGTTGACGTTCTATTGCCAATGTTGCCATTATAAAATGTGTTTGGGTTGTCAGAAGTGTATCCATGCATTGCTACGTTATACATATATTTTAATGATTTTAGCAAAAAAACCCGTCGCTGGAAACGATAGGAAACGATAAACAGTGCATAAAAAATTATATTTTTTTTTGAAAAATAATGCTGGAAGATTTTACGCAAAAAAACTAAAAATTTTATCGAAGGTAATTTAAAGTCAGGCTTCTTGCAACCACTGAATTTCAAAATGACAAATGACAGTAGGATGTAGTCTGCGTTGACAGCTAATGTCAAAACTTGTTGATGTTTAGACATTTGCACAAATTTTGTTTTTATAAGAATTTTTCATCAGCGACAAGTTCTTAAGATTTTATTCATCTTGTGTGTACATCTATGTCTCTGTTGTTACTTTTTACCAGAGATACTCCGGTGATAACCAGTCAAGCACTATTAACCTTAGATGAAGATAAGTTATTAACACAGTTTAAAAGTATTGTTTAAAATATGGCACTAGTGGCTAATTCGCCACGTAGAAACACTTTTAAAGTTATAATCATCGGGGATTCCAATGTTGGGAAGACTACATTAACATATAGGTAGGAACAAGGGTTAACGAGTTTTTTCTTGTTTTACCTTAAAAAACACTTAAAAACACGCGCAAAAAAAATTCCTGGATTATCTCAGTGGTGTTTCTCGACGAGACGCGGTTTTTGTCCTCTTTGGACTCTGAAATTTACTATTTTTTCATAAGGAAACCAAAGTACCGATACTGCTCAGGCAAGTCAATAGTTTATAATCATGTGCAAGATGATATTGTTTTACAGTCATGGCACCTTATTTTACCAGTTTTACCATCTTTGACCTTTTTATTTTTTTCTAATTCGAGCTAAATGAATAGCCAAAGATAGCTATTCAATTTCTAAGTAATTCAAGCCAAAGGTAGAAGGGAGAAACAAGCATCCGTTTTATCTATTCATCAACATCCTAATTTTTACCTAATTTAAATTGAAGATATTGTGAGGGTGCATTTACGGATAAGCCGGAAGCGACAATCGGTGTGGATTTTCGACGTAAAATTGTAGAAATCGATGGGGAACCGATTACTTTAGAGCTATGGGATACTGCTGGACAGGAAAGGTTCAGAATGTCCATGGCTACTCATTACTACAGGTATGTATTTTACATGCAGGCCGAACATTTTTGCCAACATTTTGCAAACATTGTTCCAGAAAAACAGACGCAATTCTTTTAGTTTATGATGTAACGAATCGGCTTTCCTTCACCTCTTTAGTGAAATGGGTGGAAGAGTCGCAGTCCTATTGCATGCCCGACGTCCCCAAGATTCTTGTCGGTAATAAATGCGATGGAGTTGTTACAGTTGCAACACAGGAGGCTCAAAGGTTTGCCGACATACACAACATGCGGGTAAGGAAATATTGAGTATATTGACCTAAATTATGCTAAATCTACATAATTGGGTATTTGATTCAGCTTTTTGAGACGTCCGCCAAGCTGGATTCGGAATACGACAATATTCGGTCCATCTTTGAAACTTTAGCGCTGAAAATAAAATACCAAAGCCGATCTTCGCATTATGGCCTACGACTGGAAGCTAGCGCCCCGCATTGCGACAATTCTAGTAATTCCTGCTGTTGATAACAACCAACCAGCTGAACGTGTATTCAACATTCCTGTCATCGGTATAATTGTATGCTTTTTAATGTAATTCATAAGCTTTAAAATTCACTTTCTGGCTGTTAGTCAGATTTAAATGAAATTAAAATCAAGTCCGGGTTTTAGAAGCCAAAATGTCCCTGCCTGGTCAATGGAAGCGACGTGAACAACCCCGTTATAATTCACTCCATTATCATTTCCATTAGAGAAACCTGTGATGTGCACTTAAATATATGGATATCAATGTCAGTCTGATTTCGCTGTCAGATAATGAACTAATGATGAATATCACTGCAAGCGACCGCTAATGATCTCATTTCTGGCCATTAATTCGCTGCTTAATGGAAAATAAATCGGCATTGATGCAGACGAATAAAGCAAATTCCAGAGTCAGGAATACATTCAAATTGTTTAGTAGTGATCGAAAGCTTCTTGCATTTTTCGATTCATTTGAATGATCCGCAAACGAGGTCTTTTGGCAATTTTACAAAAAAATCACTAGTAAAATGTGAATATATTTTAAGATAGATTAATCTAACTAATGACGGGTTATCCAATTCGAGGTTGGGAAAGTAAAACCTTGCTCTTTGATATCTGTTAAAGGTAAACGTCATCCGAAGCGTTTTTGCTTTAGTTGAAGGTTTGCCGTTTTGGAATATGGATCGTTTAACTGTCGAAGAACGCGTAAAAATTAGTAAATGTTACTATAAAAATGGTGATTCTGCTGTATCAACGTTCAGGGCTTTACGAGCAGATTACGGTCGACATAATCGACCCACAGAGCAAACAATTTCGACCACAGTGGAAACATTTGAAGAGACTGGATCGGTTACTGATATTGTAAGGCCTGTGCATCATCGCAACATTCGTTCAGCTGAAAATATCGCTGTTGTTGCTCAAAGTGTGGAGGAAAACCCGAATTCGTCGATTCCCCGACGTGCTCAACATTTGGGCTTGTCTAACGGCTCATTGTGGCGAATTTTGCAATTAGATTTGAAGCTCCATCCGTACAAAGTCTAACTGACTCAAGAACTCAAGCCTCAAGACCATGGGCAACGCAGAACACACGCAAGTTGGATGATTGAACAACAAGCCGTTGATGATGATTTTTCGAACCGAATTTTCTTCAGCGATGAGGCTCATTTTTCGATCGGTGGTTACGTGAATAAACAGAACAGTCGCATATGGGGCTCTCAAAATCCTCAGGTGGTGTTATTGGCTCGTATTTTTTTGAAAACGATCAAGGAAGAGCCATAACAGTCAATTCTGAGCGCTATGGGCGCATGTTAACCGATTACTTTTGGAGAGAAATTGAAGATTATGGTCTGGAAGACTTGGTGGGAAGACCAGCAGGACGGGGCAAAGAGTCACACAACACTGGCAGTTAGAGCCTTATTGCAAGAGAAATTTCCAGGACGGGTTATTTCCAGATTGAGTGATGTCAATTGGCCCGCAAGATCCTGCGACTTAACACCGTTAGACTTCTTTTTGTGGGGCTATGCGAAAGATCGTGTTTACGCCAACAATCCTCAAACTCTTGAGCAACTGAAAGCCAATATCGGTGAAGTTATGACCGAGATATTACCGGCAATGTGCCGAAAATTCATTCAAAATTACCTCAAAAGGATTGAGGCCTGTACGATGTCCCGTGGAGGACATTTAAATGATATTGTTTTTCACGTATAATGGCAAGGTTTAATCTTTATATTGAATTAAAATTTTCGTCTCCATCTGAATATTTTGTGTGTTTTTTTACTTTACTTTCCCAAGAATAAAATGGGTAACCCTGTACTTTACGTACCAAGATTCTTGAAAAGAGCCAAGCCAAAGTACCTTTTGTTGATTCTCTTGGAATTTCAATAGCCGAACGAACAATTCAAGCCTGTTAATATCAACTCCTTCAAATTGGCACCACGACTCATGAGCATTTAATCAAGATACACTTTTAGCTTCTCAGTTGAGATTGGAGCATTTAGTGACGAAGAATGGCCTTCTTAACGGGATCTCTTAGTGCGGTTTGTTTCTTCAGCAAAGTTATTTTTCAAGGCTTGCCCTTGGATATGACACGTGGTCTTAGCCAAAAAATGATGTAAAAAAGAAACCGAATTGGTCTTAGAAAAACAGACGTTCGATAACAATTTCGTCGTGTGCATTTAAACGATACTGTTTTTCACGTATAATGGCAAGGTTTAATCTCGGACTAGAAAAAACTCACAAAAACTAAACCATATACTTTCAAACTGTCTCTGAGAGAAAATGGCAACAAAACCCCGATTTGGCAAATGTGCAACATTTTTCAAGATGCAACTGACAGCGTGGACGTCGTGGTGTCTTTTTCTTATTTTATGGTAAAGTAGTGAATTTCCATGAGGAAAAAGTGGTAGAAAACTGCATTTCCGGGCAAAGAGATTTTCTATAAAGTAAGCACGCAAGATGCACCATTTCTTACCTAATTTTTGGATTTTTTTCGACCAGTAGTGCGGTTTTTGT
>NW_026017110.1:2605981-2607309 GCF_020466585.1 Dendroctonus ponderosae | reverse complement strand
GCTTGAATTCAAGAAGTTTTAGATTTGCGTGGTTTTTTTTGAGTTGCAAAATCCACTTGAACATGACGCTGCTTTTTTCGAAGTTTCTCAAGAACTATTCGAGCCACAAAATTCGTTTTGGCACCGTTGGATAGAGAATTAAATGGGGGGGGGTCATGACCCCCATGACCCCCCCACCTGGATCCGCCCGTGACTATAAAACAGTTTCTTTGTGCCACTGCATCTTCTGCGTCTGTCGAAAGGATGTTCAGCACATTCGGATTTGTTCATTCGGATATCAGGAACAGATTGGGAATCGAAAAAGGAGGGAAATTAGTGTCCCTCTTCAGACTTTATAACGAAAATGAAGAGAAAGAGAAGTGATTTCCGTTTTAGTATTACCGAGTTGACCATTAATACCGTTTAATTTTTGAGTTCACATATACCGTTTTCATTTTTGATTTTCATTTCTTAGAATTATTTGTGTTCTGCTTTATATTTTTTGAGTGGAAATATAACGTTTCTTGATAAAATTAACTTTGATTTAGTCAGGTGATTTAAATCATGATTGAAATCACTTGAAAATAATCAAACCAACCCTGTACCGTACGTTGTTTCTCTAAGTTTTTTTTAGCAAGCATGGGCTTAATTTGAGTTTGGGTTATCTGTAATAACACACAGTCGCGTTCAATGGCTTGACAAGGAATAAAACTGCCATTATAACAGACAATGCGGCATTAGTATGTGGACGCTGCAATTCCCAACATCAGATAACCTAACGAGCTTTTCCATAATAATGGAGACCAGAAAGCCAACTGATATTTACTTCATTCCTAATCTACTCTTTATGCTTGAAGGTTTTTACATTTTGGTTTTTAGGCCAACCAGGATCAAACGTTTTTTATTTCTGGGTCAGTCGATTTAACAGGGCTTTTCCAGTTTTTTGCATTTGAATCCGGACTAGTTTACAATCTGTCTGAAAAGCTTCTCTACCTGCGAACAACTTTTCAAAATTTAATTATTTTGAGGAAACATGTGGAATAAGCCCCAAATGGATATTTAATTACCTGAGAAGGTGCGAAACTTCTGGGGCCTCCGAAATAACATAATGAAATCAAGTTAAAAACGCATTAACTACCTTTCAGTGTGATATAATTAGTCAAAATAGCTGAAAGGCCGCAGTGGCAGTGAAAGGTACTCGTAATTGAATGTGGTCACGCAGAAACGTACGTTAAGGGGTTCTAATGGGAAAAGATTCAAATGATTTTCATATGCAGGGTGCTAATGACAGTGTAACCTAATCAGCTTACCTATTAATTCATCTATACATTTCGGTCAAGGGCAGATCC
>NW_026017110.1:2603864-2605881 GCF_020466585.1 Dendroctonus ponderosae | reverse complement strand
AATGAAAAATTGTTTTTACTATCTGCTATTTTAGAGAAACTGATGACTGAAGAAAATAGACAATAAATGACTGAAGCCCAGGAATTGATTTTGATTATTTAAAATGTTACAAATACGTTTCGGTGTTTTTCTCCACCGAAAAACCCCGAAACGTATTTGTAACATTTTAAATAATAAACAGTAAAATTGACTGGAACCCAGGAATTTCTTTTGAATTAAATTGGAATCAATGTAAACTGTCCTGAGTCGTTTCTCACCGACGCTTCGCTTTGGTGTGGCGTTTCACAATGGCATGGCGCAACTCGTACAGACTTCTTTTTCGTCTCAAAACGGCCGATACTTAAAAATGATTATCCTTCCAGGGGATTACCGAGACTGCGAGACCTCTCCATCCAGCACACCCCTCTTGAAACCGTCTCGCCGTTTGCCTTCGCCGGCCTGCAAAACATCAGCGCCATTTTCCTCAGCTACAACAAAATCAAGAAAGTGGAGAGCTACGCCTTCGCTGGCACGATCAACTTGAAGCAGTTGGTGCTCGCCCACAATCCCCTACTTAAACTCGAGAGTAACGCCTTCACTGGAATGACCGAAATCGATCGCATCACGTTGCCATCGGGCATTCGGACTTTGGAGGCGGATTGCTTCAATGGGCTGGACACGTTGGGACATTTGCAGTTGGCTTTCATGGACTTGCGGCACTTGAAGGGCGGCATTTTTCGCGGCCTGACCAACGTCAATTACTTATCCATCCAGGAGTCCGATTTGGGGAACATTGAAGGGGACGCGTTCAACGACATGACCTTCGTCAGGAACCTGAACATACTCAACAACAAAATCGACTCGATTCAGTGGTTGAATTTTACGTGGGAGCAACACGTGGGACATTTACGGTTCCAAGGCAACCACATCCTGGAGATACCCAGAGCCGAGACCCTTTTAGTGGAAGTGGAAAAGTTGACTGTGATACAGAACCATTTTCCATGTGACTGCCACGTTCATTCGCTGCTCGATGGGCCGCTGGCCAATGGTAGTATGATTCACTTTGTCTCAAAAAACTACTGTATATCTCCTTTGGAGGTGAACGGGTTGCCGATGAGTAGCATAGACATTGACTCGATCGGGCGGTGTCAGGAGGAAGTGACGCGAGGCAACCTGGAGGCCTCCAAGGACTCGAGCAGCAGCGCTCAGCGCCTGAGCATCTTTTGCAGTTACTTGAATTTAATGTTGTACTTTTTGAAACTGTTGCGGATCACATAGGCCATTCCCGCCTGTTGTTGTCTCGGTGCGAACCAAACAGAAGGACTTAAAAAATTGTGATATTTTTTTAGATCGCTTTTGGCTCAGCAACATTGACAATTTGCCTGAAAATCATGGAGAAATTGGCCTAAAGGCTGTCAGCACTTTCTTACTACTGAAGGAAATTTTGGTACAGGATGCTTCCTCATAAGTTGACACCTCTTTTGGATCATTCGTTTCGAAAAGTTGTGAAATGTGGTAAACACTGAAGTTGTTCATTATAACTCAGGTTTTAAAGTCTGCTGTTAAAATGAAACCTTTTCCACCCCACAACGTGTGCCCGGTAGTACTTTTTTATGAAAATTTTACATCTGGAATTGATGATTTGTTTTTTTTTCCGTGGCCCTCCAATAGCCCAGACTTAATACCTCTTGATAATTTTCTGAACTATGTAAATAATATTGTGCTTGAAAATCCAGTTACAACTTTTGATGATTTACGCCTTAGAATAGTGGACGCAGTAAACTGAATATAGGAAATATATGGGCTTAAATGGAGGTCACATAGAGAATAACAGATTTTAATTTCATCGTTTTTCCTCATTTTTTTAAATCAAGAGTTGCAAAAAAAATCGTTTTTTTACAAACTTCTTTTTGGGTATTTTGCCTCAAAAAATCTTAAAAAATAGATTGATAAATAGTGCTCCTATTTCGCAATAAGAACGAATTACTTATCAAAAAGTAATCAAGAACTATCACCTAGAGGGTATCCTGCGACACAC
>NW_026017110.1:2601699-2603764 GCF_020466585.1 Dendroctonus ponderosae | reverse complement strand
AATGAAAAATTGTTTTTACTATCTGCTATTTTAGAGAAACTGATGACTGAAGAAAATAGACAATAAATGACTGAAGCCCAGGAATTGATTTTGATTATTTAAAATGTTACAAATACGTTTCGGTGTTTTTCTCCACCGAAAAACCCCGAAACGTATTTGTAACATTTTAAATAATAAACAGTAAAATTGACTGGAACCCAGGAATTTCTTTTGAATTAAATTGGAATCAATGTAAACTGTCCTGAGTCGTTTCTCACCGACGCTTCGCTTTGGTGTGGCGTTTCACAATGGCATGGCGCAACTCGTACAGACTTCTTTTTCGTCTCAAAACGGCCGATACTTAAAAATGATTATCCTTCCAGGGGATTACCGAGACTGCGAGACCTCTCCATCCAGCACACCCCTCTTGAAACCGTCTCGCCGTTTGCCTTCGCCGGCCTGCAAAACATCAGCGCCATTTTCCTCAGCTACAACAAAATCAAGAAAGTGGAGAGCTACGCCTTCGCTGGCACGATCAACTTGAAGCAGTTGGTGCTCGCCCACAATCCCCTACTTAAACTCGAGAGTAACGCCTTCACTGGAATGACCGAAATCGATCGCATCACGTTGCCATCGGGCATTCGGACTTTGGAGGCGGATTGCTTCAATGGGCTGGACACGTTGGGACATTTGCAGTTGGCTTTCATGGACTTGCGGCACTTGAAGGGCGGCATTTTTCGCGGCCTGACCAACGTCAATTACTTATCCATCCAGGAGTCCGATTTGGGGAACATTGAAGGGGACGCGTTCAACGACATGACCTTCGTCAGGAACCTGAACATACTCAACAACAAAATCGACTCGATTCAGTGGTTGAATTTTACGTGGGAGCAACACGTGGGACATTTACGGTTCCAAGGCAACCACATCCTGGAGATACCCAGAGCCGAGACCCTTTTAGTGGAAGTGGAAAAGTTGACTGTGATACAGAACCATTTTCCATGTGACTGCCACGTTCATTCGCTGCTCGATGGGCCGCTGGCCAATGGTAGTATGATTCACTTTGTCTCAAAAAACTACTGTATATCTCCTTTGGAGGTGAACGGGTTGCCGATGAGTAGCATAGACATTGACTCGATCGGGCGGTGTCAGGAGGAAGTGACGCGAGGCAACCTGGAGGCCTCCAAGGACTCGAGCAGCAGCGCTCAGCGCCTGAGCATCTTTTGCAGTTACTTGAATTTAATGTTGTACTTTTTGAAACTGTTGCGGATCACATAGGCCATTCCCGCCTGTTGTTGTCTCGGTGCGAACCAAACAGAAGGACTTAAAAAATTGTGATATTTTTTTAGATCGCTTTTGGCTCAGCAACATTGACAATTTGCCTGAAAATCATGGAGAAATTGGCCTAAAGGCTGTCAGCACTTTCTTACTACTGAAGGAAATTTTGGTACAGGATGCTTCCTCATAAGTTGACACCTCTTTTGGATCATTCGTTTCGAAAAATTGTAAAATGTGGTAAACACTGAAGTTGTTCATTATAACTCAGCTTTTAAAGTCTGCTGTTAAAATGAAACCTTTTCCACCCCACAACGTGTGCCCGGTAGTACTTTTTCATGAAAATTTTACATCTGGAATGGATGAGTTGGTTTTTTTCCCGTGGCCCTCCCATAGCCCAGACTTAATACCTCTTGATAATTTTCTGAACTATGTAAAGAATATTGTGCTTAAAAATCCAGTTACAACTTTTGATTGTTTACGCCTTAGAATAGTGGACGCAGTAAACTGAATATAGGAAATGTGTGGGTTTAAATGGAGGTCACATAGAGAATAACAGATTTTAATTTTATCGTTTTTCCTCATTTTTTTAAATCAAGAATTGCAAAAAAAATCGTTTTTTTACAAACTTCTTTTTGGGTATTTCGCCTCAAAAATGTTTGCCTTAAAAAAAGACATAATTTCCTCACGTCTTCTATTACTGATTGATAAATAGAGCTCCTATTTCGCAATAAGAACGAATTATTTATCAAAAAGTAATCAAGAACTATCACCTAGAGGATATCCTGCGACACACTTAGGCTCAAGCTGT
>NW_026017110.1:2600262-2601599 GCF_020466585.1 Dendroctonus ponderosae | reverse complement strand
ACAAGTTAGGAAAAAAGTGCATAAGGAAAGTAGTACGATTTTTATGATCTTTTGACTAAACTTACAATATGTTTCACTTATAGGGACAATTTCTGTATAAAATCGACTTTTTAATATACCGTTTGCAATTACGCCATCTAGTGGTCATCCGAGAAATGTCAAAATAATTTCAAGCAAAAAATCCTTAACTCTCTGGGGTTTTCCGCAATAGTATCGGAAAGGAATTTGTTATTTACTAATTTTATTTATAAATAGATTCTTGATTGGGAA
The DNA here is from genome assembly GCF_020466585.1 of Dendroctonus ponderosae. Classification (NCBI taxonomy): domain Eukaryota; kingdom Metazoa; phylum Arthropoda; class Insecta; order Coleoptera; family Curculionidae; genus Dendroctonus; species Dendroctonus ponderosae. Next base: position 2,601,329 of record NW_026017110.1, on the reverse strand, counting down.
TAAAGATTATGAATGAATACTGAAGAGTTTAACAACAAAATAAAATAATTATCATTTTGCCACCAAAAATTATGTTTTTCGGAGTTTAATCGATTTTTCCGGAAAATCATAATCCGAAGGCGCCTTTTTGCTTAGATTTGAGTTCAGCAGATAAAATACATAACCAACATTGGTGGCGCAACAAATGTTCAAAAATGTTCAAAGTGTAAAATACCTTACTTCCTCATGAATTTGCCGGCTGTAGAACAAATTTTTGTTATATTAGAGAGTTTTTACTCCCTTTAAAATTACGTTGGCCTTAAACGCTAAACGTTATTTTGATCATGCGTGTGTTAAAAAAATACGGTGGTTAGGCAAATAACGTTAAGTGCGTTTTTTAGTTTTTGATACCACGTTTGTTGCACTCTTAATAAAATAAACCTTACTTTATTGTTTTCTTATCCCGTTTTGTTTGGAAAAGTTTCAAAGCTAGTTTAAGTTTGAATTGTTATTAAGTACACAAAAAGTGGCTAAGATGGAAGAAAACATTGAAGCTGCCTTTCTGCACCGAAATGATCAGGGAGATGTGGATCACGATTTAATAAGAGGCTTAATTTTACATGACATCTTTGACCCACCCCATGTAGCATCATATATCGGGTATATATTTATACAATATTGGCAGAGCATTTTTATGTTGGGTCAATATTGTCAATTATCAGCCAATATTACTCCAATATTAGAATAGCTTTTTTGACCAATATTGATGTATCTATACAAATACAATATTGGCAAAATATTTTTAATTTCCAGTATTGCTTGAAGATTAACATGCAATATTGTATAGCAATACTATGCCAATTAAACGTTTTCGATATAATTAATAATCATAGAATATTGCCTTAGTAGGTAATAATTATTAATAATATCTTACGGCCTGGCCTGATTGTCGGATAAATAAACACGCGAAGACATCTGCGGAACGGGCCAACTTTAGCAATCGAACTCGGCTACTATTATTTGAGGTTAGCGTTGTGTACTTATTTGTACCTACCTAAATAGTAAATAGTTACATACTTCGGTGTTTT
>NW_026017110.1:2587927-2600162 GCF_020466585.1 Dendroctonus ponderosae | reverse complement strand
TTTGGACTATGTGTTCGTTGATATCTTGCACCTGTAAGTCCTTACAAAGCAGATTTAGTAAATGCGAAGAGCAACCATAAGTTATAACTTCAGAGTTCGTCTGTTCTTCTAACGTTTTCCTCATTGCGGCATTGTCCGTTGCAAAAGATCGCACTTTATACTGAAATTTTGTTTGACACGAGGAAATTAAATCGCCCACCAGATCAGTAAGGTGTGTCGAAGTATGAGGCTTTTCAGGCTTTTGTTTGCGTGTAAAATGATGGAGATTCTGGAGGTGAGTTGGAGCTTGTGAGGGAAATGTAAAGGAGGAAGAAGCACTCCCAGTCTCAAAAAAGTTGGGCGGAAGATCGATGTTTGCATTTGTTGTTGTGTCTTGTTTGTTTTGTTGTCTTCAGTCTTTGTAGTATGCCTTGAATCTCTTTCTTACACTGTTTGCAAGTTGATATGCATCCTGACTTATTAGAAGAGGTGGTTTTGATGTAAAACTGCCAAATACTGTCTTCTTTCCTTCCAGCCATTGCGTTCTTTTCAAACTGACTTACTATTATTACACAAAGACAAAAAATCTACACACTTTTCAACATTAGCCTCTCTTGAAATTTTGTGACGAAATGAATAAGACCGAAGAAAGACGACGGCATTTATAGATAACGCCGGGCAACGTGCGACAAGAATTTTCCGTCGAAAATGCGTTCGGACAAGTATTGAATTGGTTCAACTTAGCTTGAATCTTCTCGGCAACAATTGAAATGACTAACACAGCTAATTAAGCAGATTTATCAAYTGATTTAWTAAAAATCCAAAAAATAATGATTTTTTTGATTGATTTAAATAAATCAGTGATTTTTGATTTTTTTAATAAAAATCAATTTTGGCCCAACACTGGTACGGTATTTGATGTAAAAAAATTGATTTCGGTGTTTTTTCAAATACAAAGTCAATGGAAAAAATCTAATTGTTTTCCTTCCGATTCCTTTCCGCTAGATAAAGAGAATAACCAGACGCGATGTTTGCCCTTCTGCTTCCATTTCCAGTCATAAGTTTTTATCGGGTACTTGAAATGGACCCTATAAGGACAAAGAAGCTGAAACTGAACAATTAATCACACACTGCTTATCCATTCGGAACTCCATTCTACTCAAAGCACATGATGAAACCCTTATTATTGCTTAATGGTAGCATATTCGAATCATTTTTCAGTCAATCCAAATGTGAGCAAACAGCATTTCAGTTCTGAATAATTATTAACAGCGCTGAAAAGGTCGTGTATCGTAAAAGGCAGGAAATTAAAAACTCAACGACGCTTAATTGATGGAAACACTCGAATTAAATGTGCGTAATTTTGATCAATTTTCATTCGAGCTGGTGAAATGGCCCGGCGCTTCGGGAAAATAAATAATTGTTGAATGCGAATCGGATAACATGAAAAATAGAAGCGCATTTACCACGATAAAATATATAATTTTGCGTTCCGCATTTTCCTGGTTACGGTAGACTGTTTCTGGTGATCACCTACAGCACGCACAACACAGTTTAAACGTCGAAAAATTACCGGAAAATTGCYACACTTTTACAAATTGCTCACTTAGAGCTTGCAATAAATTTGTAATTGTTACGTTCAAAAGCGTTTGCACAATCCAAGATTTTGAGTTAGTCGACTGTCGACTGGCGTTTCGCTGGCACGTATGGCAAGCATCTTCAGAGGTGCTGGGCCAAAGTGAACTCAGCTTAAAATGCGTGCAATAGCGGTAATGATTTTTGAGTATYTGTACAATCAATTATTTTTGGGWTATTAGATCGCGGTGTGTTTGCWTCRTGCGCCAACCCAACGTGCCGACGCAGTAACTCAGTTCAGTTGCTGGGAAAACGTTGATGATCTTTGTTTTTTAGTTGTTTTTAGATTTATTTTAAGGTTCATTTATTAATGATATTTTTAAAGAATCTTCGAAATTTCAGAATTTTCTGACAATCTTGAGGTATGTTTCGGGACAAATTATGAATTAAATTTTATTAAAACCCTTGGCTCCTTCGTCGCTTTGTAAAAGGTTTCGAAATCCGTTTCCAGCTTCGAATTTGGACAAAAATCAAATAATTTTCTATCAAAAAACACACAATATAAGCGAAAGTTTCTAATAAATTATTTTGAAAACTCTCACCTCCATTCATATGAGGACTGTAGAGCTTGCTCTCTTTTGTAGAGTTTCACTTAAAAATGCTGACGATCTGAAGGTCTTTTGCGCGAAAAATCGAAAGATAAATTTATAGCTTTGTAGAAATTTCAACTTTTTTCAGCATCGAATTCGAATCAAATCGAGACAAAAACTAAAATAAATTTCTCCCGTTTTCCTCGAAAATTTTCTTAAGAACCGATTATCATCGTAGTGCGAAAACGCAAAAAAAACATTATTTGCCGATTAGTTTCTCTTTCTGACAATAATGGGGTCTTTTCAGACAAACATTTTAAAATTAGCCTTATTCATCGTTTTGCACGGAACTTTGGAAAACCCATTTCAGCTTCGAATTTGGCAAGAAAACCAAATAATTTTATTTAGTTTTTCACTCAAAGTTATTAAGAATATCGTGAAAAACTCATATTTTTTTGTTTTACTTGCAAATACCGAAAATATTCAGGTACTTTCTGTGAAAAATTACAAGATACATTTTATTGTCACCCTGGCCTCTTTAACCGCTTTTCAAAAATTTTTGGAAAACTTTGTGCAGCTTTGAATTTTCGACAAAACGCTAATAATTTTTATAAAAAAGATTTCCCCGAACTGACAAAGCGAAAGTTTATAATAATTTATTTGGAAAACTGTTGCCAACTGGGGTTTTTTAACTTTTAGGACAATATTTCTAAACAACACTGCCTCTAAACAAAAAAACCGCTTGTTCCCTAACGTTTTACTGTAAAATACAGGCAAATTGAGCCTTTTATGCAAAAAATGTTGATCACCTTTTCTTAGATGTTAAAATTCCAGTCTCGGGTCTCGTAAACCGTTAATCCGCTTTAATACATTCCTTATAACTCATTAACCGATGAGTTACAACTCGTTAACTCAGAGAGCGGCAACAACTCAAAACTCAACTCAACACAGTGTTACCCAGGCTTAGGCGACACACTTTGAAGATGCCCGCTGAAAAAAAAAATAAAAATCACCGATTGTTCTAACTAGGCCTGGGTAACACAGTTAATTTCCAGTCGTTGGCGCACCGCTGCCGCAGGCTTGGTGCGTCAACACACCGCACCGGCGCGTTTATGACTTAGTAAACTCAACATGTGATAAATGTGTAGTGTAATGGTAGTGGTGTCAAATGCGTCATGGGGTTTTGAGTGCTATTTGTGGTGTTATTGACGCACAGAACGGCAGCAACACAAATGCGCGACACAACACAGTGTTACCCAGGCCTAGTTCAAACCATTGCGTTAATTTTTATGGCCAGTTTTGGCCCAAATAATTATACTTCTGTTGCTTGAAAGTTTGCTCCTTTTGTTTACCGGCAAAAATTGCCATTTTCCAAAACAACTCCTTTACAAAAAACCAAAACGTGTCTAATTTACTTCGAATAAAAATAGTCGATTTCTGCTTTGGAAACGTAAAAGTAGAGCGTGAAACTCAATCGGGCTTGATTAATCGGATAAAATCCATTCAATGTCAGCAATTTGAAAATGATTTTCCTTTTTGTGTAGGAAAATGTGCCTCAAACGCGTCAATCCGGCCGATATGGTATCACATTTCTGCATGTGCTGGAAATCTTCGCAGCGTAAATTCGCAATATTTAAGCACATTTTCATTGAAAAAGTTTCCATTGCCATTTGCATTCATAACAAGGGGACATTTCGCTTGTGCTCAGCAATTTTCAAACAAACAATACAGCCGGGTTCACTGATTTGCAATTCAAATGGAAACACCCTAAATTATGTATTCGAAGAAATTGGAAAAGTTGTCGAGTCTTTATCAGATTTTCAATAGGACTGGTTGTACTAGTGTCATTACATTGGCGATGGAAAAATTGGTTTATCCAAACGGGCTTGAGTTTATCTTTGAGAATTTATAATCCGTTTATGTTCCAGCTCTAGTGCTTCGTTCTGTTTTTGTATTAATATTGTTTTCAAACTGGAAAAGGTTGAATATTGTTTTCCCGTTTGTTTCTGCGTGGTAATTTATCCACTTGCGGCTCACTGTTACTGTATAGTAGAGGTGTGATAAACGGTTATTTTTCTGTAACGGGTTACAACGTTCCAGTTCACCTTGGTAATAGGTTTCAAAATGCGATTCAAAAAGGAACATGTTACTTTTAAAAATTTTTATTAAACATGCAGAATGACGAGGATAGTAGAAATAGTGATGATATATAATGATTTCCTTTATTATAAACATAATTCTTAACATTGGTAAACTTGAAATAAAATATTCTAAAATCGAAAACAAAACATGGGTCAGAAGTAACTACTTAAAGAACAAAAAACTGATAATAAACTAGACTGATTAAATAAAATATACGGTTTATATGCGAAAATGTTTAAAAATCTCATTTTCATTTAAAAATTAATTAACATTTAAGAATAATTTTTTTTGCAGTTGCATTTCGTTTCACAATAACATTAAATAATCCACAATAACAACAAACAGAAATGCGTGTTTGGCAAACACGCTGGTATTGCTCGAGTTAATTTTGGTACCACCAAAAAATAATTTAAAAAAATATGCCGACCTTACACCGTTTAGGACTATTTTAACTTTTATTTCATCTCTGACTGAATTTGTATTTAAAAATGGCCAGCTTGCTTAAATGCAGGTGCACATTCTGCTGAGTTTGCTGGTAATATAGCTGCCGAGCTAAGTTTCTTGAGATAAATCTGTATTTTTAAGATTTATTACAGAATGTCAGAAAACTAAATACTTATAGACTAAAAATGTTGAATTATATCATCGTAGCATCTAAACAAATTTTTGCTGGTTCCTGGAGAACTCAACAGTAATTCTAGCTGTAACTACGGTTTCGGGTTACACGTTTGGAACACTGTTATTTTAGCGGTTACGTTAAATACCGACCATCCCTACTGTATAGTTTAGTTATTGGTTTATGGATCCATCATTTGAAAACGTATGTAATGGTGATTTTATTCTCTTCAGTTTATTCAAACATTTTGCAATTTAAACAAAAAACCATCAATCAGTTAAAGTCGATGGCGATAACGACACAGAGAGGCATGTGTAGGCGACTTTCACTCTGTGAAAAGAAACATAACGTGTTAGGCCAATTTCCAAATATCCGCTTTTCAGAATTGGGCAAGTTTTTCGAGTGTCACCCACTGAAGCTTTTCTCTAAAGAACCGCTTCAGATATAGAAATTTGGGTACATGTTTTATGTTTCTTTTGTCAAAAAAGTGAAGAGTTTTAGTTTTAACTGCTTTTTTTAATTGTGAAATCTAAGAACCATTTGAGCCACAAATTTCGTTTTAATACCATTGGATAGAGATTGGAAATTCGATTCAGTAATCACTGGTAGATTTGTCACAAAAATTACACAAAATTTAAATTTCAAGAGCAAGTTTACACTAAAATTTGAAAATTTACTGAGTTACCCATGCCTTCTTCCAACATGTCGAAATGAGCAAAGCTCTTGGATTTTTGTGACTAGAAAGTTGGGTAAAAAAAAACATTTTTTAATCGTCAGTTTTTTTCCAGTCAAAACTAGAAAAATTGCGAACGGCAACCGTGCATCCAAGCAATAAACATGTCAGAGCCACAGTGAATTTGTGGTTAGTTTTTAAATTGTGCTTTTCAAAACTTGTCAACAAGTGTTACATGCATAAAATTTACTTTCCGAGTGAAGAACTAAGAGGAGTGGATTCATTCAGTGTGTGAAGCTGCACACTGCTATACCAAGATTTAAATCATTGCTTTGGAAATTTAGTTGGTCGAAACGACATTTGAAACATTGTAAGCAGCGGATTATAGTAGCAAATTTTTCTTTTGCCTTTTGAGAGCAATAATAATTTACGTAATTTTATTGAGAGAAAGGTCATTTTCGGATGCAATCAAATACATTGTTGCCAAATATTCCATTCAGTTTTCTGCGAATATCTCCGTTTTTTTCGGTGAGAATGATCTTGTTTTGCATTTTTCTTTGCACTCCATTCACACCCTCGGACAACACATATATTTTTTCACTGAATATTTTCTATAGAAGTTTCGCACTGCTAATACATACCCACGAAAAAGTTAACGTCTAGATTCGTAATAAATGTTCCTGCAAAAGTAATCGGAGCTGTGGCGTAAATCATATGATACATTGTATAAAAACTGCTGAAATCTGGACATTATTGGAAGGTCCACATGCCAGTAACCAGCAGCAGGAACTTGTTGAAAAATGTTATTAGCAGTAAAATTAGCATGTAAATGCAGTTAATTCGTCGACAAATTATAAGACGGGTGCAGTATTTACAACATTTTTTTTGTTTTATCTGGATATATTCAGCTCGCAGATAATTTTCTCAAACTGTGTTAAAAAAATGAAAACAAACCATTCGGTTTTTAGAAAAAATACACATTTTTGGCAAAATTTGCTCAAAATAACTGCTGGTTATCCAGAAATATCTTAAACTCATTTGATCGGGAATTGAAAATTACATTTTTTCCATCCCACACCTGTTGATACTGGAGCAAATGACAACTTTTTCCATTTATTGTCTGCTACGCCTCTGCATTTCCATAGATGATTATCCTTGACCCTGAGAAGCTCATTTCGATAATAGTATGTGGGGGTTTATTCTTTGCAGAAAATATTTTCCCAACCAATTTGAAAAGGGGGCATTTGTATAAGAAATATCGGATAAATGATGAATTCTTAACTGAAATGTAGGGTGAAATAGATATTTGATTAAATTAGCTTGCTGTTAAAGTAAAGTATGTTAGAATTCGTTCAAGTTGTTGCATAGAAATGTAATTTTTTAGGCCTTGACTTTATAAATTGATTCAATGTTATTGATTATTGAGTTAATTTTTAGCGCGGATTATAATAAGATTAATTTGATGGATGTTCTGAATTCAAATTATTTTGAAATTGGGCCCTTTTCAGCTTTCGGTTGTATATTATATAAATTTAATGAAAATGGATACATATATTTCTTGAAACTGCAGGCTGTTCTTGCTCATGTGCTCCCCAATCCAATAGCGTCTCAAAGTTGTCCCGGTTTTTTTAACGTTTTACAATTTGTTGCCAAACCTCCGCTGATTTATGCTCCCGATTTGAAGGAATCCAAGCGCAACAGGAAAATTCGCTACATTTCTCACATATAAGGACGTGTAACAACACAGGCCCTTAAAGAGCAATAAGGCAAACAAGTTGGAAAATTTACGTCGCCCTAAATCCCTCGCTTAGATCTAGGAAGAGATTCATTTTGGATTTGTTCGTTCCAACGTCGCGAAAATCCGAATAAATAATTAGAAACTCGACGACCAAATTAAATGCGACAAAATGTGAAAGGCGAAATATGAAATGTGTGCATTTTCCTGCTTAAATGGCAGCATTTGTGCTGTAATTAGTTTCATTTTGAACGTAATTGAGCTCCTCAGGACTTTCCACCACTGTGCCTTGAATGAAATAATTTCGCTTTAAAATTGCCAGCCAGAAACTATAATATTCAGTCACTTATCATCTAACTACAGAGTGATTCAAAATTGGCGTCATTTTGTGCGCTCTTAGACCTAAAACGTTCATAACTTTCATCAAACTTTTGAAGAGGATAATGAAAAAACTAACCACAAATGCACTGAAGCTTTGACATATTTATTGCTTGGATGCAGGGTTGCCGTTCGCATTTCTTCCAGTTTTGAGTTTCATCAAAAAAACTGGCGATTAAAAAAGTATATATTTTTTTTACCCAACTTTCTAGTCAAAAGAATCCAAGAGCTTTGCTCGTTTCGACATGTTGGAAGCAGGCATGGGTAACTCAGTAAATTTTCAAATTTTAGTGTAAACTTGCTCTTGAAATTCAAATTTCGTGTTATTTTTGTGTCAAACCTACCAGTCATAACTGAATCGAATCTCCAATTCTCTATCCAATGGTATTAAAACGAAGTCTGTGGCTCAAATAGTTCTTGGATATCACAATTAAAAAAAAAACATTTACAACTAAAACTCTTCACTATTTTTGACAAAAAAACATAAAACTGGAACCCAAATTTCCATATCTGAAGCGGTTCTTTAGAGAAACGCTTCAGATGAGCTTGACGTAATAATATAAAGCCGCCCAAAATATTCCCAAAGTTTAAAAATTAACCACGGAAGAACCAATAGCTCAATCCAGACCCAAATCAATCCTACGAGTCAGTTGTTGAATATGCTAAGCTTATTGAGAGCTGCGTACCGTCACCTGGAAAGAAAGAAGAAAATGGAGGAATATCTGGAAAGAAAGAAGAAAATGGAGGATAGGGCGCCAGCTTGCAAAAAGCTGGTAAGAATTATCTCTAATCTATAAATACTTAGAGCTCAGTTCAATCTTGAACTCTTCTGATTTCAAGAATTAATAAAAATTTACACTAGATTAATTTCATTACCTTCTAGTTATGGCCATCTTCTCTTTTTTGTATTATATATTTGCAAAACATGTGCCGACATTTATTTAGGTGTTAAAATTACAGTCCCGGGCCTCGTAAAGCTGTAATCCGTCCATGGGTTAAATGCTAAGCGCAACTCAAAGTGTGGCGCAGTGAGACCCGACGAGTTATAACTCATTAGCGCACAAAGCGGCAACAACCCAAAAGCCCAACTCAACACAGTGTTACCTATGCTTAGTTGGAAGCTTCAAGAAATACTTTATTGCCAGATCAGCACCTGAAGTGTGTTAAGTGTTAAGAAACGCCTATGAATGCCAATCAAATTTCAAGAATTACGCATTACAAGGAACTCCATTGCAAGCAAGAATGCCATTTAAGCCGACGGAATTCGACTGCATGTTAGACATTGTTACACATTTTAACTTTTGAAGAGCATAATGAAAAAACTAACCACAAACACGCTTTGACGCTGACATATTTGTCAACTGATGGTTGACATTGTGATGCATGCACGGTTGCCGTTGCGCGCTTTAATAAAAATGTCTGAATTATGTATATGGCGGTGGTAGCTGTGAATAAACTAACTTAGTTAGATGCCAACCCTTCAAACTCCACGCTGTTAGCTGAATTTCAAAGAAAACTAAGCGATGCGTTACAGCCAAAGACAATGCTGATTGAATGAGTGAGAATTTGAATGGAGCAGAAGCCATGGATAATTTCCAGCAAAGTGGCGTATCCCGAAATCGGCCAGACGATACAAACAACGACTTTACTTGGTTGAAAATTTAAAGAGCTTCTATTACACAGAGCCGGCTCATTCCGTATGCGCTTTGAGCAAAACCGATCCATCAAAGCAGCGGGATTTATGGATCGAGAACTTAAGTTGGGAGTCTCGGACCTTAATTGGATGGATGGCCCGAGATATATTGACTTGCCGAGCCAGAAATCTGGAATTAATGTCGATGTCTGTACGCAAAAAGATGTCGGGATTTGGAAAGGAATTGATATCTGGATGCCCAAAATCCCTTAGTGGGATTCATCTATTAATAAGGAAAATGTTGGATAAAACGTGCAACTTTACAGGGTGGCTTATTAGTGGGACAAAGTGCGATATCTCAGAAAATGTGAATTTTTCTAGGAAGTGTGAAATCGATCAATGTGAGCCAAAATTCACTTGGTTAGCAAAACTCCAGATTTTGCGCAATTTAACTGAATTTTTACAACTCAAATTTTAAAATTTCGTCTGTTGGCCGAGATAATTTCAAGTTTCAACTTGATCTCGATTGAAAATTACTATTTTTTAACGGACAGCACACAAGTGTGTGAAATTGCTTATTGTAAACTAGAATGCACTTGATTAGCAATCATCCTGATTTTCAGCAATTTTATTAGAATTTTTGCTACCTCAATATGCGGATCGCATCTATTGATTGCGAGAATTTGAAGTTTCTACTGGATCTCGAATGGAAGTTATAATTTTTTAAAGGAAAGCCTGTAAGTGTGAAGTCGATCACTGTGAACCAGAATTCACTTGGATTGCAAAAATCCAAATTTTCCGCGGTTTTATTGAAATTTTACAACTTAAAGTTTCAAATCTCGTCTGTTCATCGGGAGAATTTCAAGTTTCTACTTGATCTCGATTGAAAATTACATTTTTTTAACGGACAGCATGCAAGCTTGTGAAATTGATCATTGTTATCCGGAATTCACTTGTATAGCAATAATCCAAATTTTCAGCGATTTTAATAGAATTTTCGCTACATAAATATTCAGATCGCATCTATTGATTGCGAGAATTTGAAGTTTTTACTGGATCTCGATTGGAAGTTATAATTTTTTAAAGGAAAGCCTGTAAGTTTGTGAAACCGAACAATGTAAGCCATAATTCACATGGTTAGCGAAATTCCAAATTTCCCGCGATTTTACCTCAATTTGTACAACTTAACTTCTCAAATTTTGTCTATTGGTCGAGAGAATTTCAAGTTTCTTCTTGATCTCGATTGAAAACTATCATTTTTTTATCGGACAGCACGCAAGTCTGTGAAATTGCTTATTGTAAACTAGATTTCACTTGATTAGCAATCCGGATTTTCAGTGATTTTAATAGAATTTGCGCGACTTAAATGTTCATATTTCGTCTATTGATCGGGTGAATTTCAAGTTTCTACTGGATCTGGATTGGAAGTTATCAATTTTTAAATTAAAGCTTGTAAGTTTAAATTTTGTTATTTTAAGCCAGAATTCACTTCGTTAGAAAAATTCCGGTTTTGTGTGATCTTAACGATTTTTTTGCCAATTAAGTACCTAAATCTTTTCTATTGATCACTAAGTTCAAGTTTCTACTGGATCTCGATTGGAAGTTATCCGTTTCAAAAAGTAATCGTGTAAGTGAGTGAATCTGGCCATTTTAGTTATCAATTTTTAAAGGACAGCGTGTCAATGTGTGAATTTGGTCATTGTAAGCCAACATCGACTTGGTGAGCAAAAAACAGGGCGTTTAAAGATTTTTTTGTTGAATAACTTGTCGAAACGATAAGTTTCGAAGTTAAAACCATACATAAACTGACCATAAAGTTCGAAGATAACACCGAAAACTGTGGGGTTTTCTTTGAACTAAGCAAGTTATTAAGGCTTGAAAACATGCAAATTTGGAGGCTTATTGGGCGGTTCGTGTAAAACCTTTTGTAAATCAAACTGTTCCGAAAATTTATAAATTTGTTCACCGCACCGATTTCTGTAAATATTTTGGAAATCAGATAAAGCACCTAAAATAAACTTTAAATTTATGGATAAATCAGAAAATGGGGAAGTTTTCACTAAAAAAACAGAGTTGGTTAGTACTACAGGGATATTCAAAATTGGCGTTATTCCTCTGGAGGTGTTGTCTGGCGGTGTTTTGGAAGTACAGAAAAAATAGTAAACAATATTAATTGTTATTAAAAGCTGAGAAATTTGCAATAACTATATTAGAAAAACGGCAACAATGTATTTCAAGGTAATCTGCCTAATTAATATTACGTAAATACCTGTTGCTTCGTAATTATTTAAAACTCCGCTAACCGTGGATAAATAGAGAAAGTGACAATAAGATATACAAGGATAAACGGTAAACTCAACAGGAGTCGAAACTCATAACCTCGGAGTATTAATTTGTTTACAAAATTACAAAAACATACATTTCTGTAACTTGTCAAACAAGTGCCTGTGTATTCACCTTATTTTGCACGCTCTTTCGAGCAGCTTCTCGTATTCGGTTAATTATCTCCTGCTCAATTTATACCGGTGATAAGTAATCCATTCGTTTAATGTGATCTTACATACGTGGCAGGAATGTAGCCGGTATTTATTTGGTGCTTGGGAAAGTGTCAGTTGTTGTGCAATGTTCTGAGTTCCCCTGAAAAGGTCTTCTACAGTTATGTCCAATACTTGTTTCTCTGTGCCTGAAATTCAAAGTAAATCACAGTTTGACAAATTATTGTTATTATTGACAAGGCCTATCCACCTGTAACTACCCATGTAGCATCATATATCGGGTATATATTTATACAATATTGGCAGAGCATTTTTATGTTGGGCCAATATTACTCCAATATTAGAATAGCTTTTTTGACCAATATTGATGTATCTATACAAATACAATATTGGCAAAATATTTTTAATTTCCAGTATTG
>NW_026017110.1:2576716-2587239 GCF_020466585.1 Dendroctonus ponderosae | reverse complement strand
TATGCTACAATAACGAATGTAATCTAACAACTTACATAGAAAATTAAGTTTAATCTCCATTTTTTAGAGAATTTTGTTCTTTTTCTGTAAAAATACATGTACTTATAGAACATATACAAAGTCTGAATATTGTAGTACAATGTAATATCAATTTCAGGTCATCAAGATCGAAAAAATGGATGTACATAAAAAGGCAACTTGAGAAAGAAGTTAATACTTTAACTCCAGCTATTGCTAAAAAGCATAAACCCAATTTTCGCATTTGTGAAAACACGAATTCTGAAAGCTTTGGGTTAGAACTTCAGAGTGATGAAGCTTCTAATGATGCCTTATATGTTAACCGACCTAAATATCAGGAAATATATCGGATTTTCCCTGGCTAGTGCTGGAGATAGAGAGGGTGGAAGAAAGTCCAGGCCGGTGAGTTTTTTTTTCGTTTAATAATGGTTTCATACAAGTAGACAAATAGCCATTATTTATTTTGCAATTTTAGTAAAATCTAACTGAGTTTATTTTATTTCTAGGAACCGATATCAGGACAAAAATAAGATGTGCGTGTGATAAAAAATGTTTGTTATTTAATTAATATATGTGGGGATTGTTCAATTAATATGTGCATTATTTAATATTCTGATTCCCCACAAAAAATAATTGAAAATAATATTGTCATTGTTAGGGTTGAATATTAATTAAAATCTCTTTTGCAGTCATACAATATCTTAATATTCATTTAAATTTGAAGTGAAAATGTTAGTCGGAGAATCGATCCAAAATCCAGAGGTGTGTCCGCCAATATTGAAATGTGAATGTATATATTTATTTTTAATTAAAATCGGATAATAAGAATTTGTTATGAGTTTTTAAAACTTATATACACGTGTTTATACACGTGAATATAAGTTTTAAAAACTCATAACATGTTTTTATTATCCGATTTTAATTAAAAAGAAATATATATTCACATTTCAATATTGGCCAAATAATTATTAACAATATTGAGCCATCCAGTATGTTGCATATAGCCAATATTGTACGAATATATTTTGCTACCTGGGTATCTGTTAATGACAAAAAACATCATTGCCGCTTTGACTTTTTATCAAAAAATTGTGGAAGAGAACTTTTTTGATATCAAAATTTTTCTAAATTTGAAGCAAATATCGTAATTTTTCTTTTTGAATGCTTAAGTATTCCAATATGCTTCCAATTAAACATGGAACACTTTCAAAAGAATGCTTCATAACAAAGTTGAAATTCGATTTTCAACTGTTAATATCTTCCAGAAATTATCGAAAAAATACTTTCATTGTTTTTCTCGTACCTTCCAAGTGCCTATTACCCCTTAAAAGGAATGACGCCAACTTTGAATCACCCTGTATACTTATAGAAAAATAATTTAAAAATATGCTCACCTTAAATGCGAAATTTTCATAGGGCAAATATTGTCTTAAAGTTCATATTTACCGAAATATCGCTCTTTGACGCACTAATTAGCAACGCCATAGATAGAGAAAAGTTTTTTTCGAATGTTGTTATCCTGAATTTGCAGCTGGGGAATGCTTACTTTTACGAGCAGCGGACATTCCCGCTCAACTCACTCTATGTGGATGTTTTCGAAAAGCAGCTATTTTCCTGGTAAATTTCCAGGGGCTTTATTAAAAAGTAAAGAAAAATATTAAGCTCGAAGTTGCCGAAGGAAAATACGCCAATATTATGCCCTGACCTCCATAAGTCATCAGTCGTCAATATCATCTATAATTTCCAGTCTGCCCGGCATCTATTTATATTATGTAAATAGCCCGTCAGGATTCGAACTTTCCCCATAATCCATATTCATTATCCGTCTCGTTTTCGACTGGTTTGCCGGCAATCGTTTATGGTATGAGCCAACAATCCATTGTACAGTCATTTTCCCTAATTTCCCTCGAAAAACAGTTTGTTCGTTCGCGTTGCGACTTGGGCTGCGTTTAATAAAATATATGTGGGACCCACATCTGCATCTGTTACCCCATGTTTGCCCCAAAAAACCGGTCACGTGGCTTAGCGCTGTCGCGAAAGTTATTTATGTGTCTGTTAAGGGAATTTATAAGCCTAACAAGTTGGGGGATAAATAAATGTGACACGGGCACAATTGCCACCAAAAAATGCCCCAAAACTTACAAGTTGTGGATTGGAATTTCGCGTTAACCCTTTTGCCTTATTCGCTCAGCCCTTGTCCAGAACTTTAGATGACTGGTTAATGCCACTGGGCAACAGCAAATTGCTAATTTTCATCAAATTTAACAATAACAAGCAGTTTTATTTATAATTAATATTCTGCTATTTAAACTGGTGAGTTTTTCGGCCTTTTAGGGCTTTTAGGGGTCTTCAGAGTTGTGTTCGCTTCGGGCCGAACGTTAGGAGGAAATTCTTTACGACGGCGTAAAAACTCACCAGTTGCTTTGCCACTTTGCAGCTTTACGTGTGTTTTCCCAATTTTCTATCGATTTATAGTACAATTTTCACTGTTTTCCTTGTCATAAATTATAAGAGCTTTTGTAATAATCGCTATAATATATTACATTATAATACAATATACAGGGTGAATCAAAATTGGCGTCATTCCTTTTAAGAGGTAATAGGGGCTCATTTGGAAGATACGAGAAGAATATTGAAAAGATGTTAACAGTAGAAAATCGAATTTCAACTTTCTCATTAAGCATTACATATTTTGAAAGTGTTCCATGTTTCATTACAAGCATATTGATTACTTAAGCATTCAAAAAGAAAAATTACGATCCTTGCTTCAAATTACGGAATTTTTTTATATTGAAAAAGGTATCTTCTATAGTTTTTTGATGAAAAGTCAAAGCGGCAATGATGTTTTTTATCATTAACAGATAGTTATAGGTGAATAGCCCTTGTCAATCATAACAATAATTTGGCAAACTGTGACTTGATCACATTAAACCGATGGATTACTGAACACCGGTATAAATTGAGCAGGAGTTAATTAACCGAATACGAGAAGCTGCTCGAGAAGAGTGCATAATAAGGTGACTGATTACACAGGCACTTGTTTGGAGATACAGACTCAAATGTRTGTTTTTGTAATTTGTAAACAAATTAATAATTCGAGGTTATGAGTTTCGAAATGGGTTCCGTCATTCAACTATTCCTATTGAATTTACCGTTTATCCTTGTCTATCTTATTGTCACTTTATTTATTTATCCATGGTTACCGGAGTTTTAAATAATTACGAAGCCACAGGTATTTACGTAATGTTAATTAGGCAGATTACCTTGAAAAACATTGCTGCCGTATTTCTGATATAGTTTTTTGCAAATTTCTCAGTTTTTAATAACGATTAATTTATTTTATTATTTTTTCTGTACTCCTATAATGGCGCCAGACAACACCTCCAGATGAATGACGCCAATTTTGAATCACCCTGTATAGTATGTCAACTGTATCCTGTGTATTGGACTTAATTGCAAAAGAGCCTTTCAGGGGCACTCAGAACATTGCACAAGCGCTGACGCTTTCCCAAGCACCAAATAAATACCGGCTACATTCCTGCCACGTATGTAAGATCACATTAAACGAATGGATTACTTATCACCGGTATAAATTGAGCAGGAGATAATTAACCGAATACGAGAAGCGTGCAAAATAAGGTGAATACACAGGAACTTGTTTGACAAGTTACAGACTCAAATGTATGTTTTCGTAATTTGTAAACAAATTAATAATTTGAGGTTATGAGTTTCGAAATCGGTTCCGTCATTCAATGATTCCTGTTGAGTTTACTGTTTATCCTTGTCTATCTTATTGTCACTTTCTCTATTTATCCATGGTTAGCGGAGTTACAGAGTAAATAATTACGAAGCAACAGTTATTTACGTCATTTTAGGTAGGCAGATTACCTTGAAAAGGATTGTTGCCGTTTTTGTAATAACGTTTTTTGCAAATTTTGCAGTTTTTAATAGCAATTAATTTTTTAAACTATTTTTTGTGTACTGCTAAAACACCACCAGACAACACCTCCAGAGGACAGACGCCAATTTTGAATCACCCGGTATGTACAGGGTAAGCACATGATCAAAAGAGCACTGAGACATTTTTTGGCTCAAAAGAAGACGGTCTGATCGAATTTTTGATATGAAAAAACGTCTGACTCCGTCGAAGTCGAAGTTTTTTAAAAAAATAGGTTTTTTGTAAATTAATCGATTTTAATGAAACTTGCTGCATTTTGCTGAAGCTTCCGCATCCATCGGTTTTAGCAAATTGTTAAATTTCTGAGTGTTTTTGTCCAAAAATAACCGAACATTTTTCTTTGGTAGTTGGAATCACTTCTGTTTTTGGTGCATGTATTAATTTTTTTCTAAGATTTTTGTGTTGGTCGCAAAATCATCTAGTGTTCATAGTTTATGCGCTAAATTTTTAAAGTGTTTCTTGACCTTTATCAATTTTCATCATCAATTATCAACATATTGCAATAAGCATTAATATTAATTTGAATGAAATGTGAATAAAATTCTGTGACGGACAGACAGTGATTTTGATTTGCAATTGCAGTTAATGCCTGAAATTGTTAAAAAGGAAGAAACCTGAAAAAAAAATTGTTGAAACCAAGAATGCTACACGATTTTACCAAGAACACTAAAATATCGAGAAATGGTTAATGTGTAATTGAAACAGAATGAGTTAATTCCACACGCCAAGCAAAAAATTCTGGAAATTTTTGTACCAAGACACTTATCAATTTATCAGTTGCATCGCTTGTATTGCAAAAGCCATTAAAAATCTGGAAAACCTGGACCATATTTAGTGCCCGGATTTTAGTAAAACTTTAGATGCAAAGTCTATTAACTAATATTTTTTGGAATTTCTCGAAACAATGATTGTGCTTGTTATAATTATCGATATATTGAAAGCAATTCTTTCAGAACGTTTACAAACTGCACCGTTCTTGGTTCTTTCGTTTCGAAGAAAGTTATAATTTTTACTACACACCAATAGTGATTTGGGTCCGATACAATCGGCGTTAATCATTATGGTTAATTATAACTCAACTCAAGACATTGAACTTTATAGATAAGATAAATCCTTCGCTGCAACAAGAAAGTTCAATTTTTAAAGCATCAATTACAATAAATAAAAAAACAATTAAAAGTTTCTAATTCTAATGTTCTATTATTCTCTAACAGACTGGCGAAACTCTTCAAGTAGAAAACACTCGAAAACGATCATCCGTCTGCGTATATAAAATGCAAAACGTCCTCGTTCAGAATTCAATTTACGTCTCGGACATTGGCTATATATGAAATCCAACTTTATTCGTCGGGCAAACAAAAACGGGTTTTTGGAACTTTCGACGGATCGCTGTTGGAATTGCTTGTCACTGCTGGGCGACAAATAATTAGAAATTTGAAGATGCCGCTTTCAACTCGGGATACGAAAATGATCTTAGTGTGGCAGCTACGTAAATGTGCGTTTTTCCATCGTCGGTTACTTTTGTATTTCGGTTAATTGGTTAAGTTTCCTAATGAAGAGCAGGTTTAAGGAAAAATACTCTTGAAGTCTTGTAAGTTTCTGCAACAGAAAGTCGATGTTCTCATCAGCGAGCAAATTGTCAGTTGAAACGGCTCAGAAAGCCGAACCTTCAGACGTTGTGGCGTATGATAGCGAAATAATATGAGCTGCACATTCTTTACTATGTAGTTCAACTGCAAAAAATGCAAGCGCTGTTTCAACTGTCGAATTTGCACACTAACGAAAACGCCAACTTTGCAGGAAATTGCAAATCATCTAGCTGACGCTAGATAGAAACCGGGTCTCAGGCTGTTCTGACGCAAATATACGCAATCTGACTTCTAATGGCTGACTATTTAACGGTACGAAAATTTATATAGTGTTCCAAACAAATTAAAAAACACAAGTTTATCTTGAAACTTAGAGGTGTGATAAACGGTTATTTTTCTGTAACGGGTTACAACGTTCCAATTTTACCTTGGTAATAGGTTTCAAAATGCGGTTCTAAAACGAACATGTTCCTTTTTAAATTTTTCATTAAAAATGCAGATTGATGATGATAGTAGAAGTAGTGATGATATATAATTATTTCCTTTATTAAAAACATAATTCTTAACATTGGTAAACTTAAAATAAAATATTCTAAAATAAATAACAAAACATGGGTCAGAAGTAACTACTTAACGAACAAAAAAACTGATAATAAAACTAAAGTGATTAAATAAAAAAATGCAAGCGCTGTTTCAACTGTTGAATTTCCACACTAACGGAAACGCCAACTTTGCAGAAAATTGCAAATCATCTAGCTGATGCTGGATAGAAACCGAGTCTCAGGCTGTTTTTTTTTGCTGCATTCAATGGTACGAATTGTTGTATTTTGCGTGTAGTTTCTTGGCATGTTGGCAAGCCGCGTGTTTTTGGGGCGTTTAAAAGCGTTAAGCCTGCATAAATAACCACAAAATAAAAAAAAAATCTTGAAAATTGAATCAGGATAAACCAAATTTGAAGCGTTTTTCATTTATAGAACACAGCGCGATGTTTAAATAAACTATCGTTTTCTTGATTAAATCAAGTAGAGTCGGTCAGTCAAGGCACTACACTGGAACACAAACTCCTCAAGCGTTTGGCCTCCAAGCCTCCAAGTGTTTTTTTTCTGGGGCCTCAACAAATGAAAGTCACCAAGTGGCAAGTCTGGACTGTACGATGTCACAACGTTTCTCAGGCAAAAATTTGGCTGGAAACTGACTTCTAATGGCTGATTATTTAACGGTACGAAAATTTACATAGTGTTCCAAACAAAAACAAAGTAAATAACACAAGTTTATCTTGAAACTTAGAGGTGTGATAAACGGTTATTTTCATGTAACGGGTTACAACGTTCCAAATTTACCGTGGTAATAGGTTTCAAAATGCGGTTCTAAAGGGAAGATGTTCCTTTTTAAATTTTTCATTAAAAATGCAGATTGATGATGATGTTGGAATTTACGTCTTAAATTAAAAACATAATTATTAACATTGGTAAACTTAAAATAAAATATTCTAAAATAAATAACAAAACATGGGTCAGAAGTAGCTACTTAACCGACAAAAAAACTAATAATAAAACTAGAGTGATTAAATAAAATATACGGTTTATATGCGAAAATGTTTAGAAATATAATTTTCAATTAAAAATGAATTAACAATTAAAAATATTTTTTTTTTGCAGATGCTTTTTACTGATTCTAGTTCTTTGCGCGTTATGATAGCACGGGCTTTAAAAAATAATCTCTCGCATTTCGTTTCACAATAACATTAAATAATCCACAATAACAACAAACAGAAATGCGTGTTTGGCAAACCAGGACGAAGTATTACTCGAGTTAATTTTCGTACCACCAAAAAATATGTCGATCTTACAACGTCTATTATTATTCAAATAACTTTCATTTCATCTCTGACTGAATTTATATTTAAAAATGGCCAGCTTGCTTAAATGCAGGTGCACATTCTGCTGAGTTTGCTGGTAATATAGCTGCCGAGCCAAGTTTCTTGAGAAGAATCCCTTTTTTCAAGATTTATTACAGAATGTCAGAAAACTGAATACTTATAGACTAAAAATGTTGAATTATATCATCGTAGCATCTAAACAAATTTTCGCTGGTTCCTGGAGAACTCAACAGTAATTCTAGCTGTAACTACGGTTTCGGGTTACACGTTTGGAACACTGTTATTTTAGCGGTTACGTTAAAAACCGCCCATCCCTACTGTATAGTTTAGTTATTGGTTTATGGATCCATCATTTGAAAATGTATGTTATGGTGATTTTATTCTCTTCAGTTTAGCCAAACATTTTGCAATTTAAACAAAAAACCATCAATCAGCTAAAGTCGATGTAGGCGACTTTCACTCTCTGAAAAGAAACATAACGTGTTAGGCCAATTTTCAAATATCCGATTTCCAGAATTGGGCAAGTTTTTCGAGTGTCACCCACTGAAGCTTGTCTCTAAAGAACCGCTTCAGATATGGAAATTTCAGTTCCAGTTTTATGTGTCTTTTGTCAAAAAAAGTGGAGAGTTTTAGTTTTAACTGTTTTTTTTTATGGTGAAATCTAAGAAACATTAGAGCCACAGATTTCGTTTTAATACCGTTGGATAAAAAATTGGAAATTCGATTCAGTTATCACTGGTAGATTTGTCACAAAAATCACACCAAATTTGAGTTTCAAGAGCAAGTTTACACAAAAATTTGAAAATTTACAGAGTTACCCATGCCTTCTTCCAACATGTCGAAACGAGCAAAGCTCTTGGACTTTTTTGACTAGAAAGTTGGGTAAAAAAAATATATACATTTTTTAATCGTTGTATAATGTAATAATTGTTATTTTAGCGGCTCAGTTAAATACCGACCATCCCTATTAAAACTCTTTTGAGATCATCTATTAAAACTGCATTTACAGGTTTCAAGTATTTCAACAAATAAAACCGATGAAAATTTTTTATTGCTCTTGTAACTACCTAGAATGCACAACATTTGAAAAATTAATCCAGCTGCATTTTTCTGTGGAAAATAAGCAATCTGCTTAACACTGAGTGGGACTTTGAGGTGGCAAGTAGACCTGGGAAGTTTAGTTCACCTTGCTGATTTCCATCTTTCAATCTCGGTCAGCAAAGTGAATAGTACAAAAGATTAGTTCGTTTTGTTCATTTAGTTCAGTAGGCTAATTTTCATCATTGAATGAAAATATTATAAATAAACGGTCAATTTAACTTTTGTTATAGTTCCAAGACGTTATAATTCACATGTTTTATACCATGTGTTCTATTGCTCGTGCTAGGGATTTATTGTCCATATATTTGTCTTTGTGTTATTGAAGATTGGAGGCGTTTTTGATTTACATGATTTAACTGACTGTATCTTCTCTGAGATTTTCTACATAAACACGTGCGAGGGAGATTTTTGAGCAGTCAACTTCGTCATATTGTTTTGTTGATCAATCAAAACTCCCCCGAATTTTTTTCCGCTTTCGCATGTTCCTAATATAGAATCAGAGCCCAAATGAGTCAATTAAATCGCGTGCATTGCCGCGTGATATTTTGTTTCTTAAATTAAATTAAATAAACGAAGAAAGAACATATCTGAGACTATACGAAAAACAAGGATTATCTATTTTCATCGCCAGCTATGAACTGCAAAGTCAACAACGCCAACTGAAAGAAACCGCGTGGAAGTAAAGAGAAGCCCTATCGGTTCAATCGGCATCATCGGTCTCATTCTCCTTCAAGAGTGAGAAGAAATGACATGTTCTGTTTAGTTCTTACTGATTCGCTCTTTCAATTTAGAAGATTCGATCGTCCAGTTCAGTTCCCTGATTCGATCTTTTGAACTAGTTCGTTCGCGAACTACACAGCACTAGTGGCAAGCATTGTCCATGTCTGATTGGCAGCAACATTCCCACCAATCCCTAATGGTGCTGTTTGAGTGCTTGCCTCTGATCCATCCATCAGCGTTCCAAGTCATCCGCAATCATCCCGAAACTATTTCGGCGCGATCTTTTTGTTCGGATCCCCCCATACAAAGTCCTCGTGCATCGCATCTAAACCTTCGTACAATTTAGCAAACAGAACGAGGCAAAATCCCCGAATAATGCAAGAGGTTTAGGCGGAGGACGACGTGTATATGAGTGACACATCACAATTGAAACGCTTGTCTGATAAATAGCAAGCTGTTCCAAAGTTGTGTGTCTTTGTTAAATCCCCTTTGTTGACTAACACACGCATATCTGCTTCGGATTTCCTTGTCAAGTTCCGACGCGACATCGCTAACTAGATAAATAATTACGAAGTCGAGGGGATTTTGGATCCAAATTAATTATTGTAAAACTTGTCATTGTTGGCATGCCGATTGGCGTTCCCAAAGATCCCGATTGAGCAGCGGTTTTACCGATTTGCCAGCGCGATTGAATAATGGAATGAACGCGTTCATCCGGCAGCGGAAACGGTCCGGTGAGTTATCGCATTCGTGCCCTGCAAGAACAGTAACGTTTAAAAACTGGCCAACATTTTATAACTGTATAACTGAAATTTGTTGAAAAACGTATGATTTCCTCTGTATGAAAACTGCATCTCGAAAAATTGCAATCGGTTGAAAAACTTGGTTATGATGGTTTTAAGATCGAAAGACGATTTCCCGAACAAAATACAAAAATAATAGTCAAAATAGAACATCAGGTTGTTTGCAAAGTGTATTTTCGACACATTCGCTGTCTGTAAAGAAGACATTTTCAAAGAAGAGCTGGTTGTTCGAAGAAATTATGTGGCGAGTTATCAGATCCTTCAGTATGAATAAATAAGTTACTCTCTTAATAGGAGCCCGATTTGGATCAGTAAAAATGCGTTCTAAAGCGAGTGATTTTGTCTAAATATCTCATTTTATAAAATTAAAATCGGTTGAGAAACTTAAAAGTTATAAAATGTTGAAGGTCGAGAAGACGATTTTTCAAGACAAATGTTATCAATGTTTGTGGATT
>NW_026017110.1:2573913-2575717 GCF_020466585.1 Dendroctonus ponderosae | reverse complement strand
TAACTCGGTCAGGTATCAACATTTTTCAGAAACTCAAAAACTCTTTAAGCTGTTTCAGATTCAAAGTTCATTTTTGTCGCCGTTTCATCACCAGCGGAGTTTAAATTTTCAAAAAGAGCTAGTTGTTCGAAGAAATTATGTGGCGAGTTATCAGATCCTTCAGAATGAATAAATAAGTCACTCTCTAAATACTAGCCCGATTTGTATTAGTAAACATGCGTTATAAAACGAGTGATTTTGTCTAAAAATCGCATTTTGTAAAATTAAAATCGGTTGAGAAACTTGAAAGTTATAAAAGTTTGAGGGTCGAGAAGACGATTTTTCAAGACAAATGTTATCAATGTTTGTGGATTTAAGGTCGCATTTTTTTTGGGAAAACAGCTTTTTGTATGTAGAAATTTTCTGCACAACTGTTAATATCTGGCCGATTTGGAAATTTTTTGAAAAACGCCCGGTTTTCTAAAAAAACTTAATCTTGAAAAATTGTAATCGGTTGAAAAACTTGGATGTTATGATGATTTTAAGGTCGAAAAGACGATTTTCCGAGCAAAATAATTTTGTTTTTTTCCTCGATTAACTCATTTTCAAAATAGGACATCAGATTGTTTGCAAAGTATATTCTTGACACATTCACCGTTTGTAAGAAAATTTGTATGTGCAACAGTTTGGAACGAAATTTGCTTTGAACATTGGCAAGCGTAAAACTCTCAAACTTGCACATCCTTCCTCTCTTTACCATGTAACTCGGTCAGGTATAAACATTTTTAGGAAATTCAAAAACTCTTTAAGATGTTTCAGGTTCAAAATTCATTTTTGTCACCGTTTCATCACCAGCGGAGTTTAAATTTTCAAAAAGAGCTGGCTGTTCGAAGAAATTATGTGGCGCGTTATCAGATCCTTCAGTATGAATAAATAAGTTACTCTCTTAATAGTAGCCCAATTTGGATCAGTAAAAATGCGCAAAGCGAGTGATTTTGTCTAAAAATAGCATTTTGCAAAATTAAAATCGGTTGGGAAACTTGAAAGTTATAAAAGTTTGAAGGTCGAGAAGACGATTTTTCAAGACGAATGTTATCAATGTTTGTGGATTTAAGGTTGCATTTTTTTTGGGAAAACAGCTTTGTGTATGTAGAAATTTTCTGCATAACTGTTAATATCTAACCGATTTGGAAATTTTTGAATGTGTTGAAAAACGCCCGGTTTTCTATAAGAACTGAATCTTGAAAAATTGTAATCGGTTGAAAAACTTGGATGTGAGATATGGGCAAAAAATGGTGTGATCCCTGAAATTAACTTGCATCTTTTTCAGTGTTTTTAAAGGTCTATTATAAAGACTGCGACTTATCTGCCTGTTCTGTCGTCCCTGAGTTTCTTCAATTCGTTGCCCTTTGTGTTTGTTGCTGTTATTTTGGCTTCCTTGAATTTTTTTGCGTTTGATCCTCGGTTTTAATTATACTCTTGTTAAGACCGTCGCTTTTATTTGATTCATCACTTGCCGTCAATTTACAGATTAACACTAGTGCAAACATACATATAACTTAATATTAAACGTAGGATCTTTCTATTTCCATTACGTAGTAAAATCGGGGAAAATGAAGAGAACAATCGCTATGCCGGTCACGTACTGCAAGTTGAATCATATTTTTTTACAAACTTCTTTTTGGGTATTTCGCCTCAAAAATTTTTGTCTTTAAAAAAGACAGAATTTTCTTACGTCTTTTATTACAGATTGATAAATAGTGCTCCTATTTCGCAATAAGAACGAATTATTTATCAAAAAGTAATCAAGAACTATCACCTAGAG
>NW_026017110.1:2565038-2572914 GCF_020466585.1 Dendroctonus ponderosae | reverse complement strand
CTTTTTTAACCATTATCGGGTGATTTGAGTCGAAATTCAAATATCGGTTAGTATGAGTAGGTTTTCTATAGACCAAGGCTTCGAAATTGTCTAAATTTTTCTGAATTAGTATATCGAGAAAAGGAATTTGGTGATTTTGTTATTTTTGAATAGTGAATTTAATTGTTGGTTCTTTATTATTCAGATAAGATAAAATTAATCAAGTTTTAGTTCGCCATGACTGTAAATGGATACGTCATCAATATAACGCCACGAAATTATTGGTTTAAATTTGTAATTATTAATGAAAGTTGATTCAAAATTTTCCATAAATAAATTACTGAAAAATGGGGATAGTGGTGACCCCATAGCCATTCCAAAATTTTGTTGATAAAAATTGTCATTGTATTGAAAGTAAGTTGACTTTGCACATATTGTTAAAAATTCAATAATGGTGTTAATGCTTAGTTGTGTGCGTTCTTTAAGATTGGTGTCATTTTGTAATTTTTGTTTGATGATATTTAAAGTTTTATCAACAGGAACGTTAGTGAATAGACTAACAACATCAAAACTTACTAGAATATGGTTTGGATTTATGTCTATGTCTTATAATTTTTGTAAAAAATGTTCAGAATTTTTAATATAGGAAGTTGTGTTATTTATTAGGGGATTTAAAATGTTTAAAGGATATTTGGCTAAGGGATGTGTAGGTGAATTTATACTACTAACTATTGGTCGTAAATCATATTGTTGGAAACGTCTGTATCAGCGATACATTGGGAGAATCCCGGTTCCTCAAACTCCACATTCACTCGATTGGATCGGGTACAATTAAAGCGATATCAATTTGTGGAGTGTTCCAGTTAAGTGGTTTGATGACGATCCGACCACGTGGCATCTAAGCAAATGCCCCATGGATTAAGAACACAATTTTATTATAAATAGCATTTCGAATAGGCATTTGAAAAAACCTTTTTGGTCATCGTCTCGTCCTGTTCTCTGTCCCGTATTAATAAGAAAAAATCAAATTTCCAATAGCAACTAATAAGCGGCTAGGTATGTAAAAACCCGCTCGCCAAAGGATAACTGAGTCCAACTGAGTCCATGTAAGCTAAGCCCCGGACGACAAGTTGCATAGTCGCAAAGGGGCAGATAAATCACTGTAAAATAAGAAAAGACAGGAAACTTGATCCAAATTGGATTTCCGTATCGCAGTTTAACCGCGACCAAAGTTTAAAGGGCGGCCGTTTGTCTCTTCGCTCCACCTGTGGAATACATTTCGTAAGCGGAACCGCATAGGTTAGCGGTTTAAGATTAAAGGGCTCGATTTGATATGGGGTTGCAACTTGTAAAGGGGCTCTCAAATTAATTAGCCAAAGTGTTCATTGTTTGCACATTTCTTGGCACATGCTTTAAAAAATTCAAAGTTTCGGGTGTGGATGAGGAAAAATAATTTCTACGGTCGTCAAATCGGTAAGTTTCAAGTTAATTTCACTCAAATGCAGATGAATTCCATTGATATTGAGACAAAAAGGGCTGATTTTGATTATTGATGAATCGGAATATTTCATGGGAAATTTTTGTGGAAACATTGTGGGATCGGATTAATAGACCGTCATACATGCGAAAGGAATGGAAATATCTCCATCGTTTTGCACAATTATCCTGGAAAATCTTCTTACCCACTTGTTTTCATGATAATTCTAATTTCTCAGGCCGTTCTTTCTACCAGAAACATCGGGATTTATCTGTGTAACTTCGCCCATCTTATGCGGAAATCTGCTCATGTTTAAATGGTTTATTTCGTGGCCATAATTGCCGGTTTTCCATTTTCAGCTTAATTGTGCCCAAAATCTCTTAATTGCAAATTTAACTGATTCTTGACTTCAGCAAAACGTTCATGAAAAGACAGTCAACCTTCAGAAAGATTCAATGCGATTGATGTTCGATGGAAATCGAAATCTAGCTTTGGAAAAAAATTGCTTTAATGCTGAACAAGCGTAAAATACAAGCAAAATTCTTAAAATTCTGAGAAAATAAATGCCGAATGTAAACCTGCATTAATTACAAAATTATATCGCAAATTTACAAAAATTTTGAAAATAGCCCGATCGTCAGTGAAAACCTAAGCTTTTACTACTTATAAAGCGGACCATGTGCAACACAATTCATGCGAAAGTCAATCTTTTATTTGACTAGTTTCTGCGAAAATAGATTTGATACTACAGTCAGCATGAACAAGTGTAAAATACGCAAAATTCTTAAAAAAATCATCAGGTTAAATCAAATCGAAAATCAGAACCAACTTGGAAAAATGCTTAAAATTTGCATCCAATGCGATTGATGTTCGATGGAAACCGAAATCTAGCTTTGAAAAAAAAATTGCTTTAATACTGCAGTCTGCATGAACAAGCGTAAAATGCAAGCAAAATTCTTAAAAATTACAATATGATAAACCAAATTGGACGTGTTTTCACTTATAGAACAGAAGATGAGTTTTTACGACGACTGACGAAAATCCCGAGCAACTTGAAAAAATGCTTAAAATTTGCCTGAGGGTGACCAAAAATCGAAAATGTTGGAGCTTATAGAACCGACTTTGCACTTAAAAAGCGGCCCTATCAATTTGTTGGACCTACAAAGTTATTTTGCATTCATTATTATTCAGAAACTAACAAATTAATAGCGCGGCTGTTTTGAAGTACAAAGACTGTTCTATAAATTCACCATCAGGCAAATTTTAAGCATTTCTTCAAGTTCGTCCAATTTGGTTTATCATGTTGCAATTTTTAAGAATTTTGCTTGTATTTTACGCTTGTTCATGCAGTCTGCAGTATTAAAGCAATTTTTTTTTCAAAGCTAGATTTCGATTTCCATCGAACATCAATCGCATTGAATGCAAATTTTAAGCATTTTCCCAAGTTGGTTCTAATTTTCAATTTGATTTAACCTGATGAAATTTTTTAGAATTTCGCGTATTTTACACTTGTTTATGCTGACTGGAGTATCAAATCTATTTTCGCAAAAAATAGTCAAGTAAAAAATTGATTTTCGCATGAATTGTGTTGCACATGGTCCGCTTTATAAGTGACAAAAGCTTAGGTTTTCACTCACGATCGGGCTATTTTCAAAATTTTTGAAAATTTGCCATATAATTTTGTTGTAATTAATGCAGGTTTACATTCGGCATTTATTTTCCCAGAAAAAGTGGGAGATCCACATGTGGATGTATTTTATATGGCAAAGGCCGTTCTAATTATTGATAAATCAGCTTTTTACTCATCGGTTTCATAGCCCGGAAAGCATTTTTCCATCGCCTTTGGTGTTCTTGTACGTGACATCAACTGCCGCTCTTCCACAGATAAAAGTACAAAGTGAATGTTTATTCATTTGCGTTTTAAAATAGACTCGTTTTGCCTTAGTGATAAGCAAAGCAAGTTCAAGATCAAGACTTGCATGGTCTTGGGGTTGTAACATCCTGCCTACAGTCCAGACTTGCCCTCTTGTGACTTGAAAACTTGTGAACAAACACTGGAGGCTTGGAAGACAAACGCTTGAGAAGTTTGTGCTCCAGTGTAGTGCCTTGACTGACTGGCTCTAATTAATTTTATTAATGTACGAATTAAAAGTAAACTGCTATGAAAACGATGGTTTACAATTTGCTCACCTTATAGATAATCTGTTTACTAACAACTTTTCTTGATCTTGTGTCTTGTAGAAGTGGGCTTTTCGAGCACTTTACAGCCATTGAAATTCACTACTTTTCCATAAGATAACAAAGGATGCCATTTTTGTGTGGACTTTTAGCGCCTCCTCGTTTTCAAATATATGAAAAAATGTATGTGCTCGGTGGGCGTATATTTAAAGCAAAAAAATACAGTATGCTTAGTACGAATTTGTATGTGATTGGTTAAATCGACTCCCAATGGGAATCAATCGGTGGTAAATCGGGGCATACTGGTGGCCAATAGGAGACCAAGATTTTTGTGTTATTTCCCTTTCTTTGAGCCTTTTTCAAGGTGTTATTGAATAGGACAGCTGGAAATTGCAAGCGATTGGTTGGTTAACTTAAAAGTGCAAATAATTCCTAACGAATCCTACGAGGCATCAGAGAGAATCTTTTTAATAGCGATGAGCAAAGCAAAGCAAATCGGAAACATTTTCTTATTATATTTAGGGGCTACGAAGACAGATTTAATGAGGTTCATTATCGAATTCTTTAGCAAAAGAGTCTCTCACGACTTATTTTTTTTGCAAACCTGGATTTTTTGGACAAGACTGCAAGACTATTCTTCATCTTTGAATAGCTTGGAAACTAAATTGTCAAAAATATATACCCCGAAATTCCTGAAAGTTTCACTTGGAACACGTGAGCCAAGCAGAAGAAACATATTTGAAAACCTCCCAAAAAGCTTCTGATGTGCAACAAGTGGCCACTTGAATTTTGTACGGTTTATTCAAGACAACTGAACTTTTTTCGTTTCAATTCTACTGGTTTCTGATTTTTTTTCAATGTCTACAAACGAAGCTTTTCGAACAACTGCAAGTTTTCCAATCCCAAAGAGACTTTCCAAACATCAAACCATCGCTTTTTTCAAAACTCCTCAAAACACTTTGATATTTACAACCCCTAACAACTATATGAGTAGACGATGTTCAATGAGTAGAAAATAAACCATTTATATTTACTCTAAATATATTTCCTGTTTCTTCTACTGAAAAATGAATACATTATCTCTTTACGCGGCATAAAGACACATTTTTTTATTCAGATTTTCCTCTGTAGCATATTAGAAAACTGTAACAACCTTACTGACAAATAAATATTCGGACGCACTTTAATAGTTTATTAAGAAGTAACGTCACCTTTCGGCTTTGACCGGTTTTTATACGTTTTGCCTTTGAATCCACTAGAGTCCGGCAATATTCTGGGCTGAGTAAATTCCAAATTTTAGTTGTTTTAGTCTTTAATCCTGGAACTGTTCGCTGAGGATTGTTACGCAATGGTTTCCTTATTTGATGCCATAAAGTTTCTATAACATTTAAGTCTGGACTGCGTGAGAGCCACGATATAACTATGAAATTATGATCTCCAAACCACTTTTCGGTCGTTTTACATCCACATATTTAACCTCTTGAAGGAATTTTACAGTACGCTTTAGGCAATCTTTACGAAATGCCTCTGGTTTTGTTCAAATCACTTTTTTCAAAAATCACCTACGCATCGTTAAATTCAGATTCCTCACCAAAAATAACGTTACTCCGCATTTCCGTTGTCCAGGATGTTTTAGATTGACCCCAATTCAAACGTTTTTGTTTTTGGATAGCTGTAAATCGTGGCTTCTCCTTTGCCTAAACCGAAATCAGTTAAAAATCGTATTATTGAATTGAACCCCATAAAATAATAAACCTTCTTTTTGAAAGCTGTAACTAGATTTATGCCGCCGTAGAATACATTTAAAGTTGCTTGCTAATTCCACTAATGCGTTAACATCTGATTGTATGATAGGGAACTTGTCTGAGACCCTATTTTTCAAGTTCAAAGAAAAAAAATATGTGAACTAAACATTATGATTATTCAATTAGAATTTTGGGCGTCGTTCGTGCGTATAGTTGTTGGGGCTCGTAAGCGAATTTTGTTCTGCTTGAAAACTTGAAACTTGAATTTTGCACGGTTTATAGAAGACTTTCCTTTAAATCGTATTGATATTTGATTTTTGTCAAACGAAGCCACTCGAAATGTGCAACTTTCCAAACATGACACAAGAATCGCTTTTTTCCTCAACTCCTCAACGCACTTTGACATTTATAAGTATTGCTATTCAAGGGCTTTTTCGGCCGTGTTAAGCACGGCTTTAAATGTCTTCATTAATTAGACGAGAAATGGAGGTGTAGACAAAAGCAAGCGCAACCAGATCTATTTCCAGCTAGGGCAAAATTAATAATCGTCACACAATGCTATCCTAATTAGCTTACGTCGGAGACGTATAGATTAAATTAAGACGAAACCGTGAAACCTCCAACGAGCAATGGGAATATCGCTAAGAGTAATTCCGACTAATCAAATACATGCAAAGATACGTGTCTGGGTGTGGAATTAGAGTAGCGATCTGTTTGGGAGCAGTTTTGTGCGAAGACAACGAAATACAACGCTGTCTAGAATTTCGACATTCCGCACAACAAGAACAGAGGAAAAACATTATTTGGGATGTAATTTAAAGCGAAATTTTCTTCCTGCCACACGTTCATTACAGTGTTCGCAATAGGCCGGAACAGGGAACGGGGCACTAAAGTTGTTTAAAAACTTACCAACATAGCGGGAAACTAGTTGGGAAACTTAATTTCAAAATGACCTATAAAGCTTTGCCTCCATATAAAATGCAAATAGTTCATGTAATTAACAGAACTTTGAACATGCACTTTGCTCTAAGTTGGAAGATGAATGTCGAAAGTTTCCAGGTGAAAAAGCGTCGTTAATAAGCACGCAGTTGCTCAAGTTCGTCTGCACATACTTTTATTAGTATTTGCATGTTTGATTGGTGATGTTGATCAGGAAAACAGCTATTTGTTGGCATCCAGTTCAGGTCTAAAAACCGAGCTAAACGAGGCAATTTTCGCATCTGCAAAAAGTCAACGTGCGCTAAAATCCTAATTACAAAAAGCAAAGAACCCGAGAGGAAACGATAATTCTAACGCTGCAAACTAGGTAAATAGATGGCCGAGAATCCCCGGCAGAGTCAATTTAGGAGCGATAATTTTGCCGACACTGCATTTCTAGAAAACATATTAAAATAAATCTGCATTTTTATTGCTTTTTTCTGTTCGAATTAACGCTCGAGTTAGTCGCGGAGATTTTTCGTTTAGGGAAAAATACGGGCAAGTTTTTCGTTAGGGTGAATTTACTTTTGTTACCTTGGGTATCAGTGACTAGCAAATCGTCATTTATCTTCACTGTTTTACTCTGCTTAGATTGCTTCTTTTGCCCATTTAGGGCCTTTTGATCGTCGTGGAAACGAGTTTCTCGCTGACGTTTCGCATGCATGTCTGGCTTGCATCCTCAAGGGTGTTTCGTTTAAAAATTTTCTGCAGAGTGATAATTGCCTAGAAAGCTTCAATTATTCTGAGACTTTCTTGAGATCATTTATATGGTGTTTATAGATAATTTCAATGTTATCAAACACTGAGAAAATTATAATTTTGTATATATAATCCGACTATAAGGGCTTCCACGGCCTGTCAAAGGGTCGTTTTAAAGTTTTACAGGCTTATAAGCTGTGCTCCCTTGGCACGTTTCGTTCACACCTGCACTGACAATATTGAAAGCGATCAGTAACGTGGGTCGACTTTTCTTCATTATTTGTCATGAAAAATGGTTAAAAAAACCAAAAAAGTTAGCTTTTTTGTCTTTGAATAATTCATCTACCAATTGCAGATAAATGCATTAGAATCGGTTAATTTGTGTAAAAGTTAGACAACTTTTCAGGCGCACCCATCTTTTTGGGGACTGACACAATTTATATGATTTTTAACTATTTTCTTTGCCTACATTTTTGCATTGCTTGAAAAAACTGGTCGTAGCAAAACAGATTTGGGAGTACAAATAAAACTACTGCTATTAAAACAAATTCGGTATATTTCACTATAACACCTAATACTGCACATCTTTGGAGTTGTTTCATTCGATTCTTCAGGAGTTTTTCTTGTAAATAATTCCCCAAAATATTTTCGACTGCCATCATAATTATCGTTATATTTCATTCAATTGACAGTGAAAATTGACTATGTCTATAGATAGGACGATACGAGCTTCTAATCTACATAAATTTAAAAAATTCACTAAAATACAGTAAAGTCCGCTTCGGTTGAACTTTTTTCCTTTAATTGAAACGTCGTCCAT
>NW_026017110.1:2561357-2564988 GCF_020466585.1 Dendroctonus ponderosae | reverse complement strand
AAACTGAAACATTTTCTATAAATCTCTTAGATGCAGTCAATTTCATTCATAGAGCTTGGCAAATAGTTAGCCGAAAAACCATTGCAAATTGCTAAGCATGAGGGATTTGTAAGAAATTAAATGATTATGAACCAGACCAAGTTCAATCACACCAAGTTCCTATTCATATCTGGGAGTCCTTTTGTGTGATCTTGAACACTACATAAATAACATCCATTTTTGCAGCAGAAATGTACAAACAAAAATTCCAGACTTTATGAAGTAGATTTAAAATTGAATGTTGTTTATCTTTTTGTGTTCTTTTTAGTCATACCTACTAACTTCTACTACTCTATGTAAAAACAACGAAATAAAATACACCACGTGTTTTTGTATTATTATTCGCTTATAGCGAACTCCGGATATAATGAACAAGTTTTAGTTAATTTTTCAAGTTCGTTATATGCGGACTCAACTGTATATGGCTATTAGTTAATTTAATTTCACCAAAAATCAATTTGGTTTTCTGCTTTAAAATTAAGGTTTTTTAACAGTGAAGTAAAGAGAATAAATTTTTCACTTGAGCGGACATAAAACCGCACTAAATGTTCGCTAGTAATAAATCGCGTTTACATTCAATATCTGGACATGGTTTAACTGATTGCTTCTGCGGCCCGAATGAAATAAACATTGAAATAATAATAGGCGAAAGTATCCAAGGTATATCGAAATTAAATAAATCGAAGGAAATTCTGGAAGAACATTGACCCCTTTTGTCCAAGCTTCAACAAGTTCCCTGGGCGATTTTTATCAAAATAAACCTCAATAGTTGTTTAGAAATCATGCCGTTTTTTCAACATTCCCAACATAATTCTAAAGCCATTTATTAATTATGTTGAATGAATTGAGAAGTGAAATGTTTTAAATTAGTTTCTGTTCTCGTTTTCGTCGTTTATACAGGACATACACTCTGTAAAAATTTTTTTTGATGGTAATTTGAAAAATGTTGACGGTGATTTTGGAGTCAATTTCTAATTAGTTTGACAATAAGACTGCGGGTAAAATTTCTCTAAACGTAGTCTTTTTACCATCTTAGAAGGTAAATTTTCAAACTAGCAGGGAATACGAAACAACTATTTAATGTTTGAAAAAGCGCTCAAATCCCTCAATTTGGTTTAAAAATTACAAATTTTTGCTGTGATGAGCAAAAAACACGGAGGTTTGAACAATAGGTTGCTGYAAATAACAYCTTTTTTAAATTGCAACAAATTCAGTTATTTTWAAATAAAAAAAAAAAGTTCATAGCTTTAATTTTTCTAATAGAGCAACTTYGATTTTTTAATAAAAAAATKGGTASAAAAATAAATAGGAATTTAAAGTAGTTCAAAAGGAATTACTTTCTGCTATCAAAAAAWTAAGAATCAGCCAYGGCACGTGGTTTCATATTTTAACTAACTGCTAACCAAACARCATTTTTTTGGGRTGCTAATTGCGGAYATTAAGGGATCTTACKCGACCGTAAACGCYAAGTGCACCGACTAAATGTGCACTCGTAAAAGCGTCGCTTGGATATTATTTGTCTATTATTGTCTCTCCTTGCGTCTTTAACAGAATAAATTGRAGAATGACAGCATTTAAATACRWTTATTTATRAAAAAATATTGGTTGCGTGCTGGTACACATGCATACGTGGTGAGCAAGCGCAACTGTTCTTTTTTCTTTTCTGAACAGTTGCGTACGTCCTAATCAGTTATATAGATTTTCYGTARTTAAAAAATGTTTATTAATAAGTAAGCGACTTAAAAGTTACATTTTTTTGAGAAATATTGTAGAATTGATTTTTGTCCATTCGTGAAATGGGAGTTTGAATAAAAAGTTGAGGTTTTTAGCGATTTTTCAATAGTTTTCGAGCCATTGCAGTTCTTTCATTGGGACTCACTGTCTAAGTTTGCACTAAAATGAATCATTTCCTTTGAGGAAATAATTATAAATAAAGGCGTTCTTTAACAAATCATCTACTTATAATCTATGTTGAATTTAATTTGCTCATTTCTTGATTTATGAGCGGTTTTTCGAACACTTCATCAATCGCTTTAAGGATGGTTTACTGAGAAGCAGCCAACTTTTGGGGAATTATTTGCATTTCGAGGACTTTGTGTGACCCTAGTGTCGTACATTTCGAAAATTTTTTGCTTAAACTACCCGTTTCACTAACACTCCCGATTTCCTCACAAAACACTGGAATAGGACAAAGCGTCTTTGAGTCATATATTATTTGGAAACACCAACAACGTGTCACTTACACGGGTAATGCACTATTTACATCGGAAACCGATTTCTAGCAAATATGACGCCAACCTTCGCTAATTATTGCTAGTAATTGGGTTAATTTTGACAAATAAATTCCGAAACCGAATGAACCGAAACGGGTGCGAATGTGGTGCCATATTTGCGCGATTTGGCTCAGCAAACTGGCAAAATGACAAAATGCAATATACATACTGGAAATGGACGTAGTCACATGGGTGTTTGCCCATAAGCAGAGAAAGTTTTCCTAGATTATTTCTTTAAAAAAATGGGAAAGTGGTAAATGCAGAAGTTGTTGATTATTATTCATATGTTCCAAATCGGGAATAAAAATAAAAACTGACAGGGAAAATTTAAAATTTCCCACGTCCGAGCACAAATCTTACTTTAGAATCGTAACCGCTTGTCGTCGGAAAAAAAATGTAAGATATTTTTTTATTTGTCATACAACAAGGAATTTGAAAAGTTATTGTAATTATTGAAAATACAGTGCAGTGCGTACCATTTTTTTCTTTAACAAATGCCACTGGTCAATATTAGCAATTTTTTTTTCTTACGAAACATGCGTCTTCCCTAGCTATTCAGCTCTGGAAAATTTCGGTAAAATATCACCTTGCGTTTTGAAGAAATTTCTCATTTTGCATTTTCTTAATTAAATATCAACACCCTGTAAAACCAAAGCAAATTTTCGGACCGAGAATACGTGGTTAAAAATGCCCCTTCCTCATCGAACACCTTGTATATGTATATAGGTATAATGCCGAGAAATCTAAGTAGCCTTTAAATACGACCAAAAAACAGACAAAAATCATAGAGATATTAACGATATTTTTTGGAGATAAGTTCTATACTGTTGAGGCGGGTTTATTTTTTTACAAACTTCTTTTTGGGTATTTCGCCTCAAAAATTGTTGTCTTAAATCGTCTTTATCGTTTTTCCTCATTTTTTAAAATGAAGAGTTGCAAAAAATATCGTTTTTTTACAAACTTCTTTTTTGGTAATTTGTCTCAAAAATTTTTCTCAAAAAAGTCTCAAAGTTGTTGCAAGGGTAGAAAAGGAAATTGGCTCAACTGCACACCATTCTTTAAAAATTGCAACTTTTCATCCTGATAATTTAGCCACTTGAAACTCACACACTGTATAGAAGATTCCTGACTTTGAAGTTCGAGAAAGTTTCATTGAAATAGCAGTAAAACCTGATTTTCATTAGATGTAGACTGGGACTATCCAGTCAACTTTACGCTCTACTTTAAAAAATCGTAACTTACAAGTTTCATCAGATTGCAACTTGAAACTCGCACTCTCTACAGGTTGTTCCGTAAATATGTTAAAATATTTTAACAGC
>NW_026017110.1:2555992-2560358 GCF_020466585.1 Dendroctonus ponderosae | reverse complement strand
AAGCAAAACACAAATAAAAGTATGGCATGTCAAAAAATGTATATATGAAAACAACATAAAGCAATACTTGGTATCGAAATAAAGTACTCGTATCGAATCGAATTATCAAAAGTGTAAACACTGCCCAAAGTCACAGAACATATATGACATAAAGATATAGGATATTTTGTGAAGTCTATTGAAGAACTTGAGTTGGATATGACACAGCCATCAACATCTAGCTGTTCTAAATTAGAAAACATGTTGGAAGGAAAAAGGTTTTTTGATGCTAGTACGGATAGTAACACACATCCATAGAGTACTTTAGAAGACGCATTTTTACAAGTTTTAATTTTGGTTTCTATTTTGGAGGTATGTTGGAGTTTGGCAGCGAAAAATGCCAATAATTTTTTTTTGTTGAACAGTGAAAATATTTTCACATTTTGTAAATTGAAAATATCGATAATGCCATATTTTTATTCTTCCTGGGTCTGAGTCAAAGTGTGAAGTAAAAATTTTGAAACATCGTTTATTTCATTACGTTTCGTTGATTTTTACCAATCATGAGTTTGTGTACATTTTAAATCTKATGATGGAGCGGATGTCTAGCCGAAACRTAATGAAATAAACGATTTTCAAAATTTTTACTTCACACTTTGACTGAGACCCAAGAAGGATAAGAATATCATAACAAGTACACGCAGTCAGGAAAATAAATTAGAATAAATTGATAATATCAGTAACGTCTTAATGGAATTTCCACCAAATGCCAAAAATCTCAATTTGTACGCCAATTTACACTAGAACACATAGAGGAAATATATAAAAAAATTGTCCCAACAAAGTTTTCACAGTTTTACAAGTCCAGAAGCTTAAATTAACTTAACGTTTATGAGCTTTTTCAACCATAATAACACATTATAATCGCAAACAATTTTCTCAGATTACAGTTGTTTTCATTATCGCGTTTTCCGCACAATTTACCTTTCAGTCGAGGCATGGTACAGTTTCCGCAGACATGTAATTTTCTTTCCGTTATTAAAGCTAGAGATTGTCATGCAATTTATTAGCTCTAAGGTTGTGKTGCGTTAAAATAAACAAATTTATTTTTTATTTGATTTATTTATGAGCAATGAGAGAACGCAGTCAATGSGAAGCCCATTGTTCTGAGATAATAAACTTCTCTCGTTATTTCTGCATTATTTTGAAACACATAAAAATCCGATCAGCTTTGTTTCAGTTGAAACARCGACTTTCTTATAGCATTGTGCGMCAAACATCAAGAATAACACTTGTTCCAGTCTAAGGCACTTTGTCAAATATATTTAAAGGGCTTTTAGAACAAGATGCTGCTCAGCCCTATTGTGCTCATTTAAATTGTTAATGGTGGTCTCGAGCCCCCTTTTCTGGTTGTCGGCATTTATTCCACATTCGCCCTGAATCAGTCTTCATTCCAAAAATATTAACTTCGTTTGCTGTGGCGCACTTTATTTTTTATTTGGTACTTTTCGGCTGTCAGGTGAATTTATTTGTGGGTTTTCAATTGGACTCAACTTACCGGAATGCAAATGGTTTGATCAGCGAAATATTGTTTCCGTCCAGGGACAGTTTCTTTAAAAAGCGCAAACCGGCAAAGGAGTCGCTTTTAATGATGGGAAAGTCGTTTCTGGTTAACGACAAGTGTTCTACTGTGGGCGGAAGTAGTTTCAGTGGGATTTCTTGTAGGCCACCGGAATTGCACAGAACCTGAAAAAAACACGACATTAAAATTGCAGCTGAAACTGATTTAGTTTAGTGTAACACTCCGAACTGGTTCGATGATTTATACAGATGAAAATTGTGAAAGATGCGATTAAATAAAATGACTTTATAAATAGACAGCCGCAAAATGGAAACGTTCTTTCAATGGATTTTAGCCAACAAATCATTTATCTAGTAGATGGCACCGAAACGCATTTGTCAGTCACTGTCGCTGGAGACTGATTGTTGCTTACCAATTTTAAAGCACCGCAGTTGATCGATTGCTTCCATGGACGCTATTCGAAGCTGATGAGTCTCTATCGTTATAGAAAAGCGAAAAAGAAGTAGTGATTTGTCTCATCATTTTGATATAGGAACGCGATGAGCGACACTTTGAATATTCGACTATTCAAAACTGTATTTGCGTTTTTTTGCAAATTACTCTTTCTATCGCCTTAAAATGATTTGAAAGCAGTGGATTTTTTTTGTATTAACCACCTACTAAGACGCGAACCAGCCTTTCAGGCCAACGTTAAAGCCTCAGAAGTAGAGCTGTGATAAACAGTTATTTTTCTGTAACCGGTTACAACGTTCAAGTTTAACCTTGGTAATAGGTTTCAACATGCGGTTCCAAATGGAACATGTTACTTTTTACATTTTTCGTTAAAAATGCAGAATGATGAGGATAGTAGAAATAGTGATGATATATAATGTTTTCCTTTATTAAAAACGTAATTGTTAACATTGGTAAACTTAAAATAAAATATTCGAAAGTCGAAAACGAAACATGGATCAGAAGTAACTACTCAAAGAACAAAAAAACTGATAATAAACTAGAGTGATTAAATCAAATATACGGTTTGTAAGCGAAAATGTTTAAAAATATCATTTTAATTTAAAAATTAATTAACATTAAACAATAAATTTTTTTGCKKACGCTTTTTACTGATTCTACTTCTTCGCTCGTTTATGATAGCAGCCCGCTTTAGAAAATAATATYTCGCATTTCGTTTCACAATAACATTAAATAAWCCACAATAASAACAAACAGAAATGCGTGTTTGGCAAACCTGGACGAAGTAWTACTCGAGTTAATTTTGGTACCACCACAAAATAATTTTAAAAAAATTTRTCGAYCTTRCAACRTTTAGTASTATTCAAATAACTTTCATTTCATCTCTGACKGAATTTATATTTAAAACTAGCCAGCTTGCTTAAATGCAGGTGCACATTCTGCTTAAAACGTTTGTTATTTTACATTTCAACTCTGATAAAATTTAYGTSTTAGACTCTTAGTTTRCTCATAGCTCATATRCAAGTGCATATTCTGCTTAGTTTGCTGGTAATGGCCAYATAACTCCCGAGCTAAGTTTCTTGAGATAAATCCCATTTTTTAAGATTTATTAGAGAATATCTTAAATACTTATAGACTAAAAATGCTGAATTATATCATCGCAGCACCTAAACGAATTTTCGCTTGTTCCTTGAGAACTGAACAGTAACTCTTATAAACGAAAAGTGATACACAGTCATCAAGGCAACGCGCAACTACATAAAAAAAATTTCGGTTTGGTTTCCGTAATGGTTACTGAAACTGCTGCATCTGAATAGAGCGCTCGACGATGCAGCATCGGTTCTGTGTTGACGCGAACCACTTTTTCAGGGTTATGAGACTGTTCCAAAAACATCCTTTAAATGGGCAAACGGTTCCAGCTGGTGCAAAGTGCGCTGAACTGTTTCTGTTTCATGAGACGGTTCCAAAAAGAACGTTTAAATCGGCTAGCTGTAACTACGATTTCAGGTTACACGTTTGGAACTGTTATTTCAGCGGTTACGTTCCCATCCCTACTCGGAAACTCGCCAGCTTCAAGCAATGACTGCAAACCCATCTCATTCAAAATAATCTTTTTTTCCCAAGAGTATTTTTTTTTCGTTGACTGAAAACCTTCATCTGAAACCTAATTCCGCTTATCAAAATTTGCCCAGTCTATTTGCAGTATCAAATTAAAGCCCTTTCAGAATCTCTTAATATCACACCGAGACAAAGCTTCTATCCTTTCCTTTTAATAGCCCGGCTTCAAACGACAACAGTAACTTTTTTTCTGAACAAAGGTACAAATTTCGTCTTTACGCACAGCGAAAGAATGAACTTAATTAAGTTCGGCGAAAAGATAAGAGATTCTTTCAAAGTTAATTTAGGGGCATGACAATGTTTAACGGAACAGTTCTCAATTTTGCTTTGTTATTTGGGCAGCGCTCAAAGCGCGTTTCAGGGTTGCAGTCTGGACAATTTAAATTAAAACTGGATGATTTTCAGCATTCGGACCGTGAGCTTTTCAGTGCTAATATTTGTTTAGCTGAACAACATGCTGAACGCATGCAGAAATGGATAGACAAACATAAATGTTCTTTTAATGCTCATGTTAACTGTTAAATGCCAAACTAATAATTTATCTAGTTTATTTTACGTAAATTTTGTCGTTGATTCTCGGGGATTTTAGGTCGACAGTTTTTTGCCGACGTCTCGCAAGCACAAATGCCATGCATCTTCAATGATGTGTTTGCTTCGGGTGCAGTTTCTTTTGATATTAGCAGGCCGATTGGCCAAAAGAACTATTTTTTTACGGTGTTAACAGTATGCGTTTTT
>NW_026017110.1:2553744-2554993 GCF_020466585.1 Dendroctonus ponderosae | reverse complement strand
TTATAAACGCAAAATAAGTTCTAATTTGCCCGCAAACTATGCAATCGGCTCAAAAAGAGTAAACGTAAAAGTTTATAGTTAAGCTGAAAAAATTGTACGGTTTACATCGTTTCCATTACGAGAAATCAGGAATCCAAAGAGCCTATGAAATTTAAAAAAACTCTTCAAAAATGGTAAACCGCAGCAACTAAAAAAACAGATGAATTAATTGAAAAATGGTGTGCGTCACGGAACGCCCGTCAGAAGTGATAACTTCATAAATTAATAGAAACCATAAAATATTGAAGTTGTTTAACGCATTATGGCAATAATAATTTTATGTTATAATTTTAATATTCTTGTTAGTCTAATAATCTATAAATGGATCAGGAATAGGTAAAATTTCATTTAATTTCTTTTTGAATGTAAAATATCTATTTTATTTGCAACATTTAACATTCTTTAACGAGATGTTGTACATATTGCTCTTTTTGGGTTTGTGTAAACTCTTCTTCTTGAGTTTCTGTATTTTTTTTGTCGTAATTTCTTATTTGCTTTGTATAATTTTTGACGTTCAGCACTAGTTCGTGGTTGATGAAAGCTACTTTGAGTTGATCTATTACTTAATGCTCCTTTTTTAGCACGAAATCGTTTTTGGCGTTCAGCATTACTTAAGACTTTTCGCATTGTAGCATGTTTTTGTGACTGCTCTTGTGTATGTTGTTCATGAACATCTGCTACAACTTGTATCTGAATAGGCTTAAAAAATCAATTAATTTTGGTGATTGGAAGACGTTCTAACTGTTTAAAATAGACGGTAAAACCAGGAAGAGCTATAAAGACAGGATACACTTGACACACTATTTCTATAATAATGTAAGCCATCGCGCGTATGTTAAAAGAAAAATTCTAACTGAACTAATCCAAGGTCAAAAAAATTAAACTAAATTGTGAAAATGTAATCATAAAGGAATCAAAGGGTATATGAATGGAAAAAATCCATTTTGATGCGTGGTAAACACAATTGATCATAGAAATAATATAGAGAATTGAAAATTTGCCCTTATAAATTCGTTTTACATATTTTGCAACTATAAGCTGAAGAGAGATTCGTATCGTCTTAACATCAAAAATGCGTTGCGTGAAAGAAAATAAGAAGACGGAACCCATGTTTGCTGAAATAACCGAGGTAAACTCAAATATTTTTTCAATTAAATTCAAAACATATTTATTATATATTATTACAAAACAGTAATGATGTTTATCATTT
>NW_026017110.1:2550851-2552745 GCF_020466585.1 Dendroctonus ponderosae | reverse complement strand
AAAAATAAAATAAATTTTAAATAAAGCAATTGAGAACAACAAGTAAACACTTTTCGCATTAGAAACGAACCAAGCAGCATTGCAAAACAATTTAAAACACAAACAAAAATATTTACTAACTGTTGTTAACTGATTTATAACAAAAATCTATAAAAAAATCACTTTCTCAACAGTTTGGAAATAAGTTGTTTGCGAAGTTACGTTTTTGGCCACATCCAACCCACATTTTTGGGAACATTTTGGTGTCTCGTGGTGCTGAAAAAAACTGCTTTTACCTGAGTTTGCGAAAGACACAGGCACTCGAGCGGACAGGAGGGCAGCAGTGCCGAAAGGGTCGCGACGTGAATGAAAATCAGGACGAAAACACAACTTGTTGCCAAGACGCTACCCATGTGCATCTGAAACAGATAATAACCACATAAATGATTTTTATATAACATTTTTTTTTTCAATAAAACACCGCGAGGACAAGGAAGATCAATTTTGCTTGCTGGACCAAACCACCGTTTTCCCCTTCGCAAAATTGCAACGTTGGTTGCTAAATTTGATTCAATTGTTAGTGAGTTGTTGAATAGTTGGATTTCCTCAATGAACATCACGCAAACTCGTATTTCGTATTTGTTTTTTTTGCTTCTAGTTCAGGGCTTTAGTGACTTTTGAGTTTATTGGATTCTGCCAGCCGCTGAAGCGACAATCTATCACCATCAATATCGCAAATATTTCCCCATACATCCTAGTAACATCGGGAAAAGAACCCGTCGTTCTAATCGTGCAATTTTAACTTGGCTTGACGATATAACCGACCGATAAAGGCCGGGAGTCTTACAATAGCCAAATGGCGCTTTTGTTGTCACTTGTCTAGGTAAGGCGACTTGCCGAATAATTAATCACAATCCCCATAAAAGCGCTAAAAGGGGTTTCTTTGAGGCGTTTTTAAACTTAAGTATTTTTCGAATCATTATTCAGGCGTCATTTTTGCCGCGTACAAAGCAACAAAGTTTTATTGAAAACTCATTGTGCCCGGGCGCTTTCGTGGATTCGAGCCGTATTTTTTTCGCGTCAGAAGTTGGACGTTGTTTTCCATGG
Organism: Dendroctonus ponderosae; assembly: GCF_020466585.1. Classification (NCBI taxonomy): domain Eukaryota; kingdom Metazoa; phylum Arthropoda; class Insecta; order Coleoptera; family Curculionidae; genus Dendroctonus; species Dendroctonus ponderosae. Next base: position 2,551,659 of record NW_026017110.1, on the reverse strand, counting down.
AAAATTGATAGTCTTCATTAGACGTTCGATTTTTTCTCCGGTCTTTCTTTTGCCAATCGGCGCTCTATTGAAGCGCATTAAAAACGTCTGGAATTGGCGAGTGAATTTTGCCAATTTTGCTTATTTCTGGGCAAGTTGCGGGTGCTTATAAAATAGTTTTTATCTAAACAGTTATATATATTATATTATACAGGGTGTCCCACTGGGAACCGCCGCTATCGATATCTGACAAATGGTAATTAGGAGAAATTTGAAAAAAAATTGCATATATAATAAATAAGTTTAAAGAATCTTCGTTTGTATTATTACAGCGCCCTGGCAAGATTATTAATTATTTTCAAAACTTAACTGACAGCTGTCAGCATTCCTTTGGCATTTTATTGTCTTAAAAATGGCCACTTGCGTCATGGCAACTAAGAGTGACAGTATTTAAAAGAAGGTGTTGCAAAATAGCCATATGAAAACATTAAATTAGCAATAGAGTTGAGTCCGGATATAACGAACTAGAAAAATGAACTAAAACTGGTTTGTTATATCCGGAGTCCGCTATAAGCGAATAATAATACAAAAACACGTGATGTATTTTATTTCGTTATTTTTACATAGAGTAGTAGAAGTTGGTAGGTATGACTAAAAAGAACACAAAAAGATAAACAAAATTCAATTTGAAATCTACTTCAACTCCTCGTCTGTAATTTATGTTCGTACATTTTTGCTGCAAAAATAGATGTTATTTATGTAGTTTTCAAGATCACAAAAGGACTCCCAGATATGATTAGGAACTTGGCGTGATTGTAGAAAATTTCGA
>NW_026017110.1:2545071-2549852 GCF_020466585.1 Dendroctonus ponderosae | reverse complement strand
ATGCGACTCAAATTAAGTATGACAAATTTCCTTACAGAAAAAATAAATAATTATTCGAGTGGCTGCAACTGTAATTGTTTACATAAAATTCCAAATATCTCAAAAACGGTTAGACTTAGGTATATGATATTATAAACGAAATACATTTAGAATTTGGAGTAGAACTCAAAAAGGTAATAATATGTGTTTCGTCACACCAATTTTCAAATTTCTGCTAATTACAGTTTGCCAGATATCGATCGCGGCGGTTTCCGGTGGAACACCCTGTATAAACGAACGAGTTGGGCCAAAAATAGGGATTTTTAGACCATTTGAATTATGAACATCTGCTCGATTTTCTACTTTGTGCACCAAAGCGGTAATAGTTTATTTATGAAAAATGCCCATCTCTCCATCTGTCTAAAGCCAGGTACGGGAAAACGTTATTCGATCCATTGCACTAGTAAATTCCTGACGAAACCATTCAAAATATGACGGCAAATAAAACAAAGCGCTTTGCCGTGCTTTAAGCTTTCCCCGGAGAATTTTCCATAAAATTTTATTGTTGGGGCCGGTACGTTGCATAAAATTGACACTGAAATAATAAATGGGAAAATATCGGGCCTAAAGGATCTGTGCAAAGTCGCCTGGGCATTGATTAATTATTGCATCGTTTGTTACAAAGTGAATACTTGAGGAAACGTGTAGGCATTAATGGAAAATAAATTTGAAAATGAGCGAGTTTATACAGTCTATGGAAATGGTGTTAAGTTAATGTGTTTTTGGCGGCCGGATTTATGGCACGAGCGCCGAGGGGACCATTAAGGGGTCAATTCGGTGTGATATTTGAAAAATTCCCCATCATTATCCATTTATTTAGAATTCACTTTGGTCATGGCTGATTCGGAAAGTGCTCGAATTTTTCCATAAGCGCTGCACAGCTCAGGTTCCAAATTGAGTTATTACTTTAAGGATGGCCGAATACAGAAGGCGGAAAACCGTGAGCGAAAAACAAACGACTCTAAATTAAGATCCAGGAGCAGCTCATTGTGTTACTGTTTCCTTGTTTCTCGCTTTTTGCTCAATCTCCAATTTGAGCCACGTTTTTCTCATAACTCCTACCAACTCGGGTCACGGGGTTTTCCCTTTCTAATCAACTTAATAAAACAGTTCAAAAAATATTGTTATTTTTGCTTTGACATGAAGGTTTTAAGCAGTTTCGTACACACCGAAAAATTACCTGAATTTAAAATTTATTTGCCAATCGCGTTTCTTGAGCAATTTGTCATAGGTTTCCTCCTCCTAGTCTGTCCAATCATACTTTCAGTCAAATCAAGTTGTGGAAAAATTTATGCATATGTGAAACTTTGAAGCTGAGAAATACATTTTAACATTTTGTTAAGGGTTGCGCAACTTGCTATTTTCTTCTCTGGCCGCTTGTGCGTTGCAACAATGCTTAATTGTTATTATATTATTTTCTTTCCTGGGCTCCAGTCACAGTGTGAAACAAAATTTTCTTGTATATCGTTTATTTCATATTACGTTTTGATTGAAAGAAGACATACATGAATATAATGTTAACCAATTTTGAGTTTGAATGAATTTTAAAATCTGATGATGGCGCTGTTGTCTCTATATACAAAAATTTTTTGTTTCAGAGTTTGACTGGAGCCCAGGAAAGAAAATAATATAATAAAAACCTAAAGTATTCGACAATTTTTGCTTATCGACTCCCTTATTTTCTATTTTATAGCTCCTTTCTGTTCGAAAATTTTGCAGTAGCTTTGCAATATAAATTGTATAGACATTGAAGAAGGAAGTGAATAGAATTGTGTATCAGGCAAACATTTTTCTAAAAAAATGCATGGAAAAAGCTGTTGAACTATCCTCGTTTACTAGAACTTCTTGCTTCTTGCTTCTGACTTTACTTGCGTGGTTCGCACTTCGATTGCAGTTTAAATAATTTCTTATAACGTAACTGCCAAATAGTTCGCACTAAATTTGTTTTTGGGTGGCTTTGAGAAACTAAACCGTTAAAAAAGTAAAAAAATTAAACATAAAATCATTATGATTTTCAGTCAGTGATTGATTGCCTTCAGAAAACCATTTCCCGACTGCAACTTTTATTGTTTGAAAACGTTTTGGCATATGGAAAAAGATTTGCTTTTCACCAATTTGAGTTCACAAACCAGGCCAACATGATTACATGATCAGACAGCTGCAAAATTTTCCTTTTCGTCCATTTGTGAATTTTCCATTTAAAGGCATTTTGCTGTAAAGTTTGTTACTTTTCGCATTTCATTCCGAAGTTCGTTCCTCAACAGCGACCAGAAAATCATTTTGTTACACACCGTTCTCCAGTTTCCAAAACCAAACAAAAGGAGCGCTCGAAACTAATTCCGAAGTATTGGAAAAGATTCCGAGTAAAAACTTTATTCGAAGCCGAATTACTGTAACACTAGGAAAGTAGGGAAAGGAAAATTGACAGCGGACTAGTTCGTACAACTCTTAATTCAATTACGGTCCTTTTTCCGACTTTTTCGGGCTCGATTTTTTTCTCGGTCGCGCACCACTATCTTGGCGTTTCACCTAAAAACCTAATTGAACGATCGGAAAGTTACGATGAATAATGAAAATTAATGTAAGAGGGAATTAATTTGGATTGATCGGATGGATTCCACGGGTTTTCTTTAACTTCTCGGCAGGTTTCATGCGGTGGTTGTGCAAATTGTCTTGTCGATTTCTTTAAGATTAGTAAAATAAACATTGTTTCAGTTATAGCAAGTGTGATTTATTTGGGGTTTTGGAAAAAGTTTTATTTTTTATAGGTGCATTCCAAATTAGAGGTGATAAACGGTTATTTTTCTGTAACGGGTTCAACGTTCCAGTTCCGCCTTGGTAATAGGTTTCAAAATGCTGTTCCAAAAGGAACATGTTACTTTTTATATTATTCATTAAAAATGCAGAATGATGACGGTAGTAGAAAGTAGAAATAGTGATGATATATAATGATTTCCTTTATTAAAAGTATAATTCTTTACGTTGGTAAACTTAAAATAAATATATATTATCGATATTCTAAAATCAAAAACAAAACATGGTCACAACTGTTTCTGTTTTATGAGACGGTTCCAAAAAAAACCGGTTAAATCGACTAGCTGTAACTACGGTCTCAGGTTACACGTTTGGAACACTGTTATTTTAGCGGTTACGTTAAATACCGACCATCCCTATTCCAAATACTTTTTAGTATAGCGTCTTAGTCAACTATAAATCAATTTGTGTCTTTTTCCTTATGCTTTACGCCTTACAGCTTTATTTCTTGCGCCTTACGTTAGGTCGACTGTAAATCCCGGTTAAGCCTTAGTCTATCCAGAGATCAAGAATGAAGGCTTGTACACCCGTTGGAAATATTGGGAGAAACCGGTTTTAATGCTTCAAGGGTTGACTTTGGGATACTCGTTCTAAACGCGTTTTTTGCATCGGGAAAGAATAATTCAATGGGGCAAGTTACAAACTCCTGACCATTCAGAGACGCTGCGAGTCAACACGCGCTAACGATTCGCAAACGAATTAAATTGATAATAACGCTGAGTCCGGCCGAACTTATTACTTTTTGGTAATCAGCCCTGTTATCGCTGGCACTGCGAGTTTCCAGCATGTAAAGATACGCGGCAAACGTAGGTATTTAAAAGTTAAAAGCGTTTTGCAATTTGCATATTAACCGAATTATGAAAATGTAATTAGCTGCTGAAACTCAGATAGAAAGTTGAGCGTAGGCGCTCGAACTTTGCCCTTTTTTGTCTAAATGTTGTTAAGGAAAATTGGCGGTTTCTAGTTTTTTTAACTCTCCTGCATAGTTTTGAAGTAAATTGCACAAAAAAGTGTTAGAATATTGGGTAAGTGATTTGAACGGAAAAAGCAAAGTTTCACAGTACTTTCATAGTTCGTGGCTGTTGCAGATAGAGCTAGTATTAATTGTTTGAGTTAAACAAAAAAACCGACATTGTGGCGTCTGTTTTGCTATATGTGATAGCAATAGAATTTTTCGATGTTTTCGATGCTCCCTTAGAGCAGATTTGACCAACAATAGCAAACAAGCTCCTGACTTGGCCAATGCTCGGATATCCGGAGATAAATGGATATCGAGTTACGAATCTCTGTAATTTACGTTTGATATAAATCAGTTAAAGACGCTTAGTGCCGATTAATGGATCCTCAGTTATTCAGTAAAGTCAGTATGCCGCAAATTAATTTTGCTACACCGATTAATAACGATCAATGCCCTTTGGATTAGTCCCATAAATGCATAAATATTGTGCATTGATCGATCGGTTTCGCTTTGATTGGCTGTATCTTTGGCAATGTCTCATATCAATAAAGGCACTACTGTTTAATAATGAGATTTTATGGAGATTTATTTCATGTTCGAAACTGGCTTTCGGTTGGTAACATTTCAAGAAACTTGACCCTGAAATGCAGTGGTTTTTTTGTGACTTTTGATTCTATTTTTTCTGTATAAACTTTCTACATTCAGGCCTGTTAATCTAACTTGAATGCTTTAGAGCATTTCAACTTGTGTCTCAACAATAAATAAAAAATCTTACTAGAGTTTGAAGGCTTCTGCGGTTATACAGGGTTATGCACGCTATACGGCACGGAAGTTTGCGGCTAAACCGTTTGATTTTTCAAAAGAATTATTTTATGAATTGTCCGACGCCTACCGAGCGCACATTTTAAAAATATTTTTGTAATGTACAGGGTGTCCCAAAGGCTCTAAAGTTATCAAAGTTGCGTTTTTT
>NW_026017110.1:2537813-2544072 GCF_020466585.1 Dendroctonus ponderosae | reverse complement strand
GATAGGCGTCTGTGGATTCATCAAATAATAGTTTGCAAAAAACAAACGGGCTAGCCGCAAACGTCCGTGCCGTATAGCGTGAATAACCCTGTATATTGAGCACACGAAAATTGGTGCACCCACGGCCGATCCATCCAGAGCTTCATAGTAGGCCCAAATGCCAAATTTACGTGGTGACCGCCAGGCCTATCAGCGACATTTCGTCGGTTATACATCAATATTCTCAATAAAAGCTTGAACTTTATCAGTACAATAAGCAACATTTTCCTTAATTTCTTGATAAAATGGTCAAGGCTTTCGCAGTTACCATCGAAACACTTGGTAATTTTCGAGTTTTTGTCCTCTCGTCGATAGGAACTTCGTTCTGACACGTTTCGCTAAGATTTTTAGAGCTGAACATCAGACACCTCTGAAGATGGTAACCATCCGGGGTAGCGAAACATCGGAACCAAATTGCTATCGCAAAAAAATCACGTAAGTCAAAGTACACAAATCGAACTATTTGCGTTGAACCGATCAAACATTCGAATTGGCGATGATGCCATTTTCCTGTAGATAATTACCGAATTGACCGATCATGCAGAGCTTGAAATGGGAAAATACTAACGTTGCAAGTAAATCCATGTAAAATTCACCGGAATTGCAAGCCGCACAATGAAAACTGCTATTTAGTGTTGCACATGGGGGCAACATTTATTTAAACTCGACAGCCGGGCAACCTCATAAATCAGCGGAAGTTCAGATGGAGCTAAATAAATAACAATCTGGCTCGTGCTCTGTGTCCACGAAACCATGGTGGGCAGTTACGAATGGTGATTTGTTTAAATTCATTGTTTTGTGCCCATATTTTCTTAATTTCCCCTAATTAATCTCAAATTAATTCTCACTTTTGTATATCTTTACAACATAGTGCCTCTATGTGGAGGTGCTGTTTCCTTACGCGAAAAATGAACTCTATCTCTCAACTCAAAAGTTTAGGCTTCTAAATCTGAGCTCCAATAACGCTACAACATGCTCAAAAGCACCGAAAAGTATTGAAAAATCAGCTCTAATAAGTCAGTTTACTGTTGGTTTGATGTTCTTAAAGGCACATGAGAATCGATTTTAATAATGCGGAAAGCGACTGAATCGAACAGAATAAAGTGACTGTTGTTGTGGCAATCGAAAATATTGGCCAGTTAAAAGTAACAACCGAACTAAATTGCGCCCGATTCGAATTCGGTCGCTTTATTGCCCTTATCTTGACCCCCGTTATCTCTTGATGGGATTTTTAATTGAATTCCCGTTATTAATTGGCTTTGGACTCGTTTGGACAATTACTTTTACCGCTCATAATGCGAAATCGACCAAATTTTATTCAATTCAATTAATGGCGAGATATTCATTAGCATTTAATTTCCATCATGCCTCACTTTTGCTTCTCTCAACTGATGATACGGTTCGAAGGACCATTTTTAGACCATCCAGCGCCGAACAGCGGCCAATAAAATTCCTCTGGAAACGGGCCAGAGCCCTAAAGAGGTCCCAAGTTTAAATATCATTACCTGTATGTAATTCCTCTTTACAACAAGTATAGTCTATAAAACCCGACTAACTCGGTTCAGCATTCTGTATTCAACTTTATTGCTCTGGCTGTCTTATTGCACATGTGACATTCCAATTTCAGTTCTATTCACCAGATTAGTCCATTTGTTTCCGTGTTGGGTCCTTATCTGGAATTTTCCTTTTTCGCTGCCGTGGAGAATGTTGTTTATTTCCCATTTCAAAATAAGTGTTTTCATGTTTATCGAAAAGTTTTGAACGAGTTTCGCGCTAATTGTGGCCGCAGCCAGAAAAACATGTTTAGATTTCCAGCGAGCTGCGCTTAATTAAGGTGCAAGCAACCACGCGCAAAATAAAATATGTATAAATAATTGGATTTGGAAGCAGCAAGTTTTCAAAGTAGCCGTCGTATGTTGGGCGCACGTTTTCTTTAGAGCGTTCGGGTTCAATAAGCACTGATTACTTTGAATTATTCAAATACTCCCTAAAGGGCGGCCGATTTCTGTTTGCGCTCGCTATTATTAATGCAAATCGCGCCCCAATAGGTAAACAAGACCCCAAACCAGACCCTTTTTCCAACATAATGCGAACGTAATTTGCCGAATTCCAGAGCTATGAATCGATTAATGTGAAGCCTAATCAGCTTAATTAAGTCAAATTGGTGGTTATTAATTTGAACGGTAGAAGTGGGGTGATATTGGGGTTTTTGGAAGCGATTTGCTTCTGGAACTGGAATGTTTCCCTAAGTGATAAGTTAATTGAGTAAGTGTTAAATTTGCGATATTTTGGCTCCGCCTCTCCTGAGGCTATTGAGAAGATTCCTTGCAAACAGTAAATTTTATGTGACTAAATACCAAAATTGTTCACCAGACAAATGTGAAAACGTGAAGGGCTGGTTTAAGGGAGCGAGTGGAGGTTTATGAAAAACGGCCCCAACATGGAACGTAAGAGCCCGAATTAAGTTGTCACGTTCCCACTCGAGATAAAGCAGAAAAAGTGCAGGAGAAAAAGGAAAGTAACTAAATTAAAACTCCCCCGACAATGAGTTTCCCGGGCCTTTTCCTTTTACTTTCCTAGTTTCACAAATTGGAATCACCGTTTTTCCGATTGAGTTAGTTTTTCAGATAAACTGGCCAGTCTTAGGAAATATCTTCAACTATCACGTGATCACACCGTCTAACAACATTTTCAGTTTCAAGTAAATGGCAGGCAAAAAAACTCTGAACCAGCTTTGGCCCAAAAAACGTGCTTGTTATGGAAATTGAATTGAAGAAAAACGCGGCAGATTTTGGCAAATTTCTTAATGGCCTTTGAAGCATTAGAAACGGGCAGTTTTTTCTTTGTAATATTGGGGTTTGGGCTGCGCCCTGATTGGGCGAGAACAATGAGTGTTTTTATTTTATTTTTCACTCTTGTATTTAAATGGAAATTAAACATTCCTGCAACGCAAGTCTAACAGCTGAAAAAAAGATGAAAAACCTTCCAAATGATATCGTTTTTTCACCTCCCTTTTGTCATAATTCGTTTCAGCGCTCTCGATATTTCAGAGAAGGGTTGAAAAACGAAAAATCACGCCAAATAATTTCTTTGCCTTGCGAATTCGAGAGCACGCTAATGACCCGATTATGCCGATTTCATGTTTTAATGGGCGACAATTAATCACGTTTTTGGAAATGTAATTTCCATAATAAGTACTGATTTAAAGCGAGAACACAGCGATTTCTTTAAATTGTTTTGATGCCTTAGGAAACGAATTTTCCTCGGCTTTCTTTTACAGAAATGAAAAATTGTTCTTTTGCCGTTCACTTTGTGACAAACTTCCGCCGCTTGCCGATCAACGAACAATATCAGAAATTTCATTGTTTTCACGCTTTAATTTAAGTTTATTTAATTTTAACATATCAAAGAATACTTGTTGGTAACTTGAAAGTAGCTTTTGGGAGATTTACATGAAATAAGTATATAATAACAAACTGGTTTTTTTAAATTAAGCGATAAAAAACTGTTTTTTTGCGTTTTGCTATTCGAGTTTTCTTTACATTTTGTTACACTCATGTATGATTGGATATGGACAAATAGATTATATTCTGATTTTTAAACCACATCGGAAATTCGACATAATTCCGGTAATTTTTCGGAACAAAATGAAATTTTCTCAGTTGAAATAGTATTGAAAGTTCGATGTTCTGTTATTAAATTTACATGAATAAATCCAAAATAGCATTAAATGCGATTCACTAGGCAATGCACCAGAGCTAGAGCCGCGGAAAAGTCCAATTTGCAATTTTACCCGGGGATCCAGCACAAAACACCACCATGTGGATCAGGGATTTTTCCAGAGCTACCAAACGCTTTCACATTAAAATGTCCATATTACTAGAGGAATTAATAAAGTTATGTTCATTCTGACAGTGGGAGTACCTTAAATGGAAACACTTGCAAAATAATTGTATTATTTTAATAGTTGTAAATGAATGGTGCATAAAAGGACAAACTCCTGTCTATAAACGACCATAATTTTCTTTTGCCTTCGAATAAAAGTGAAAAGATCTCTTCACGTTCACATAAATGTTCGCAAATCAGCAAAAAAACCGAATGCCTCATACACACACACTATAGTAATATTCTTTAGTGAAAACCGTAGCACAGTGAGCTAAACATTCGTGGAATCAACCGATACTAATCTTATGCTCAACTAGGCGGTTGGCGCTGGGGTAAATGCAGCGAAATATCCACTAAATCTTGGCTTCGTTTAGCCGGGCAAGGGGAATGCGGGGAGTGACGCGGGTGTTCGAAGGAGCGCACAGAGCACGATCGTGTAGTTCAAATTAAGTAATAATCCAGCAATAGAGTAAGCCTGTATGTGATCCTGTCGGTCGACTTTTATACATTTTTTATTATTTGTTTTATCTGAGAAACACTCATTTTACTTAAAAACTTAAAAAAAAAATAAAATTGCTGTTTTTGTTCAATTGCGCGTGCTTCACAAATGCACCATTTCAACCACAGCGAAACCAGTTTATATAAGTCTATTATTCTTCTCCGATGGAAAATTGATGAAAAGCGTCGATTCCAAAAACGGTAATTAAAGGATTTTTTACTCTGTTCCGGGCAGGAGGGTGAATAATGAGTTTTTCATTCGATGCCTGTCGATATTCTGGCGGTGGTTTTTTTTCCGGGGCAACAAATTGTAGTCTTAGCGATGGAAATCATTTATCGCCGTAGTATTTTTTGATTAATTGGGTTTTTTGCCGTATTATTACCGGCTGCCACGTATAACAAGGTAGTCTTTGATTTTTGTTCATTGGCCCGCCCTGAAAGAGCTCCACGACTATTTGCGTTTTATGTTATTTCACAATCAACTTAACGTGATTGATTTGCACTTGGCTACAAAGCGACGTTCAATCGATTTCCAGATGGAAAATCTAAAAGTTGTAATATATGTGAGAATTTTCGCATTAGCCCAACACTTTGATTACATTGGTGAAAGTTTCTGGGGCGGATCAAAACGTGTCAGTCTGGCCGCCCGGCAAAAAATGGACACTTTGAACAAATCCAGGGCCGGTTTGGGACAGATGGTGTCAGGGCTGAGTTCATTAATCAATCTGAACTAGACTGGATAGAAACATCGCATGTACGCATCTTTCGGTGGCTGAAAATTACAGGGCCGGTGTGGGAATGTGGTCGGTGCCGGACGGTTGATCTATGCCGGGCCATCAGCTGGAAAACCGCATTTTCCCGGCCTGAGCAATTACTCCAGATCTAGGTTTATCCGTGGCTGTAAATCGAAGCCGGCGAAGATACATTGGAGGGATGCAGATCATGGGTTCATTAGTGAAACCCCTTTAGTTCTACCCACAACTAACAATGCCACTGGACGAAATTTGCTTCGGAAAAGTTGAGCTTTGTTAAAGGATCAATTCTTATGTAACACATGTTCGGAAGAACAAAATATCGGTGGAGGAGAGAAGAACTCGCAAAGGCAAATTGGAGGCTAAATATTGGACTGAACTGAGTTCGGGACAAGTGCAAAGGTGCAGAAGAACAGTGAATATGCGAGAAATGAATGAAGAGGAATCGTCCATTTTGCGAGCAACTCTGAACCCATCATTTTAGAAATCTAACATAAAATTCAGGCAAGCCAAAGAAACTCCACACTAGAACGAGAAAATTTTGTTCGATTTGAGCCATTCAATTTTTATCAGAGTGAAAAGAAGACTGATACACTGATACACTGATGGATAAAATTATTATTTTTTTTATTTCAAATTACATTCTGATACGTGCACATGTATAAAGAATATCAAATGAAATGGCGTTAAAAAACAATTGACAAAGGACATATTATACTAAAAGGTACTGTTGTTACATATTTAAATAGTCTCTAATACTATAAGGCTCTAACTCAATTAACATCTGTTTTAATTTATTGTTAAACAATTTTTCAATTCTTACTTTTTTAATGTTGTTGTCTAGTTTATTAAAGAATTTTATACCCATATAGTATGGACTCTTTTCAGACAGTGTTAGTCTGTGTGTTGGATACAAAATGTTTCCCGTGCGGGTGCTATGATCCTGGTCAACGTTGTTATCGTGTAAATATATACTCTTAAAGACACATAATATTGCCTCAAAAATGTACAGACCGTACACGGTTAAAACACCCTTTGATTTAAAAACCCCTTGACAAGACTGCAAAGGAGACATTCCGTAGATA
>NW_026017110.1:2528359-2536814 GCF_020466585.1 Dendroctonus ponderosae | reverse complement strand
GGTTGTTCACTTTTCAAGCCCAATTTTAAGTGTTTAGTTTTAAATCGAGCGACTTTTAGATTTAATTGAAATTGTTGCTAGCTATTTAGCTAAATGTGCTCTTTATAGTGTAAAAATTTGAAAGCTGAGGCGGAACTAGTTTGGAGTTCGGGAATTTTCGAAACATTGCTTTCAAATTGTCTGTTCAGAGTATGCGCTTACGTTTTATTTTGGGTTTTAAAATAGGCATAGAAAATGTTCTTCACACAGTTTTTCTGACGGCAATTTTCTTCGCAACCAACAAAAACAAAGTTTTGTAAGTTTTGCAAGGCAAATGTGACGCGTCGTCAAAAATTTATATCCCTCGAATGCCTTCGGATGAACAGATGTTTAAATAACCATATTTTACTTTTTGCTCTTTGGGCTACCCGATATTGTCCGCAGAAAGATTTAAACTTTGACCAAGACTATTTAAATACACTGTACAATATGTCTGTTACAATATTTTGCATCTTGATTCGAAAAAAATCTTTTGAGTCAAAAGTAGGGGCATATTTAAGCTATGCGTTAAATCTGCGGTGCAGTGCAGAACATAAACTCTAAAGAAAGGAAAGAAACACATAGAAGACCACTAGAATTCGATGAAAATATAAGTCGAGTACCTTTTTGAGCTAGTCGAATGAGGTCATTTGCGATGCGAAAATGTTGTCACTTATTAATTTTTTATGTTCACTTTTCAAATTTTTACACTAGCAAAAATTTCAAATTTTGGTTAGCTCTGCTTTGGAGTTTAGGAATTTTTGAAGCTTTGCTTGAAGATTGATCGTTGCTAACTGTTTAAGCTCAAGTTTAAGTACTTAGTTTTAAATTGGGCTATCCTTGGATTAAATTAAACTTTTCGTTCTGTATTTAGCCATCGTTCCTCTTCATAGTGTAGAATGTTTAAAGCATTGCTTGCAGATTGTCGGTTGTTCACTTTTCATGCCCAAGTTTAAGTATTTAGTTTTAAATTGAACGATTATTGGATTTGATCGAAATTTTTCCTACCAATTTAGCTATATGTGCTCTTTATAGTGTAAACATTTTAAAGTTCCAGCTTGGAATTTAGAAATTTTTGAAGTATCGTTTAAAGATTGTCTGTTGTTATTGTTGTTTGAAAAGTTCAACTTTTGCTTTAAAAATCGCCATTTATGGAGATTTAATTAGAGCTTTTGCGATCGAGTTATCTATTGTTATCATCTTACTGAAAAAATGGCAAAGTTCTAATGGCTCTGCTTTGGAGTTTAGAAATTTTTAAAGCTTTTCTTGAAAATTTGCGGTTGTTCACTTTTTAAGCTCAAGTTTAAGTATTTAGCTTTACACTGGGCGACATTTAGATTAACTGAAAATTTTCACCTCGTTTTCCGCCATAATTCTTCTTGACAGCGTGAAAAGTGCTCTTTATAGTGTAAACATTTTAAAGTTCCAGCTTGGAATTTAGAAATTTTTGAAGTATCGTTTAAAGATTGTCTATTGTTATTGTTGTTTGAAAATTTCAACTTTTGTTTTAAAAATCGCCATTTGTGGAGATTTAATTAGAGCTTTTGCGATCGAGGTGTCTATTGTTATCATCTTACTGAAAAAATGTCAAAGTTCTAATGGCTCTGATTTGGAGTTTATAAATTTTTAAAGCTTTTCTTGAAATTTTGCGGTTGTTAACTTTTTAAGCTCAAGTTGAAGTATTTAGTTTTACACTGGGCGACATTTAGATTAACTTAAAATTTTCACCTCGTTTTCCGCCATAACTCTTCTTGACAGCGTGAAAATTTTGAAGTTCTAGTGGCTCTGGTTTAGAGTTTAACAATTTTTAAAACATAGCTTGCAGATTACCGGTTGTTCATTTTTTAAGCCCAAGCATTTAGTTTTAAATTCGGCAATTTTCCATTAAATGGAAATTTTTTCCACTTGTTTAGTAATTTTTTCTTTTCACTCTTCAGATTTTTCCACTAGTAAAAATTCAAAATTTTTATTAGCCCTGGCTTGGTGGTTCGCCATTCTTCAAGCGTCGCTTGCAGATTGACGGTTGTTCACTTTTCAAGCCCAATTTTAAGTGTTTAGTTTTAAATCGAGCGACTTTTAGATTTAATTGAAATTGTTGCTAGCTATTTAGCTAAATATGCTCTTTATAGTGTAAAAATTTGAAAGCTCAGGAGGAACTAGTTTGGAGTTCGGGAATTTTCGAAATATTGCTTTCAAATTGTCTGTTCAGAGTATGCGCTTACGTTTTATTTTGGGTTTTAAAATGGTCATAGAAAATGTTCTTCACACAGCTTTTCTGACGGCGCAATTTTCTTCGCAACCAAAAACAAAGTTTTGTAAGTTTCGCACGGCAAATGTGACGCGTCGTCAAAAATGTATATCTCTCGAATGCCTTCGGATAAACAGATGTTTAAATAACCATATTTTACTTTTTGCTCTTTGGGCTACCCGATATTGTCCGCAGAAAGATTTAAACTTTGACCAAGGAAACATACCACTATTTAAATACACTCTACAATATGTCTGTTACATATTTTGCGTCTTGATTCGAAAAAAAATGTTTACAGTCAAAAGTAGGGGCATATTTAAGCTATGCGTTAAAAATGCGGTGCAGTGCAGAACATAAACTGTAAAGAAAGGAAAGAAACACATAGAAGACCACTAGAATCAGATGAAAATATAAGTCGAGTACCTTTCTGAGCCAGCTAGTGGAATGAGGTCATTTCATTCTTGTCTTGTTTCGTAAATTTGTAAAATTCTAAGTAATTTGTAATGARGRAAACATTCAGATMCTCATTTATATTTRAACCGAAACCAGGGCTGSTTTTCAGATTGTCACTCCCACAACTCGAYCAAAGATCGTGTACAAATMTTTGCAAATCCTTCACAGATGCTCAAAGTTCCTAGGGATGGTYGGTATTTAACGTAACCGCTATAATAACAGTGTTCCAAATTTTGTTCTTAAATGTTAATTCATTTATAAATGAAAATMAAATTTTTAAACATTTTCSCATATAAWYMKTTATATTYTATTATWRTCACTCWKTTTTTTGTYCTTTAAGTAAGAAGTYACTTAAAGGACGAATGACCCATATTTTGTTTTTGATTTTAGAATATTTTATTTYAAGTTATTRCSAATTTTAAGWATTATGTTTTTACTAAAGGAAATCATTATATWTCATCACTATTTTTACTATCATCATCATCATCATTTTGCATTTTTAATAAAAACTTTWAAAAGTAACATGTTACTTTTGGAACCCTACCAAGRTAAAACTGGRACGTTGTAACCCGTTACAGAAAAATAACCGTTTATCACACCTCTAAAAGTTGCACTCCATTTCACGGCATTTTCGGTCCTCAAATGTACAGAATAAAAACGATTCTTCTCGTTCAAGCTAGCTAAATAGTGAGCGAAGCATCTTAATCAAACCACTGCTGTCAGCAACCATCAATCATCCAATACCGGGACCGATTTACGACTGTGCAAGGCAGAAATGTTAAACCCCTGAATCAAACCGGAACGTTTTAATGTCGTCATTTTATCACAGGTTGTCGGCTTTCCGCCTTTATGGACATCAGCTGCATAAAGTATCATATTTACAAGGTAAAAGCGTTGTGCAATTTGCATATTAACTGAATTATGGAAATGTAATTAGCGACCGAGAACGGGATCGGTAAGGTTGTACGACTCCCCGTTACACGGTTCGGTTTGTACACAAATCACGTAAGTTAACTTTCATGATTTTACGGTCGCATCAGTCTGATTAATGTTTCACAGAGATATACAGGTATCATGCCTGGCTCTGAAACCTGGTATAGAATCGCCTAGAATTGTAGGTCGGACAGAGGATGAATCGTGTACTTTACAGATATTTTCATTTTCTAGAAACCGTATCTGAGAAATACTGTTTGTAGTTTCGGCTTTAGCATGCGGCTTAGACGTCGTCGCTCGCTCTGCTTGCTAACAATGCAGACATGACAAAGCTTTCAGAATGTAACGAAGACCGATCCCTGTAAATCACCCGAATATATCATTCTGACAATCTGTTATTAGCGCCGTCAGCACAATGTGATGTCTTATTGCAAACGTAGAAACCTTCTATGAGCTGATAGTGAGAATTAGTATTGATCTGCATTGCTTATATGCTTGGATATTGCGTCAGGACGTTTCCACATTATTCCCCCATCCATGAAAATGTTGAAAGTTCACGGGCCCACGGGCTACACACTATTATATTCACACGAACGGACCACATTCTACACACTATTATAATAGACGACGCGATGGAGCTGGCAGGCGGCTGTGTGCGTGCGAGAGAGAACTGCGTAGCTACTTGTCTTTATCTATACCAGACATAAGGACCCCGTTACGCATGCCAATCTATTCACATCGTGCCATAAGTAGTTATCACTTCAAAAATATCAAAATTGATTGAGGGTATTTTAATGAAAATTTGGAAATGTAAATTGCTATCAACTGGCCACGTTTCGACAGAATGAAGCACTTTTTTATACACTAGTCGAGCGCATACCGACGATATTCAATACTTTTGAAGAAAGTCACGATGCGCCACTGACTTATAAAAAAATTTTGTTTAGCTTCAAAGCAAAATGCTTTTGAGTTTTCTTTGTACATCGCATCGTTTTGGAGTAAGACACTAAAAGTCCTATTAATTTACCTTAAAATTTCATATTAGTAAAGCTTAATTAATTACAGAATTAATCGAGAAGATTTTTGAATTTCTATAGCTTTTGTTCAGTGATTAAGATACCATTTAGCGACGTTTCGACCATATACCGGCGCCCATAAAGGTCGATAAAAAAAAGACCACCACTCCCAAACTCGCTGTTTCTTCATAGAACGCATCATTTTTGAGTAAAAATGTAAAAATTATAGACTACTGCACGTCTAAGTTATCCATTGTTCGTCTTCATACTATAGAAATTTCAAATTTCTGTTGGCTCTGGTTTGGAGTTTAGGAATTTTGAAGCGTCGCTTGCAGATCGGCGTTTATCCATTTTTACGCCTATTTAACTTTTAATTTTTATTTAAAAAATGGAAATTAATTATGATTTATTTAAATCTTTCGCCATCTATTCTAGCAATTGTTCGCATTCATACTGCAAGCATTTGAAAGTTTGGAAATATTTGAAACTTTGCTTACAGACTGGCGGTTTAAGCTCAAGTTCAAGCCTTTAGTTTTAACTTGGCCAATTTTTGATTTGCCTAAAACTTTGCCTCCTATTTCGATATTGCTAAACTTCCTGGCGTAGAGATTTAAAAAATTAATCTGTCCTGGTTTGGAGCTTAGGAATTTTTGCATGCAAATGTCGTTTGCAGATAGGCAGTTGTTCACTATTTAAGCCTAAGCTTAAGTGTTTAGTTTTAAATTCGGCGATTTTTCCATTAAATSGAAAATTTCGCCACTTATTAATTTTTTATGTTCACTTTTCAAATTTTTACACTAGCAAAAATTTCAAATTTTTTGTTAGCTCTGCTTTGGAGTTTAGGAATTTTTGAAGCTTTGCTTGAAGATTGATCGTTGGTCACTGTTTAAGCTCAAGTTTAAGTACTTAGTTTTAAATTGGGCTATCCTTGGATTAAATTAAAATTTTCGTTCTGTATTTAGCCATCGTTTCTCTTCATAGTGTAGAACTTTCAGAATTTTTAAAGCATCGCTTGCAGATTTGCGGTTGTTCACTTTTCAAGACCAATTTTATTTAACTGTTTAGTTTTAAACCGAGCGACTTTTGTATTTAATTGAAATTGTTGCTACCTATTTAGCTAAATGTGCTCTTTATAGTGTAAAAATTTGAAAGCTCAGGCGGAACTAGTTTGGAGTTCGGGAATTTTCGAAATATTGCTTGCAGATTGTCTGTTCAGATTATACGCTTACGTTTTATTTTGTGTTTTAAAATGGGAATTTATGGAGATTTAATAAGAATTTTTGCGCTCCAGTTCTCTATTGCTTATCTCCTTACTGTGAAAATGTCAAAGTTCTAATGGCTCTGCTTTGGAGTTTAGGAATTTGTGAAGACTTGCTTGAAGATGATGGTTGCTCACTGTTTAAGCCCAAGCTTAAGTATTTAGTTTTAAATTGGGGCGATTCTTGGATTAAATTAAAATTTTCACCATGTATTCCGTGATCGTTCTTCTTTGCGGTGTAAAAATTTGAAAGTTTTAGTGGCTCTTGTTTAGAGTTCAAGATTTTTTTAAGCAGAATTGGCGAGTGTTCACTTTTTAAGCCCAAGTGTAAATGTTTAGTTTTAAATTGGGCGATTTTTGGACTTTTGGAAATTTTTGTCACCTCTTGATCAATCTCTGCTCCTCATAGTGTGAAAATTTCAAAATTGCAGTGTTTCAGATTTCAAGTTTTTAAGGCTTTGCTTGCCGTTTGACACTTCATCACTTTTTAAGCACACATTTAAATATTTAGTCTTAAACTAAGAAATGTTTGCATTGACTTGAAATTGTCGCCATCCATTTAGTCATATTTCCTTTTCACATTGCAAACATTATTTCTCATCTATTTTCTATCTTTCATTTAAGTTCTGCTGTCTGTGGTTTGAAATTTAGGGTATTTGAAGCTTTGCTTTGCTGATTTGCAGATTAGAAGTTTTTCAATTTTTAAGCCGAAGTTAAACCCTTGTTTGGTTTTAAATTGGCAGATTCTTGAATTAAATTTAAACTTTTCCCACTTATTTAGCAATATTAGCTCTTCATAGAGTAAAAATTTAAGTAAAAAATGAAGAAAGCGCAATACAGATTTTTTGCTTCGCAAAAACAAGCAAATGGAAAGGTGAAATAAACCTTTTGATACAATAATGTTTCATTCAATAGAAACATTACTTACTATTTTTTATTTTTTAATAAAATTTTACTATCTTGTATTCTCGCAACGCTGCCCTTAAGAAGCCTTGCTTATTCGAAAGTTTGATCTGCAAATAATACCCGCAGTCACCTCCTAAAGTTTCTTAGAGAGGACTTTTGAATCACACAGTATTTTTGCATCATCCTGTTAGAGTTTCCAGTCGATACCAGCGAAGATAATGAACAGGCAAGTTGCGGAATAGCTGAAAGTTGCAAGGAAAAAGATTTGCTCGAAGTTTTCTAGTTTCAGTTTCCTGTAAACTGGGACTGTTATCGACAAAACAGGAAAGTTAAATCGGTTAACTCGAGGCAATTGCACTCGAGAAAATTGCAAAACATCAGAGTTTACGATTTCTGGTTACGTATCTTATTATTCACTGTCATCACAGTCGCTTCTTGGCTTTTGTTAAGGCATTTTTAAAATTAACCCACTTATGCAAAACTACCACGTTTCTTCCCACTTTACTATTTATGATAACCTCATGTCCACGGGTGATTTAGGTCGATAGGGTCGACCAAAACTTGCTTAAATATGTTTGTGAGGTGAAATTATTTAGCTTGGAGGGACGAATCAGTAATAAGTTAAAGGATATTGATCTATAATAAGCAATTACCGAACAAGAAACCGGAAAATTTGTAAATGCGACGTATATACAGAGTAAATCAATCTTAAAAAGCGGTCTTTCTGCAAGGAAAGGACAGTTAAAGTTAACAAAACCACATGCCCTTGTCTTTAACCGTCATTATCAGATAAATCATTGATTGCTCCTAAGTAGAAAAAATGGTTTAAATTTCTTCAAAAGCACTCTGGATAAGGTACAATACCAGCGTTATTAAAGATTTTCTTTTAAGCCGGATTAGTTCGCGCCGTTAAAGCCATGATGATTTCCGAAAGCCAAAGCTGAAAACATTTCTCTTATTAGGGTTCTTAAGGCGACATATTAATATGCCTGGCGAAAAGACCAATAATATAAAAATCGTAAATCGGGCACCATTCGGTTCGGCCATATTGGCCGAAAGGAAGCACACGAATGGGACTTTAAAAGTTCTTTGCTTGTATGTTTTGAGAGGGTGTTAGTGGGAAAGTTAGCTAATTTATTTAACATATTTACTCGGAAGCCGGACATTTGAACAGCTGAGATTTATTTGGTTTGCTAAAGAAAATGTTGCAAAGACGAGTTTAGGAGTGATATTTTCTTGCAGAACTAACATAACAATAACGCTCATCCAAGTAACATTTAGTCGCTTTTTAATTTAATTACTTTATTCAATTTAGTTCCAGCAAAATTCGAAAATTTTACTGGGCATTAGGGAATTCTTTCATACATGTAACAGTCAATAATTCAAAGTTGTGCAACGCTGGGGATAATTTACAACTCAGGTAATTAATATATAAATATCGTCGGTGTGTTCATATGGCGATAGCGTTGCTATTTGCATGGGAATTGTTTGTAAATATGCGAGTCGCGTAACTGTTTCCTCGGTAAATATGAATTATTCACTATTAATTAATAATAATATTTGGGCGCCAGCTAAAGTTACACAAGTTTGAATGAATTGAAAGCTCACAGTTTAATTAACAGT
>NW_026017110.1:2517996-2528259 GCF_020466585.1 Dendroctonus ponderosae | reverse complement strand
ACTGTTAATTAAACTGTGAGCTTTCAATTCATTCAAACTTGTGTAACTTTAGCTGGCGCCCAAATATTATTATTAATTAATAGTGAATAATTCATATTTACCGAGGAAACAGTTACGCGACTCGCATATTTACAAACAATTCCCATGCAAATAGCAACGCTATCGCCATATGAACACACCGACGATATTTATATATTAATTACCTGAGTTGTAAATTATCCCCAGCGTTGCACAACTTTGAATTATTGACTGTTACATGTATGAAAGAATTCCCTAATGCCCAGTAAAATTTTCGAATTTTGCTGGAACTAAATTGAATAAAGTAATTAAATTAAAAAGCGACTAAATGTTACTTGGATGAGCGTTATTGTTATGTTAGTTCTGCAAGAAAATATCACTCCTAAACTCGTCTTTGCAACATTTTCTTTAGCAAACCAAATAAATCTCAGCTGTTCAAATGTCCGGCTTCCGAGTAAATATGTTAAATAAATTAGCTAACTTTCCCACTAACACCCTCTCAAAACATACAAGCAAAGAACTTTTAAAGTCCCATTCGTGTGCTTCCTTTCGGCCAATATGGCCGAACCGAATGGTGCCCGATTTACGATTTTTATATTATTGGTCTTTTCGCCAGGCATATTAATATGTCGC
Source organism: Dendroctonus ponderosae (assembly GCF_020466585.1). NCBI lineage: Eukaryota > Metazoa > Arthropoda > Insecta > Coleoptera > Curculionidae > Dendroctonus > Dendroctonus ponderosae. Next base: position 2,527,608 of record NW_026017110.1, on the reverse strand, counting down.
CTTAAGAACCCTAATAAGAGAAATGTTTTCAGCTTTGGCTTTCGGAAATCATCATGGCTTTAACGGCGCGAACTAATCCGGCTTAAAAGAAAATCTTTAATAACGCTGGTATTGTACCTTATCCAGAGTGCTTTTGAAGAAATTTAAACCATTTTTTCTACTTAGGAGCAATCAATGATTTATCTGATAATGACGGTTAAAGACAAGGGCATGTGGTTTTGTTAACTTTAACTGTCCTTTCCTTGCAGAAAGACCGCTTTTTAAGATTGATTTACTCTGTATATACGTCGCATTTACAAATTTTCCGGTTTCTTGTTCGGTAATTGCTTATTATAGATCAATATCCTTTAACTTATTACTGATTCGTCCCTCCAAGCTAAATAATTTCACCTCACAAACATATTTAAGCAAGTTTTGGTCGACCCTATCGACCTAAATCACCCGTGGACATGAGGTTATCATAAATAGTAAAGTGGGAAGAAACGTGGTAGTTTTGCATAAGTGGGTTAATTTTAAAAATGCCTTAACAAAAGCCAAGAAGCGACTGTGATGACAGTGAATAATAAGATACGTAACCAGAAATCGTAAACTCTGATGTTTTGCAATTTTCTCGAGTGCAATTGCCTCGAGTTAACCGATTTAACTTTCCTGTTTTGTCGATAACAGTCCCAGTTTACAGGAAACTGAAACTAGAAAACTTCGAGCAAATCTTTTTCCTTGCAACTTTCAGCTATTCCGCAACTTGCCTGTTCATTATCTTCGCTGGTATCGACTGGAAACTCTAACAGGATGATGCAAAAATACTGTGTGATTCAAAAGTCCTCTCTAAGAAACTTTAGGAGGTGACTGCGGGTATTATTTGCAGATCAAACTTTCGAATAAGCAAGGCTTCTTAAGGGCAGCGTTGCGAGAATACAAGATAGTAAAATTTTATTAAAAAATAAAAAATAGTAAGTAATGTTTCTATTGAATGAAACATTATTGTATCAAAAGGTTTATTTCACCTTTCCATTTGCTTGTTTTTGCGAAGCAAAAAATCTGTATTGCGCTTTCTTCATTTTTTACTTAAATTTTTACTCTATGAAGAGCTAATATTGCTAAATAAGTGGGAAAAGTTTAAATTTAATTCAAGAATCTGCCAATTTAAAACCAAACAAGGGTTTAACTTCGGCTTAAAAATTGAAAAACTTCTAATCTGCAAATCAGCAAAGCAAAGCTTCAAATACCCTAAATTTCAAACCACAGACAGCAGAACTTAAATGAAAGATAGAAAATAGATGAGAAATAATGTTTGCAATGTGAAAAGGAAATATGACTAAATGGATGGCGACAATTTCAAGTCAATGCAAACATTTCTTAGTTTAAGACTAAATATTTAAATGTGTGCTTAAAAAGTGATGAAGTGTCAAACGGCAAGCAAAGCCTTAAAAACTTGAAATCTGAAACACTGCAATTTTGAAATTTTCACACTATGAGGAGCAGAGATTGATCAAGAGGTGACAAAAATTTCCAAAAGTCCAAAAATCGCCCAATTTAAAACTAAACATTTACACTTGGGCTTAAAAAGTGAACACTCGCCAATTCTGCTTAAAAAAATCTTGAACTCTAAACAAGAGCCACTAAAACTTTCAAATTTTTACACCGCAAAGAAGAACGATCACGGAATACATGGTGAAAATTTTAATTTAATCCAAGAATCGCCCCAATTTAAAACTAAATACTTAAGCTTGGGCTTAAACAGTGAGCAACCATCATCTTCAAGCAAGTCTTCACAAATTCCTAAACTCCAAAGCAGAGCCATTAGAACTTTGACATTTTCACAGTAAGGAGATAAGCAATAGAGAACTGGAGCGCAAAAATTCTTATTAAATCTCCATAAATTCCCATTTTAAAACACAAAATAAAACGTAAGCGTATAATCTGAACAGACAATCTGCAAGCAATATTTCGAAAATTCCCGAACTCCAAACTAGTTCCGCCTGAGCTTTCAAATTTTTACACTATAAAGAGCACATTTAGCTAAATAGGTAGCAACAATTTCAATTAAATACAAAAGTCGCTCGGTTTAAAACTAAACAGTTAAATAAAATTGGTCTTGAAAAGTGAACAACCGCAAATCTGCAAGCGATGCTTTAAAAATTCTGAAAGTTCTACACTATGAAGAGAAACGATGGCTAAATACAGAACGAAAATTTTAATTTAATCCAAGGATAGCCCAATTTAAAACTAAGTACTTAAACTTGAGCTTAAACAGTGACCAACGATCAATCTTCAAGCAAAGCTTCAAAAATTCCTAAACTCCAAAGCAGAGCTAACAAAAAATTTGAAATTTTTGCTAGTGTAAAAATTTGAAAAGTGAACATAAAAAATTAATAAGTGGCGAAATTTTCSATTTAATGGAAAAATCGCCGAATTTAAAACTAAACACTTAAGCTTAGGCTTAAATAGTGAACAACTGCCTATCTGCAAACGACATTTGCATGCAAAAATTCCTAAGCTCCAAACCAGGACAGATTAATTTTTTAAATCTCTACGCCAGGAAGTTTAGCAATATCGAAATAGGAGGCAAAGTTTTAGGCAAATCAAAAATTGGCCAAGTTAAAACTAAAGGCTTGAACTTGAGCTTAAACCGCCAGTCTGTAAGCAAAGTTTCAAATATTTCCAAACTTTCAAATGCTTGCAGTATGAATGCGAACAATTGCTAGAATAGATGGCGAAAGATTTAAATAAATCATAATTAATTTCCATTTTTTAAATAAAAATTAAAAGTTAAATAGGCGTAAAAATGGATAAACGCCGATCTGCAAGCGACGCTTCAAAATTCCTAAACTCCAAACCAGAGCCAACAGAAATTTGAAATTTCTATAGTATGAAGACGAACAATGGATAACTTAGACGTGCAGTAGTCTATAATTTTTACATTTTTACTCAAAAATGATGCGTTCTATGAAGAAACAGCGAGTTTGGGAGTGGTGGTCTTTTTTTTATCGACCTTTATGGGCGCCGGTATATGGTCGAAACGTCGCTAAATGGTATCTTAATCACTGAACAAAAGCTATAGAAATTCAAAAATCTTCTCGATTAATTCTGTAATTAATTAAGCTTTACTAATATGAAATTTTAAGGTAAATTAATAGGACTTTTAGTGTCTTACTCCAAAACGATGCGATGTACAAAGAAAACTCAAAAGCATTTTGCTTTGAAGCTAAACAAAATTTTTTTATAAGTCAGTGGCGCATCGTGACTTTCTTCAAAAGTATTGAATATCGTCGGTATGCGCTCGACTAGTGTATAAAAAAGTGCTTCATTCTGTCGAAACGTGGCCAGTTGATAGCAATTTACATTTCCAAATTTTCATTAAAATACCCTCAATCAATTTTGATATTTTTGAAGTGATAACTACTTATGGCACGATGTGAATAGATTGGCATGCGTAACGGGGTCCTTATGTCTGGTATAGATAAAGACAAGTAGCTACGCAGTTCTCTCTCGCACGCACACAGCCGCCTGCCAGCTCCATCGCGTCGTCTATTATAATAGTGTGTAGAATGTGGTCCGTTCGTGTGAATATAATAGTGTGTAGCCCGTGGGCCCGTGAACTTTCAACATTTTCATGGATGGGGGAATAATGTGGAAACGTCCTGACGCAATATCCAAGCATATAAGCAATGCAGATCAATACTAATTCTCACTATCAGCTCATAGAAGGTTTCTACGTTTGCAATAAGACATCACATTGTGCTGACGGCGCTAATAACAGATTGTCAGAATGATATATTCGGGTGATTTACAGGGATCGGTCTTCGTTACATTCTGAAAGCTTTGTCATGTCTGCATTGTTAGCAAGCAGAGCGAGCGACGACGTCTAAGCCGCATGCTAAAGCCGAAACTACAAACAGTATTTCTCAGATACGGTTTCTAGAAAATGAAAATATCTGTAAAGTACACGATTCATCCTCTGTCCGACCTACAATTCTAGGCGATTCTATACCAGGTTTCAGAGCCAGGCATGATACCTGTATATCTCTGTGAAACATTAATCAGACTGATGCGACCGTAAAATCATGAAAGTTAACTTACGTGATTTGTGTACAAACCGAACCGTGTAACGGGGAGTCGTACAACCTTACCGATCCCGTTCTCGGTCGCTAATTACATTTCCATAATTCAGTTAATATGCAAATTGCACAACGCTTTTACCTTGTAAATATGATACTTTATGCAGCTGATGTCCATAAAGGCGGAAAGCCGACAACCTGTGATAAAATGACGACATTAAAACGTTCCGGTTTGATTCAGGGGTTTAACATTTCTGCCTTGCACAGTCGTAAATCGGTCCCGGTATTGGATGATTGATGGTTGCTGACAGCAGTGGTTTGATTAAGATGCTTCGCTCACTATTTAGCTAGCTTGAACGAGAAGAATCGTTTTTATTCTGTACATTTGAGGACCGAAAATGCCGTGAAATGGAGTGCAACTTTTAGAGGTGTGATAAACGGTTATTTTTCTGTAACGGGTTACAACGTYCCAGTTTTAYCTTGGTAGGGTTCCAAAAGTAACATGTTACTTTTWAAAGTTTTTATTAAAAATGCAAAATGATGATGATGATGATAGTAAAAATAGTGATGAWATATAATGATTTCCTTTAGTAAAAACATAATWCTTAAAATTSGYAATAACTTRAAATAAAATATTCTAAAATCAAAAACAAAATATGGGTCATTCGTCCTTTAAGTRACTTCTTACTTAAAGRACAAAAAAMWGAGTGAYWATAATARAATATAMRKWATTATATGSGAAAATGTTTAAAAATTTKATTTTCATTTATAAATGAATTAACATTTAAGAACAAAATTTGGAACACTGTTATTATAGCGGTTACGTTAAATACCRACCATCCCTAGGAACTTTGAGCATCTGTGAAGGATTTGCAAAKATTTGTACACGATCTTTGRTCGAGTTGTGGGAGTGACAATCTGAAAASCAGCCCTGGTTTCGGTTYAAATATAAATGAGKATCTGAATGTTTYCYTCATTACAAATTACTTAGAATTTTACAAATTTACGAAACAAGACAAGAATGAAATGACCTCATTCCACTAGCTGGCTCAGAAAGGTACTCGACTTATATTTTCATCTGATTCTAGTGGTCTTCTATGTGTTTCTTTCCTTTCTTTACAGTTTATGTTCTGCACTGCACCGCATTTTTAACGCATAGCTTAAATATGCCCCTACTTTTGACTGTAAACATTTTTTTTCGAATCAAGACGCAAAATATGTAACAGACATATTGTACAGTGTATTTAAATAGTGGCATGTTTTCTTGGTCAAAGTTTAAATCTTTCTGCGGACCATATCGGGTAGCCCAAAGAGCAAAAAGTAAAATATGGTTATTTAAACATCTGTTTATCCGAAGGCATTCGAGAAATATTAATTTTTGACGACGCGTCACATTTGCCGTGCGAAACTTACAAAACTTTGTTTTTGGTTGCGAAGAAAATTGCCGTCAGAAAAGCTGTGTGAAGAACATTTTCTATGCCCATTTTAAAACCCAAAATAAAGCGTAAGCGCAAACTCTGAACAGACAATTTGAAAGCAATATTTCGAAAATTCCCGAACTCCAAACTAGTTCCGCCTCAGCTTTCAAATTTTTACACTATAAAGAGCACATTTAGCTAAATAGGTAGCAACAATTTCAATTGAATCCAAAAGTCGCTCGATTTAAAACTAAACACTTAAAATTGGGCTTGAAAAGTGAACAACCGTCAATCTGCAAGCGACGCTTGAAGAATGGCGAACCACCAAGCCAGGGCTAATAAAAATTTTGAATTTTTGCTAGTGGAAAAATCTGAAGAGTGAAAAGAAAAAATTACTAAACAAGTGGCAAAAATTTCCATTTAATGGAAAATTGCCGAATTTAAAACTAAATGCTTGGGCTTAAAAAATGAACAACCGGTAATCTGAAAGCTATGTTTTAAAAATTGTTAAACTCTAAACCAGAGCCACTAGAACTTCAAAATTTTCACGCTGTCAAGAAGAGTTATGGCGGAAAACGAGGTGAAAATTTTAAGTTAATCTAAATGTCGCCCAGTGTAAAACTAAATACTTCAACTTGAGCTTAAAAAGTTAACAACCGCAAAATTTCAAGAAAAGCTTTAAAAATTTATAAACTCCAAATCAGAGCCATTAGAACTTTGACATTTTTTCAGTAAGATGATAACAATAGACACCTCGATCGCAAAAGCTCTAATTAAATCTCCACAAATGGCGATTTTTAAAACAAAAGTTGAAATTTTCAAACAACAATAACAATAGACAATCTTTAAACGATACTTCAAAAATTTCTAAATTCCAAGCTGGAACTTTAAAATGTTTACACTATAAAGAGCACTTTTCACGCTGTCAAGAAGAATTATGGCGGAAAACGAGGTGAAAATTTTCAGTTAATCTAAATGTCGCCCAGTGTAAAGCTAAATACTTAAACTTGAGCTTAAAAAGTGAACAACCGCAAATTTTCAAGAAAAGCTTTAAAAATTTCTAAACTCCAAAGCAGAGCCATTAGAACTTTGCCATTTTTTCAGTAAGATGATAACAATAGATAACTCGATCGCAAAAGCTCTAATTAAATCTCCATAAATGGCGATTTTTAAAGCAAAAGTTGAACTTTTCAAACAACAATAACAACAGACAATCTTTAAACGATACTTCAAAAATTTCTAAATTCCAAGCTGGAACTTTAAAATGTTTACACTATAAAGAGCACATATAGCTAAATTGGTAGGAAAAATTTCGATCAAATCCAATAATCGTTCAATTTAAAACTAAATACTTAAACTTGGGCATGAAAAGTGAACAACCGACAATCTGCAAGCAATGCTTTAAACATTCTACACTATGAAGAGGAACGATGGCTAAATACAGAACGAAAAGTTTAATTTAATCCAAGGATAGCCCAATTTAAAACTAAGTACTTAAACTTGAGCTTAAACAGTTAGCAACGATCAATCTTCAAGCAAAGCTTCAAAAATTCCTAAACTCCAAAGCAGAGCTAACCAAAATTTGAAATTTTTGCTAGTGTAAAAATTTGAAAAGTGAACATAAAAAATTAATAAGTGACAACATTTTCGCATCGCAAATGACCTCATTCGACTAGCTCAAAAAGGTACTCGACTTATATTTTCATCGAATTCTAGTGGTCTTCTATGTGTTTCTTTCCTTTCTTTAGAGTTTATGTTCTGCACTGCACCGCAGATTTAACGCATAGCTTAAATATGCCCCTACTTTTGACTCAAAAGATTTTTTTCGAATCAAGATGCAAAATATTGTAACAGACATATTGTACAGTGTATTTAAATAGTCTTGGTCAAAGTTTAAATCTTTCTGCGGACAATATCGGGTAGCCCAAAGAGCAAAAAGTAAAATATGGTTATTTAAACATCTGTTCATCCGAAGGCATTCGAGGGATATAAATTTTTGACGACGCGTCACATTTGCCTTGCAAAACTTACAAAACTTTGTTTTTGTTGGTTGCGAAGAAAATTGCCGTCAGAAAAACTGTGTGAAGAACATTTTCTATGCCTATTTTAAAACCCAAAATAAAACGTAAGCGCATACTCTGAACAGACAATTTGAAAGCAATGTTTCGAAAATTCCCGAACTCCAAACTAGTTCCGCCTCAGCTTTCAAATTTTTACACTATAAAGAGCACATTTAGCTAAATAGCTAGCAACAATTTCAATTAAATCTAAAAGTCGCTCGATTTAAAACTAAACACTTAAAATTGGGCTTGAAAAGTGAACAACCGTCAATCTGCAAGCGACGCTTGAAGAATGGCGAACCACCAAGCCAGGGCTAATWAAAATTTTCAATTTTTACTAGTGGAAAAATCTGAAGAATGAAAAGAAAAAATTACTAAACAAGTGGCAAAAATTTCCATTTAATGGAAAATTGCCGAATTTAAAACTAAATGCTTGGGCTTAAAAAACGAACAACCGGTAATCTGCAAGCTATGCTTTAAAAATTGTTAAACTCTAAACCAGAGCCATTAGAACTTCAAAATTTTCACGCTGTCAAGAAGAATTATGGCGGAAAACGAGGTGAAAATTTTAAGTTAATCTAAATGTCGCCCAGTGTAAAACTAAATACTTCAACTTGAGCTTAAAAAGTGAACAACCGCAAATTTTCAAGAAAAGCTTTAAAAATTTCTATACTCCAAAGCAGAGCCATTAGAACTTTGTCATTTTTTCAGTAAAATGATAACAATAGATAACTCGATCGCAAAAGCTCTAATTAAATCTCCATAAATGGCGATTTTTAAAACAAAAGTTGAAATTTTCAACAACAATAACAACAGACAATCTTTAAACGATACTTCAAAAATTTGCAAAAGAGGATCTGAATGTTTTCTTCATTACAAATTACTTAGAATTTTACAAATTTACGAAACAAGACAAGAATGAAATGACCTCATTCGACTAGCTCAGAAAGGTACTCGACTTATATTTTCATCGAATTCTAGTGGTCTTCTGTGTGTTTCTTTCCTTTCTTTAGAGTTTATGTTCTGCAAAAAAATATTTACAGTCAAAAGTAGGGGTATATTTAAGCTATGCGTTAAAAATGCGGTGCAGTGCAGAACATAAACTCTAAAGAAAGGAAAGAAACACATAGAAGACCACTAGAATTCGATGAAAATATAAGTCGAGGACCTTTCTGAGCTAGTCGAATGAGGTCATTTCATTCTTGTCTTGTTTCGTAAATTTGTAAAATTCTAAGTAATTTGTAATGAAGGAAACATTCAGATCCTCATTTATATTTAAACCGAAACCAGGGCTGGTTTTCCGATTGTCACTCCCACAACTCGACCAAAGATTGTGTACAAATATTTGCAAATCTTTCACAGATGCGCAAAGTTCCTAGGAATGGTCGGTATTTAACGTAACCGCTATAATAACAGTGTTCCAAACGTGTAAGCCTGAAACCGTAAAATTTTGTTCTTAAATGTTAATTCATTTATAAATGAAAATACATTTTTTATGTTCACTTTTCAAATTTTTACACTAGCAAAAAATTCAAATTTTGGTTAGCTCTGCTTTGGAGTTTGGAAATTTTTGAAGCTTTGCATGAAGATTGATCGTTGCTCACTGTTTAAGCTCAAGTTTAAGTACTTAGTTTTAAATTGGGCTATCCTTGGATTAAATTAAACTTTTCGTTCTGTATTTAGCCATCGTTCCTCTTCATAGTGTAGAATGTTTAAAGCATTGCTTGCAGATTGTCGGTTGTTCACTTTTCATGCCCAAGTTTAAGTATTTAGTTTTAAATTGAACGATTATTGGATTTGATCGAAATTTTTCCTACCAATTTAGCTATATGTGCTCTTTATAGTGTAAACATTTTAAAGTTCCAGCTTGGAATTTAGAATTTTTTTTAAAATTTTTAAATAAAAATCAGAAACCAGAAACCATTGTTGTTGAAGGGCTACAAATTGCAGTAGGTAGTAGCACAAAGTTTTTGGGCATTTATATTGATGAATTTTTAGACTGGTCTTGCCATATTGATTACCTTAGTAAGAAACTAAATAAAATCTGTTTTTGTATCCGAAATGTTTCAAGATACC
>NW_026017110.1:2517501-2517896 GCF_020466585.1 Dendroctonus ponderosae | reverse complement strand
TATTAACTTGAACTGAGAAACTATTTATTGCGGCTTAAAGACGTGACAAAGAAGAACCGGTAAAACGTCTTTTACAGTAAGTTAAAAATACATTGCAAGATTCTGTCACATTTTGCTGGAATTTTTGTAGAAAAATCGGTTAAAATGAAAACTAACTCTTTCTCTGAATATCAGTAGTTCCAAAATTTGCAAATTTGACTGTTTTACTCACAAATTTCGCATAGTTTCCAGTTTATTCAATATTCCCACTCTTCTCGACTCTCAGGCAAAAATAATCCTCAATCTTTCGGACAAATGTAGTTTCGCATGAACGTGTCATCAAAAAGTGTCTCTTATGAAAATACACTGCGTCAGATTTCCGCCTGTTGCCTCATTTTATAAGTGTCGCGGCTTTT
>NW_026017110.1:2515921-2517020 GCF_020466585.1 Dendroctonus ponderosae | reverse complement strand
GTTCGATTCCTACTTCTTCTGTTAACAACAGACCGGCTAGCTGCACGTCACATAAACTGTTATACCTACAGCTAAAGTGCAAGTGAAATAAAAGGTGCAGATTTTATTATAGTCCTGAAAAAGGGGCCCAAGGACTGCACTGGTAAGGTTTTTGAGAATTTAAAAAATCGTTTCAAGTTGACATATAAAGTTTGGTTCTAAAACTTTCTTAATTTTGAAAATTTCGGGGTTTCAACACAATTTAAGTAGCTACGATCCACCAGTATTTAAAAAAAATAAAGAATTTGTCGACTGGTCTGTTGTGGTCTCCAGAAAAATACATCTGAGTTGATTATCAAGCTTGTGAAGAAAATTGTGGCCACAATCTGCAGAAGGAAATACATATTTTCGAAAACTTGATAATGAACTCAGAAGTTTTTTCTAAAGGTCAGCACAGACTAGTTGCCAGCTTTTTGCCAATTTAGTTGGCAATTAGCTCACGGTTCTCCACTATTTTTAAACGTTTTGCGGGGTTTATTCAAATTAAGGTTTGCTCCTAGGGGTTTAAAGAGCGTATCACGTATTAGCTTGAACTGAGAAACTATTTATTGCGGCTTAAAGACGTGACAAAGAAGAACCGGTAAAACGTCTTTTATGAATCGCAGTTTCACTTATAATTTTTCGTTGTGTAGCATAATGGTGGTTCGACTCACGGTTCGTTAAAAATACATTGCCAGGTTCTGCTACATTTTGCTAGAATTTTGTAGAAAAATCGGTTAAAATGAAAACTAACTCTTTCTTTAAATATCAGTAGTTCCAAAATTTGCAAATTTGACTGTTTTAGTTACAAATTTCGCATAGTTTCCAGTTTATTCAATATTCCCACTCTTATCGACTCTCAGGCAAAAATAATCCTCAATCTTTCGGACAAATGTAGTTTCACATGAACGTGTCATCAAAAAGTGTCTCTGTTGCCTCATTTTACAAGTGTCGCGGCTTTTAAAGGAAGCCTGATATGGCGGAACAAAGTTGATTCGATACAGTGAAGCGGAAATGTTTGTCTTTTTTAATCGGTTTGAGCTCGTTTTCGTGTCAGATTTTCGCCTTTCTTTACGGTTAT
>NW_026017110.1:2512442-2515821 GCF_020466585.1 Dendroctonus ponderosae | reverse complement strand
TTCCACGAAATGGGCCGGAGAATCAAATGTGGAATTGTCAGCAAACTCAGATTCTTTAAGGTAAAAGCTCATGAAAAATGCGACCAAATTAAAGCGATTATTACAAATTGGCCCTTCATATCCGGTGCTTTCTTCCGTTTGTACGAATATAAAACTTTGATTATTACCAAATGATGATTTTTCTAGAAACACGATTTTGTTACGATTTCTTACTCGCGCAACTTTACAACGTCATGAACAGTCTCATAACTTCCAAGTTTATTTCCTGTTTTTCCCATCTGTCTGAGAACATGCAGAAGCGACAATAATATCTTACGTAAAATGGAAAATTTTATGAAAAACATTGTTACCGAAGTCGTTATGAGACCGGAATTGCAGAAAACTTTGCCGACAAACCCGGGGGAATTACGATTTAATATTAATTCATTTGCGCTGGAAAATATTAGTACACGCGATGGAAATGCTTAATTTTCCTCCTCACCGTTTTCTTGGGTCTATGTTTAGTATCGCGAAAAGCCATTTTCCAAGCAGGCACTGATCTTATTGGTTTTTTAAAACAATTTTTCATTGAGTTTAACCTGAAGAAAAACGGAAGCTCATGAATAAATTGCATTTTACCAGAACACGTTTCTGGACGATTTGTAAAAATAAATTTGTAAACTTTCCTGAATTCCTCCACATGAAAGGCACAATGAGAAATGTGGACGAGCAACACCCGCGCCATCGAGAAATATAGGAAAAAGCAACAGTAAATGAGTCCAAAATTATCCTGCTTCTCAACTTTGTCATGTTAAAACGATCAGATTAAAGTGAATTTCCCCATCAACCCGAACTCCATAAGGAGCAACAATTTTCCACGAAACTGAACCAACTTTCTTATCGGTGAAATTATGCATAAAATGCTTGTAAAACGATTTCATTTTTAAAATAGGTAAGTTGTTGATCTAATAGAACGGTCGTAGTTACACGGAAAAGGCAGCTTACTTTACATAATGTAAAACCCGACGTTTACCTGGGGAGCGTTGGAACCTCTTTTGATGGAAGCAGTTTGACAGATTAGTACTCTAAGTAGTCTAGAAGGAGGATTTATGGAATACACACTGTTTATTCCTCAGTGTTGAAAATTTCCCACATGCAAATAACTTGAAAGATTCTCCATATCGATTTCTTTTCAACATTTTCCTCATATTTTATTTTCCCTCCCTTTGCGAATTATTCGTATTGTAAGCAGGCCATACATTTCTGGTTTAATAAGGATCCCAAGTTCTGAGTTCGCCATGCAAAGTGAGGTATTTACCGTTCTAAATGCCATTTGAAAGGAAAATGAGCGAAATATAGCATCTCAACAACGGAAAGTTTACGTTATTTTCTTCAGGCTTTCAACTTAGAAGGCTTATTTTCCGTAAATTGCACCAAATTATTAAATAATAAATAATTTTTCCTTTGCGCTTTTAGACACGATCTTATTAAATACCTGCATAACAATACAACAAAGCAAAGCATGAAATAATCCTTTTACTCTATTCGACAGTTTTTCATTGAAATACAAGCAGGGGGAGTCTTTCATCTCAATGTTGATTTCATTGTATTTGGAATTCCTTGGATTTTTTCAACTCAGTTATTTTGGTTTATTACAGGGAGTTTTTGTGATTTCTCAGCGTTTTTTGCGGCTGTCTGCATTTCACAGGTATAAATAAAATAAACACAAATGCAAATGATGAATGAAAAACACTGATCAACTCATGAAAAATAGGCGATTAGTGCGAAAAATTTGACGATTAAAAATGCATTTTACGAGTATTTCTAAACTTATCGTGTTATATATCTGAGTCGTAATGACTTGATGATGAAGCCGAATAACGGGTAACGTTTCCCCAATAGAAAGTTTCAATTATTTAAGAGTCCCGCTGCTCGGTAAACACGGTACGAAGTTATTAAGCACAAATGAGCTTCAGCGATGACTTATTTTCGAAACATTTCTAGCTTATGATTGGTTCGTGCAACCGGTAACATTTCTACTTTGGAAATATTTTAGTTTCAGCTTCGCCGAGGTGATGTAAAGCGATGTTTCCATAATTGGATATTGATTTTTCGCTTAAGCAATACGGAGAAGAACCACGGTTTTACAGTGCACAAGGATTCAGCCTTCAGTCTGCCAGTATTCTAGAAAATCGGTTGCAAGTAAATTCTGGAATAATTGGTTCAATTATTCTATGGGGGTGGATCGGGCATTTGCCAGCCTCGATAAAATGAGAGACTAATCCTAAAATAAATAGACGGCTCGGTAAACGATGTATTAATATTTAATATTATGTTCTCATTAGGCGCACGAAAATGTTTGGAGAGGGTCCGCTAATAGGGCATATTGTTTCGGGTATATGCTTACGTGAGCAGGATCGTTTTCCATTAATAATTAGAGCGCTCAAATGAGGGCATCATGTTTTCGAATATGTCGCTTTTGCTTCCGATATTGGAATATTCCGTAACTAATCATCGCAATCGATGGTTTTTGGTTCAATCGAGAAATTTGGTTCTCACGTTTCTCTAGCACGCTTGGCCAGCATCTTCAGAGTTGAGTTTGCTTTGGGCGACTTATGCACAGCGTGGTAGCGAAAGATCAGGATCGAATTTCTATCGACGTTGGTTTAAAAATTCGAAATTATCCATTAGTCGTACCGTGACAGCGAAAGCATTAACCATTTAATAAACGAAAAAATGTGGGAATATTTTACATATTACAAATACAAAGTGGACATTTTTTGAACATATTGATGCATAGCCGCCGAAATGTCGCTTATAGGCCTGCCGATCTCCACGCAAATTTGGCGCTTGGGCCTACTATCCTGCCCTGCTAAGACAAGAAGTCGTATCTGCAAATTTTCACTTTTTTAGCTTATGCGGTATACTGGTATAACAGAGTTTGCTTTACCTCTCAGATAAGGTCTGGAATTCGTATCATCTTTAGAATACGGTTTTTCAATGATATTTATATGTCCTATCTGCAAAAATCTACCAGTTAGCAGGTCAAAAAGTCGTATTGATAATTGCCAAGTCATATTGTCGTATCAGATTAAAAATATTTCAATTACGACATTTTGGCTTGGTATCTGTACTAAGTCGTAATGATCAAAAAGTCATATTGATAACAATTATTAAGTCTTTTTGCCGTATGACGTATATGCGAGTGTGGTTAGAGATATTTTGTTGATTACGGTATTTTAATATTCTGTTGATATAGCGAACAAGGCAAGCATCTTATATTTAACTATTTCACATTCAAATGTTAGTTTTACTGGCCCTAAACAAGGAATTAGCTCAAAAAATGCCCACATATAGAGCTAATAATTTACATGGCAGACTAAACCAAAATTCTATTGAT
>NW_026017110.1:2506223-2511523 GCF_020466585.1 Dendroctonus ponderosae | reverse complement strand
CGAAACATTCAACCTTCACTCCAAAAACTTAAAACATGATAAATAAAATACTGATCCCGACTGCGATGATTGCCAAAAATGAAAAAGTCACTATTAAAATGCCATTGAAGCGAGAACTGAATATAAAAATGGCGTATCTACAAAATCAGGATCTGAATCAATATTTGTTTCTGCAGACTTGCAAAAGGTGGTTATTATATCACAAGTATAATAAAGTGAATTTAAAGAAATCACTGTGAAATGTTTAAAGAAATAATTTTTACACCAAGGATCATTTATTTTAACGAAAGCTCTGTTGCTCTGGGAAAGCAATCCCTTGCAAATAAGCCGGTCGCTCTTGTTTGGCATGAAGGCGTGGCTGGAAGAAGTAAATCTGATCCAATATCAACCTTTTACAAATTCCTGTTGTTTCACCGTGATGTTAAAGAAATAACAATTTGGCTAGATAACTGCGCTTCGCAAAACAAGAATTGGGCCTTATATTGCTTTTTTGTTTTTATTATTAACTCGTTAGAAGTAAATCTAAGTTTATTAAAATTAAAATATTTACAAACTGACCACACTTTCATGTCCGCTGGCTTTTTCCAAGTGGAAAAGTCTTTAAAACACACAGGAAAGGTATTAGATTTCGAGGATTTTAAAATGTGTGTCAAAAAATCAAATAGTTCAAGGTTAGAGATTGAAATGGTCCGTAATGATTTTCATGATTTTATTGACTATTCTGCAAGATTCAAAATGAACAAAATTACACCTAAATCTTATTTAGCAAATTTTGTTGAGGTTCAATTTAAAAGGGGCTCTAAAAACCTTTTTTATACAACCAAATTTAGTGGACCATTGACTGAACTCAACTTTATGTTATTTGCTAAACTATGAGTACTGTACTGCAAAATTACTTAGTATGTGCATACCTTAATAGTATGAGAATACTAAAACAGAAAGTCGTATCTAACAAAAGTCAATTTTTTTAACAAATCCCGAAATTTACAACCTTAAGATTTCTTGTGTAAGTTTATTAACGTGAAGTCCACATTGAGATCTTAAGAAAGAACAGTTTTGCAAATAAGCGAAGATGGCATGTCATAATTTACAAATTGCTTAATATCTCAAAACTTTGTTTTTGCAGATACGACTTCCTGTCTTAGCAGGGCAGTATCTAGCTCTTGGTACCAAATATAGATTGACGGGACCGAGAGCATCTTTGGAGCTGTGTTTCTTTCGCACGACTTAAATAGATCTGAGGATGCTAGGCAATCGTGTTAGCGAAACGCCTGGATCGAATTTCTATCGACGACTGTTAAAAAACGCGAAAATTATCGATTGCTCTTACGATAACATCGAAACCATTCACCGTTTATCGAAAAAATGCCGGGCAATTTTACAAATTGCAAATCCAAAGTGATAATTTTATTGAGCATATTGGTGTATAGCCGCCGAAATGTCGCTTATAGGCCTGCCGATCTCCTCGTAAATTAGGCGATTAGGCCCACTATGCAGCTCTTGGTGCATCGGCCGTGGATGCTAGCAATTTGAATGAAATTATCGATTTAGTTAAAGAATGAATTTAAATGTTGCACAGTTGAAGATTTTTCATTAAACTGTTTAAACAATCGACGATTTTCGGACATTTTAGGTCGTTGTGAACAGGAATTTGACCGTGGCGTTTCACTAGCACGCATTATTAGCATCTTCAGAGGTTTGCCACCCGACGCAATGATGAATTTATTGGACATTAAAAGACGGTCGATGGTACGCGTCTTTTCACATCATAAAACATATTTCCATCGAAGCCGCGCACCATCTGACAACAACAAAAGCTTCTTGAAAACCCTACTTGAGGTGGCGTGAAAAATGTACCAAAACTGCAGCCAGACAGAGTTTAATTTTGTGCTCGTGCAACCTCATTTATAACATTTTTGACGTAAATTTCGGCAATCGATATAAACACAAATATTTGCACAGGAATTTCGTGGAGTTCGAAGATCATGTTCAATTCGACTTTGCCGAATGAATGGTTGACTATCGTTTTGGGAAATTGAATAGGTTTTTGTGAGTTATTTCTGAGTTATAAAGCAGCAAACCAAAGCCAACTTGCGCATTTTTCAACTAGTTAAATTTAGTTTAGCTGGCCTGGTTTTTAGCTAATTAGTCCCCAAGTCTAATCCCAAAGCGCCCAATTAATAGTAATACTCCAGCCGCTCCAACTTGAGCCACTTTGCAACTATTATGACAGCTGGGTGTTGAGAATGATGCGCTTAAGATTACACGAATACAATTTCGTAATTATCAAACTGGATTTTCCAAACCCCTAAGTTGCCATAATAATTTACTGTCCAGCAATGGCAATCCCTTCAACAGTGCACGCGATAAAAAAGATTTAGACAAGATGGGACAAGGTTAAGCCCGTCGCACCCACTCGAAAACATCCATTCCGAATCCTTTTCCAAAGTCCGGAAATAAAAAATGATCCTAAAATGGATTCGGAAATGTCGCATGTCCCCGGAGAAACAATCCGGAGTATTTCAAAGTCCGAATAGGGTATAGTGGTAATCGAAAAGGAAGTGATAAGAGAACAGATAGGAAGGAATATCGCCTCGAAACAGGATAAATAAATCGGGCCCGACGACTGAAATGACCAAAGATTAGGCTGAAAAACGAATCCGGTGCTCATCCAGGACAGGAACATGGACGAAATACGAGGAAATTATCTAATTATACAGATGAGCAAAGCCTTAAATGCAGTGAATATTTTTAATTGGCGCAACATGAAAATTATTTTTGAAGTGATAACTTTTTATGGGAGGGTGAACCGCCTCTTCGCGCCTGAGGCTTGGGACGGACATATGCACTTTGAATTCGACATTTTTCTCTTAGTGCGGGTGCATCTGTAGATCTGATAAACTTTTCAAATACACATTGTGTTATTAAACTGACAGTAATTTTGATTTATCAATTATTGCGTGTGATATTATTGTGTGCGGTGCAGTTCATTTTATAACGCTGATAACAATGAATCAACAAATTATCAAGGGAGAAGCTGCAGATACTGTAAATACTAATTTGAGGGTGCTCATGTACTAAATGCATGTTCGAGTTTCGCCTTCTTTTAAATTTCCAATTGAAGCACACACACAATTATACACACTAAAGCAGTTTAAGTGCAAAAAAATGCGGATCGTCCATCAATTTGCAGAAAAATGTATTGCAAACTTTTGAAAATAATCTTCAAACGACCGGGTATTTATCATTGCAAATGAAATTGCACATTGCCGTGCACTGTTAAATATTGTTTTAAGAACTAACAATCGATGTTCAATATTTTATGGTTTCTATTAATTTATGTTTAATTTATTTAAGTTAACTATTTAAGTTATCACTTCGGTCGAGCGTCCCGTGACACACACCATTTTTTTTTATTGAAACACCAATGCAAAGATTCGTTGAGTTTGTAGCGTTTAGAATGGCAATTATTTCGAAAAAACTGAAACCGTTCAACAGGTCTAAACCTCTACCCGATTTTGGACGCAAATAAGCGTCGATTTCGTAGAATTCATTAAAAAATACATTGAAATCTCTAGGAGAGAAAATGTCGAACATTGAGCAGTTAAACTTTATGCAGGAAAATTGCAAAAAAACAATTCTTATTAAAAGCTGAGATATTTGCTAAAAAACAACTAATTATATGTATGATTTGCGCTGTGATTAAAAACACCTTTAATGGGTTTTACTGCTTCAACTCAAACTCAACTAAAATTAGCGTCGACTCAATCGCTCCATATGTGAATCTTAGAGCTTCGTGCGCGAAAAACTGTTCATTGAACTGGAAAACGTGCAAGCGATAATTTTTTTCGAAAAATTCAGAAAAAACCACGCAAAGTAAGGGTTTAGCCACCCACCAGTTCAAACCAAAAGAACTCCAATATAAAGTCTATTAAGCCTAGGCATTTCATCTTTATGAAAGCACGGTTGAAAACAACCATTGTTCCTTTGCGAAAGTTATTTATATTTCGCTATATTCCCTTTGATCCCTCAACTATCCAGCTTCGTCCGCAAACACACGTGATTTTATCGGTCCTCAACTTGAAAGAGAAACCCCCGAATCACAAAACGGAAACGGTTTTATATGTGCACTACTTTCCAATAAATTTTTGATGAAACAATGGCTTTATTTAGGACAGTGACTGAACTAAATTGTTCTCCTGAGTATTTAGGGCCGGAAAGTTCGGTTTTTGTTTGCTAATTTGAAACCCTTCCACTAAACAAGCGGAGCCTTTTGATAAATGAACTCCACTAGTGGATCAAAGCGTGTGCTGTGTAAGCTGCTGACCGAAATTGCCTAGAGAAATAGGAGGAAAAAAATTGGCCTCCTAGTTTCACGTGGTTCAGTGTTTAAGTGTCGTTTAGTGAATGCTGATCAGACAACAATGAAACTATAATATAATAATAATACTATCAGTTGTTTATCTCTGCCAAATCGGTCTTTCTGCCCTTTAATTTACTGTGTTTTTTTTTTGAACAAGTTGAGATTTGGAGATTAATTAGCTGAAAACCAGGCCAGCTGAACTAGATTTCACTAGCTGCAAAATGCTCAAGATGACTTTGATTAGTCCGGCTCAGCAACGGCGAGTAAAACCCTCAACTCAAAAACAACTCACAAAAACGTATTCAATTTCCCAAACCAATATTTAACCATTAATTCGGCAAAGCCGAATTGAAAATGACCTGCAAACTCCACGAACTTCCTATTGAAATATTTATGTTTATATCGATTCCCGAAATTTACGTCATAAACGTTATAAATGAGGTTGCACGAGCAGAAAATAAAACTCTGTCTGGCTGCAGTTTTGGTACATTTTTCACGCCACCACAAGTAGGGTTTTTAAGAAGCTTTTGTTGTTGTCAGATGGTGCACGGCTTCGATGAAAATATGTTTTATGATGTGCAAAGACGCATACCATCGACCGTCTTTTAATGTCCAATAAATTTATCATTGCGTCGGGTGGCAAAACTCTGAAGATGCTAATAATGCGTGCTAGTGAAACGCCACGGTCAAATTCCTGTCTAGGACGACAGGGGCGGATCCAGCTTTAAAGTCAGGGGGGTCGGGGGTTATGTAGAAGAAATACAGTCTTCTGTTGTTTATGAAATTAGAAAAATGATCGTCGTTTTGTGCAAGAGTGGCGCAAGATTATTGCAAAATTTCACGTTTTCCGTCCCGTTTTGCATGTTTCTCGGAAGCAAAATGAGCAAGAACGCTCGTTTTTACATCATTCCAGAGATAACTAAATGGCCTTTATTCG
>NW_026017110.1:2486825-2505224 GCF_020466585.1 Dendroctonus ponderosae | reverse complement strand
GTTGGCAGTTTTCTCAAAAAATGCTTGAATTCAAGAAGTTTTAGATTTGCGTGTTTTTTTTTTGAGTTGCAAAATCCACTTGAACATGACGCTGCATTTTTCGAAGTTGCTCAAGAACCATTCGAGCCAGAGAATTCGTTTTGGCATCGTTGGATAGAGAATTGTGCAACATTTAAATTAATTCTTTAACTAAATCGTTTAATTTCATTCAAATAATTTGCACAATCGATGGTTGCCAGGATTTTAGGCCTCATCTTCGACCGAAATTTCTATTATCCTTTTGCTAGCATCCACGGCCGATGCACCAAGAGCTGCATAGTGGGCCTAAGCGCCTAATTTACGTAGAGATCGGCAGGCCTATAAGCGACATTTCGGCGGCTATACACCAATATGCTCAATGAAACTATCACTTTGGATTTGCAATATGTAAAAATGCTTTCGATGTTATCGAAAGAGCAATCGATAATTTTCGAGTTTTTTAACAGTCGTCGATAGAAATTCGATCCAGGCGTTTCGCTAACACGCTTGTCTAGCATCCTGATATCTATTTAAGTCGTGCGAAACAAACACAGCTCCAAAGATGCTCTCGGTCCCTATATTTGGTTAAATTTGTCCACACAGGGTGGTACAAAAATAAGTTACAACCATAAATTATTTTTTTTCAAACGGATGCACCTGCTTATAGTTTCACTTAAAAATATCAATTGAAATGAAAACATATTTGCCTTTTCAGATTATGTGTATCGTTTCACAATTTATCCGCTTCTGACACACATGTTTGGGCTTTAATGGGTAATCGGCCAATTGAGAGCCTAAATGCCCAGTGTAATAGTTACCTTCGACTAACCAGCGAATTATAGCCGAATCCATGTTAATTATTGGGGTCTACATCAGCGACTTAACTGTGATTCCCATGTAGGGCTGAACGGTACATATGTCGGCTCGAATTGATGGCCACAATCGCAACGAAATTTACTGTGCGACTGTGCAATATTGGACGCTTTCCTTCGAAATTTAGCCCTCAATATGTCATTGTCTGTCGGGGAAATATATTATTCGTAAACGGCCAGTTCTTCCTTGTGACTTCTGGTTTATGACTTCCACTCTTTGGATAAGCTAGATTAAATTAGGCCCCAAAAGTCTTTGTCGGACCACAACAATTTTTCTCGCCCACAACATCGAAAAACCGTCACACTAGTGCAGTGGAAATTGATGAGTTTCTAGCAATTCCTGTGAAAATCTTCAGTTATATTTTGTTCTTTGATGCAAGTGGCAAATCTAACAGGTCTTTTCTTGCACGTATTTATCAGCAACCGCGATTTGTGAGTCGGTCATGAATATTTCAGCTGCTGAAAAATGTCCATCTTTCCTAATTGTTCCTATACAAAATTACGAAATGATGCTTCAAAAACGCAGCGATTTTTTTCAAAAAGATCCGGAACCGTTCGTATTCTGTACCCAACGTCACATTGTTTAAATAATCACTTACATCTTGATGTGGAAGCAACCGATGAGAACAACAAATATACAATCTGCAGAAAAACTCCAACTTTTTGCACTGTTAATGTAAGTGTTAAGATTAATTACCTTTTTGACACTATTAGAATGAACGCAACTTCACATCGAAAAATCCCCAACTGTATGTGAGCCAAAAATTGAAATTTTGAAACATTTTGCAAGCGTCTTTTCCTTGACAAAATGAGTCCTCCAGATTAGCTGGCCCTTTCAACATTGTTCTATACGATGTGTTTTGGGCCAACCGAACACACAATTAGCGCCAAATAAATCTTGGGGCCCTTCCAGCCATCGCTTCCGGTACATTTGTCCGGTTTCCGGCTCATATTCTTGTTCCGGTCGCTCTATCGGTAGCCTTATCACTTCCCCTCCGATTGCCACGATTCGAACCACCACGAAGATTCTCTGGACCGTTTCCCAGAGGGATTAAGATAATTTCTCACATTGAAGATCTTCAATAGTTAAATTGAATCTTCTTCAAAAAAATCATAGCCAATTCGATTAAAATTGAATAGAACTGAAATTAGTTGTGAAATAAATTGGAGAAACTTCGGTTTGCTTCATCAGAGTCGAATTAATACGTGCTTAAGTTTGTTCGAATGGAAAGTATCGATCTGAACCCAATGCCAAAAGCAGACATTAGAATTCATTAATTTGATTAATTGTGCCTTTTCCCACTTTCGCTAAACGTTTGGATAAACGACATTTGCAGTCCTTTTGTTAGTTTTTTTTGTGTATTTAAATGGGTTTTCACCGCCAAAACGGGACCATTGAATTAAAATAAACGCCCTTCGTGTGCCATATAAACATTTTGTCGGTTGGCCTGAAAATGTCGAATTTGGACCTCTTTGGCTCTGATACGTTCAGGCAAAAAACAAGTTGGAACAACAAGAAATTATTTTTCTAAACAAAATTTTTCCCCATCGACCCATTAACGATAAAAAATTGCAAAACCGTTCATTTATTCCTCTACTTCGATAATTATCGGAGATTTTCCATTTCCATTCTTTAGACGATTCGAACATGCCGCTGAGAGACTTTCGAATAGAGCCGTACTGTTTTTGCAGCGAAAACTCATAGAATTTCGTGTTTTAATTTTC
This sequence comes from Dendroctonus ponderosae, assembly GCF_020466585.1. Classification (NCBI taxonomy): domain Eukaryota; kingdom Metazoa; phylum Arthropoda; class Insecta; order Coleoptera; family Curculionidae; genus Dendroctonus; species Dendroctonus ponderosae. Next base: position 2,502,609 of record NW_026017110.1, on the reverse strand, counting down.
GGGAAGCGCTTTGAATAAAGCTGTTGAGCCAAACACATCACTTCAATTAGGCATTTCCAATTCACAGCGGCTTTTTGCATTCCAGCTCAACTAATTTTCGCTCCAAATTGCACTTGCCTGCTCTATGAAAGTTAATCAACCTTGAGGCGTTTAAAGGGCCGTATTGCACGATGAGTTTTAATTGTCCTTGTCGGAAATTCCATTTTCTGCTGGGGCGGGAATTAGTTAAGAAAGTTATTTTGCGAAATTGTAGCAGTACCAGGCCCACAATTTGCTTATTGTGAAACAAAACCGGTTTCAAGTATTGCCGGGGGCCGACGAAGTTTGTTCTAAAGTTAAAGTAAATAACGTGTCTGGGGAAAAAGTTTTCTGTTTGGATTTATTACATTTCTCCTGGTAGAAGTGCAAACAGTCAGAGTAATAGAGAATAAATGCCGAGGAATTGCAACTGCAGACATTCGAATTGATTGCGGAAATAAATTGTTTTAAATTTCATTTTTAAATCATCACCCATATACGAGAGGAATAAAGCACGTTCATCATTGCATGCGCGAGAAAGGGAAAAAGAGCAACTGTTGGAGGCGTGGCTTAAACACTTGCGGGCCTTGACTGTTCATCCCTTTCCAATGCACACATGAGGCGATCCACTCTGTTTCACTAACACACCCAGGGAACGTAATAAAGTCTAACGCTGAGCAAAAATACCAAGAAACTGTTTCAAGATGAAGCTACTTTGCTATTGTCGATTCAGAAAACAAACAACTAAAGTCCCACATTAACTAACAATCTGTTAAAAATACAAAGCAACACTTTCACGAGCCACTAACACGTTTTAATATGGCGCTGGCACTATTCGAATGGGGGCCCGTATTATAATTTAGCCACTACAAAAGGCCATTTTGTGGGCATCAAAACAAAAAGTGGGCACATTAAAACAGCTCCCACCGTACTATCAGCAATATGCATCTGGCTTTCCCCCCATTCGGGTTGAACTGTTGTTCACTGGGACTGCTGGCAGAATATTCTGTTATATTTAACGATGCTTGGAACATGTTGCCTTATTAAGCACGCTCGAATGCTACAAAGTACTTTAATAACCGCTAAGTGAAAAGGTAAATTTCGTTTATATGTGGCTTCATTGTTTGACTGCAAATTTAATCTGCATGGCTGATGGTTCTCGCAAGCTTGTTGCTGCTTTAACTGTTACATAGTTTTAGCTAGTCGATTTTGCATGTTAAGTGGATTTTTGATAATTTTAAGAATCTGTCTCTGTTAAGAGCGTCTATAATTGGAACACAATGCCAGTATAAAATGTCTAATTTTTTGGAGTTAGTAAAACCTGAATTTTATGCGATTTTAATTCAGTTTGCGGGGTTTCCAAAATAGGCTGTATTTTGTAGAATTTGAAAGTATCACCTTATAGTTTGCTCTTGATGAAAACAGCAGGTGCAGTTGTATGAATGTGTACATTTTTTGGCCTACATTTACCAAATCCGCAAAAATCCAGATTCAAGGCGAATATAATTATATCTTGAGGGTTTTTTCAATTATGATTCGTCCATAGACTGCAAAGTTTTCAAGATTCTACTTGCTTTGGATGAGAAGGTAAGACCTTTTCAAACAGAGGATGCAGTTGCGTGCATTGGTTCATTTATAGTGCAATGTTTTTAGAGGCGGCAAAAATCTGAATTCGATTGGCCCTGAATGAAATTCCCAGCATCTTCAGGAGCGGATATCTTCTACAGACTGCAAAAGCTTGAAGTTGCTACTTGCGCTAAATTACGAGTATCGATTTTTTTTAAATGAAGGGTGCTGTTGTAAGGAAAAGTTCACTTTTGAACCAACATTCACAAGGTTGGCAACAGTAATCTTTAGATGGAACTTAACAGAAATTTTCAGTATTTTTACAATCAGGTCTCATTTATTGTCTGCGCAAGTTTCAAGTTGCTACCTGTTCTAGATGCAAAGTGCGGATTTTTTCAAACCGAGGACGCAATTGTGAGGAAACATTAATTTTTTTGCCAACATTCACAAAATACGTAAAAATTCGGATTTTTTGCGATCTGATTAAAGATTTTAAAAACATTACTCAGGGCGCTTCCATACTCTCAGAAAGTTTCAAGTTGCTACCTGTTCTAGATGCAAAGTGCGGATTTTTTCAAACCGATGACGCATTTGTGAGRAAACATTCATTTTTGTGCCAACATTCACAAAATACGTAAAAATTCGGATTTTTTGGGATCTGATTAAAGATTTTAAAAACATTACTCAGGGCGCTTCCATACTCTCAGAAAGTTTCAAGTTGCTACCTGTTCTAGATGCAAAGTGCGGATTTTTTCAAACCGATGACGCATTTGTGAGAAAACATTCATTTTTGTGCCAACATTCACAAAATACGTACAAATTCGGATTTTTTGGGATCTGATTGAAGATTTTAAAAAAATTGCTCACGGCGCTTCCATACTCTCAGAAAGTTTCAAGTTGCGATTTTTTCTAGATGAGAAGAGCTGATTTTGTCAAACCGAGAGTGCACCCTTTGTTGGTGTGGAAAAGCGTTAATTTTTGAATTTTTCGCAAAAATCGGGATTTTATGGCATACTAATGAAATTTTAAGCAGTTCCTGAATCGGCTGTCTTCCATAGAGTGCGAAAATTTCAAGTAGCTGCTTGCTGCAGATGAAAAGTTATGTCTTTTTAAATCCGAGGGTGCAGTTGGGAAGAAACATTCGTTTTTGGGCCAACATTTACAGTCTATAAAAATAAGGATTTTTGAAACTTAAATGATATTTTCAGCAATTTCAGACTCAGGGCTTTTATATAGACTACGAATGTTTCAAGTTGAAGAAACATGAATTTTTGTACCCACATGTACAAAGTCCGCAAAATTAGAGATTTAAAGAAACATCAATACAATTTTCAGTTGCTACTTGCCCTAGATGAGAAGAGAGTATAAGTTCAAATCGAGGATGCATTTGTGGAAAAACATCAATTTTTGTGCCAATATCGGAAAAAGTCATGATTTTATGGGAGTTAAATCAAATTTCCAGCATTTTTAGAGCCGAGTGTCTTTAGCAGACCAAGAAAGTTTGAAATAGCTCTTGCTGTAAATGCAACTAGATTTTTTTAACATAGAGTTGGTGCGAGTTAAATCAAAGTCTGAATAGTTTTAGACCTAACGCTCATTCATAAAGTGCGCAAGTTTCAAGTTGCTACCTGCCTTAGATGAAAGTGCGATTTTTTTTAAACCGAGGCTGCAGTTGTGTTCAATCATTTTTTGCCCAGCAAAAATCAGAATTTGCTCGGACTTGAACGGAATTTTCAACAAACAATTTCAGACTCAGGCCTCCTCAACTTGCTTCTTTCTCTTAATGCGAAGAGAGAATTCTTTCAAATCGAGTGTGCAGTTTTCGGGAAACGTTCATTTTTGGGCCAACTTTTATAAAGTTGGTAAATCTCAAGAGTTGCTGAGACATGAATGAGATTTTCAGCATTTTCAGAAACCAGTGTATTGCTTAGACAAAGAAAGTTTCAAGTAGTTACTTGCTCTAACTGAAAAATGCTAATTTATTCACTAGGGTGCAGATTGAAAGGAAACGTTCATATCTGGCCTCATATTTACAAAGACTGCAAAAATCAGAACTTGGCGGGTCTTAAATAAAATTATTCAGACTTTTAGAACCAACTCTCTTCATAGACTGCGCAAGGTTCAAGTTGCTAGCTGCTCTAGGCGCAAAATGTGGATTTTTTGAAACCGATAATGCAGTTGTGAACAAACATTCCTTTTCGGGTCAACATTTACAAAATTCGTAAAATTTTGAAAATTTTAAATAGTCGTTCGATTCAGCACTCGTTTACAGACTGCAAATTTCAAGATGCTACTTGCTGTCCATGAGAAGAGGGGATTTTTTCAAATAGAGGCTGCAGTGGGAAATTTTTCATTTTTCGGCCGACATTTATAATGCTCACAAAAATCAGGATTTCATAAGATTTGAATGAAATTTTTAGAGTGTTGAAATATAGGATCTTTGGTAGACGAAGAAAGTTTCAAGTAGCTGCTTACTCTGGATGAAAATTTATAATTTTTTCAAGCAGAAGGGCCGTTGCGTGGATGCGTTCATCGTTTTAAAAGCCCGCAAAAATTCGGTTAAGTGGAAGTTTTCAGTATTTTCACTGACTTAAAACGACATTTACACGGCTATTAAAAAATTTAACTTGGAAGCCAGGAATTCTCGTTTGAAGTCGATGGATCAAGTTAAAACAAAATGAGCTTGTTTAATTGGCTTCTCAAGTCTTTTACTCACTATAGAAGTACAAATAACTGAAATTTAACTGCATTTATAAATAAGATCACTTTAAGGTGTTTTTTAATATCCACAAATTGTTTAAAGCCTGAAAACTGTAGCTTCTGCGTAAACATTTTCAGGGCAGTCCCACATTTCTTCCAAATTTCCAGTAAGACTCGCAATTGCCTCCAAAATCTTGCCATTTATTTTATACTATTATACCTGCGTTGCAAATTGGAAGTGGGCTAAATTTATGTCTCAATTTGGCGGTTGCAAAATGCGATCGAGTGGGCTTTAATTGGTGCAACCGCAACGTTATTGCTGTCGATTCCTTTCTAATTTTGCTATATTTGCCCGCTTTTATTTATAACTAATAGGGCCAATATGGCGTAACTAAAAGCGACGGAAATGTTTTACGAGTGGGCCGGAATGGTTGGAGGCGAAACCGATACATTTTCCTTTGATAAAATGCCTCGTAAAGTATTGTATATTGCCTCAACCTCAAGCAGTAAAAAACGGTTCGCAGGCGCGTTTGTATGATCCCCAAATTTCGAACTCAAAACGCGCAAAAAAATTTTCGATTTATGAAGCAAGTAACCGATTTCGCCCTCTTTGTTTTACTTACGCTCATAAATTAAAATGCTCTCCCCCACATTATAGACTTAAATCGGTTAAAAGCAAAGTTTCGTTATGCGTATGAAACTTGCCGGATTTACCCCGCACGATCGATGGAAACTTTGCTTAAGGTGAAACTCAATATCGACGCTTGTTTCTCATCCACGCACCCCACTCACGATTACCTAGGAAAAGCTAAGCTTTCAAAGGGAAAACAACTTGCCTCTACTTGTTTCCATTCTAAATAAAGCCTTTCCGGTATTAAAAATGCATTGAGCAGTAGTGGAAAGTCTTCTCTCGTCAGGAGTTTAGAGTGTTTCGCTTCGGCGATTTAAAAGTGAATGAAATCAAACGGAGTCAATAGTTCGAACGTTAACTTTGATGCTAAACTAATGTTTATTTGCCCTTCGGTGGATGTTTAAATAACTTCTTGGTTTCCTTATACGTACGAAGTTTTCCAGATCTGTGCCAATTATAAAAACTGGAAAGGAACATGGTTCGTTTTGTGCAAAATCCTCTGGCTATAAGCGAGCAGAAGATCAACGATCTGTTCTCAAACCATTTTGTGATGTACATTTTTAATCTTTGGGAAAACGTTTTCCGCATAAATGATTAACGTGACCTCTCGCGTTTATTTAAACAAATTGTTTGACGTTATGGAACGCATATAATATATTCCCGCGTAATTTCGAAGCCATCCTTTATTAAAATCGCAGCATATTAAACTAGCCATTATTTATTGTTGGTACTTTGACGCCTAAATGAACAATATGAACCGTGTGTTTGAATTCCCTGCGTTACGAGCCAATTTAACAAAATTATTTTTTTATGGTTCCACTTTTATGCATAAATAATGCCCGTGTGTAGAAAGTTTTGGCCAGAAGCGGACAACCTTTCGATCAGCTGCCCCAACGAACTTCTGTTAGTGTGAAATCTTTATAATTAGTTGACACAAGGAAGTGAAATTATGCGGTATTAAAAAAGTAGATATAGAGAAATGCTACACACTCCAGTATTCTAATTCGATGGTTCAAAAGTATCGGCAAACGTGCCTTTATTTCGGAAAATTTGCGTTTATTAAAGAAAATATCTGAGGCTTATTCAAGCGTTCTTCTTAAATACAATATCAGGCCGTAATGGAGATTGACTCAACAAGTGCTTGAATTTTCCACTCAGGCCAAGGCATTTTCAAAGTGAATGGGAATTTTTGAACTTGAAATTGAAACAGTTAATCTACGATCAATAGCCATAACTTACAGGCAATGATAACCCATTGTGAAACTCCGGGCCAAAGTGATAATTCAAAATTCAGATATAATACCGAGATTCGAAACTCTTCCACTTTATAATAATTTTATCATGATCTAAAGCATAATAAAACTCAAGCTGTGTCTGTGTTCGAGAGTAATTTATTATCTTTTCTGTACTTGCCGCTATATATAAAACTCTAAACCTGCGGTACCCTCACAAAATTATTAGGCTCTTAAAAGTGAATTTATTTCGGACCATTTTATTGCTTCACCTCCCCCGAAAGCTTAATCATTTTGTATAATTTTAACGAGGCATTCTTGAAATTGGAATGATTCCAGTTGAGGCAGATTTTACCCGCTGACATGTCTTTAGACGATTGTTACTAAATAATTTCTATTGGCTTTAGGACCGTTTTTGTACATTTGTTCTTATTTAATTGCTTTATATATTAATGCGAATCTGTCTTTATACCCGTTATATGGTGGCGGCATTTATGTGCTGAATCCTGAAGTGCATTTTGTCCATTCATAGCAGGATTTTTTGTTGTTGCCAGAAAATGTTGTTTCCGTGATGACTAACAAATCTAGTTCAAGTTATCTTGGAACTTCATTTAACTGCTGTTCATTTGCTGTTAAGTCTTAATGTTCCTGCTTCTATTTTACAGCATTGAAACTAGCACCCATTTGGTTCATCTACATTTGAGTTTTCCATTTCGCGTCTTTGTTATCTAAGCTTAATTTCCGAAGAATTATGAAGTATTTTACACCACTTTAATTTTTTTTGTTGCCTCTGTCTTTCATTTTATTCACCCTACTTGGTATGTGTTTTTCTAACGTTTTGCAGCTCGCTGTTTTTACACAGTGATTTTAACTAAGTCTGTTGGACAATTTGTTACTTCATTTTCCACTAATTTGGTGTATTCCGGATGTAGCCTCAAATCTTGATACTCAATGGTATTTTTACTACTTCTGTGTACTATTTTTTGCTATTCATCACCATTTGGCTCTCAAATCTGCATTTTCTTTCTTGCATAGTTGGGGTTAATTTTTGATTGGTTGGACTCTTTGAAAATATCACAGAAACTTCCTCAGTCTTTCCCAGACGTTCATTTTAGTTTCCCTTTGTCTGTCGTCAAGTTCTTAATTTAATTTATTTAAATCTCTTATTTGTTCAATATGTTTGATCTTTTTGATCCTTTTTGATTAATTGGTCCCGTTTCGTGTGTTTGCCTGGTAATGACTTTATTATTACTATTAACCTTCACATTATTTATTAGTTCAAAAAACTAATAGACTCTTTGAGTGTTCAGTTCATAACAAGGATTAACTTTTGTTAACTTGAATCCTTTTTTGGAATATTTTGACTGAGCATATGCGTGCGTTTTGTTTATTGTTACATCTTGTTTTATTTTAAAATTATATTTGAATGCGATTTTTCATTCAATTCATCCCCGTAAACCCTTCCTTTTACTGGAATTTAGTTCAATATTTCATCCGATTTTTTTTGCTTTTAATGTTAATTCATTTTTAAATGAAAATTAGATTTTTCAACATTAAACCGTATATTTTATTTAATCGCTCCAGTTTATTATCAGTTTTTTTGTTCTTCAAGTAGTTACTTCTGACCCATATTTTGTTCATCATTTGAAAATTTTTTATTTTAAGTTTACCAATGTTAAGAATTATGTTTTTACTAAAGGAAATCATTATATATTATCACTATTCTCATCATTCTGCATTTTTAATGAAAAATTTAAAAAGTTACATGTTCCTTCTGGAACCGCGTTTTGGAACCTATTACCACGGTGGAACCGGAACGTTGTAACCCGTTACACAAAAATAACCGTTTATCACACCTCTAATTTGCATTGATTTCTGAATAAACTTCCAGAGTTGGTGCATCAAATTCGATTGAATTCGGTTGAACCCGGAACGGGGCCGCGTTATTTTTTAAAGCACATGTTTTTTTCAGTTGCGCAATATTCGAACTATTATTAATAAATAATTGCGTGCGAATAGAGGAAAATTCGATGAGCACTGAAAACAATGAATGTGCGGTTAAAATTTGTCGACTGTTCCAACTGGAAATGTTGAAGCCGAATTGAGTTAAAACATTTTCGTTAGTTTCTTTGTCGAATTCATCGTGGCAAAGGCAAATTTAATAATAGCATTTATTGATTTATTCAATTCAGATGTGCCAGTGGAACTGGCATTAAATTTTCTATCCAAAGTGGCAAAAAATCGCGAGTCTAGTTGATGTTAAAATGCAGCCAACATGATTTTTGAAAAATGTTCGGACTTTCGTTCGGACGAATTTTTCGTTCCAAACACTGAATGATTTCGCGATATTATGCCGTCTTCTGTAGAAATGTGTGTCGCCAGAAGCGAAAAAACCAGCAATTATTCAACGACTCGTTTAGAATCGCTATTGCTCTAATTGCCACTTTTTATATTGCGCCGTTTATGTGAATAAAACGGCAGATTTGGGCATTGAAAGTTCAGTCCGCCAGTTTAGCAGTGATCCATACTCAGTATTAACTCGTCTATTTTAGTTTTAGTATTCATTAGGAGAGCGCGATTGGGCATTGCACGAAACACAGAAAATTGCACGCGAATTTTTATTATTCTCAACGTCACGCCATTCCTATTTCGCCATTACGTGAATTACCAAATAATAGTTTTCATGTCTCGAATTCGATTTCAGTGCATTGCCGCCGATACAGAGAGTGAATGATTAATCGCTCGCTAACTGGCTGAATTAAACTTTTATTAAAACACAATGGCACGGAGATCCATATCGGGACAGGTATTATGTTCAGATTTGACTGATTTTATTTGCACCTGTTGATTAGTTTCGGTAATTTCAATAACTTTTTTGAATTTAGTTAAGCGTTACTTAAGGTGCGGCGCAGTGAAACGCGTTGATTTATAGCGCATTAACGCACAGAGACACCAACGCAATAGCGCAACTCGACACAGTGTTGCCGAGGCCTGCCATTCACGCTTAAGAACCTTCTAAGTGTTGCCTGCGTCAATGTGAGTAGGACAGCGACATCTATACGCATGTGAAAGCATTGAGTCTTGGCCATTCCAATATTTTTGCGAGCTTTGAACATAAAACGTTAGGCAAATTAATTTTTGCAAAAATTTACGGTTGTTCCTGGAAGGCATTTAACAAGCTTGAAAGTGAAAACTTTAACCAGAATCGCCTCAGTTCGAATTTGCAGAAAATTGAACTTAAGTGGAATTCACATCAGCGACTATTATTAAGGCGCTTTGAACTGTTCCGATTTCAATTCCCCAACTAAAGCGCTTTAACACAACAAAAAAGAAATGGGGGATACATCAATTTTCCGGTGAATTTATTACCTTTTACAACAATATTGATATGACAAGGAAAATTGGTTTTCCATAGAAGTAAAAATATTTGGCGTGTTATTGTTAAGCTTCGGTTTTTATCGATCCACCGATACGTAATATTTCAACGTTATACTTGACACACAGAGAAAAAAACAATATAAACGACCAGGGAATTGCAGAAGAGATGCTCTCAAGGGAAATACGGTAATAGGTAGGAGTACTGTAAATATGGATGAGGCTCAATCAGAGCGCGCCAATCGAAAATAACCGAAATAATGCATTGTTTTGCGTGAAAATGGCCGGTTCTGATTGTTTTGCAAACTTTTAAACTCTAAGTCCTTTGCTCAAAAATTAAAAATCATTTCAGCCCTCTATTGAGTTTTGTATTAAAATTTTTGATTTGCCAAACACGCTTTTATAATTTTTCCAAGCAAAAATTATGCGATCACAAAACCCTCAACACCTGTGCTTTTTCATTCCTTTCACGTTGAAGCTCCAAAATTCCATTCGGAAATGGGAAAGGTTTAAGGCAAAAAACATCATTGAAGACACTCCTTTACAGGATTAATTCCACCTGGCGATAAAGAAACGGGGGCGAACTGAGAATAAACAGTTGAAACAAGCTTAATATTTGCGCGTTATTAAAATTATCGATTTTTTAAGCGCCCGGCGTTTTTTGTTTCGACGAAATTTGTAATTGTCAGCTTTGTATATCGGTCGAATAAAATATTTCCAAATGGCACTGCCCACAGTGACATTAATTTTCTATAAAGACCTTCAAAAGACTTTCAAGGGTCGACTTGGTCGGTTTTTATGCGGATACTAAAAGCTTTCGAGCTTCGCGCCATCCCTTGAAAAACCTCTTAGCGCTGGCGACAAAAACACTGTTTTGACCGCATTTTTTCCTTGTCAGGTTAACTGGCGTATATCGTGGAAACTTTCGAGAATTCTATGAAGTTTCCTGCCATTTTCCGAGCAATTTCAACAGATTAGCCGAGATAGTGAATAGGACATGTTTTGCCAATCGACTCATCAGTATTCGTCTGGTTTAGGTCAGAGACAGGAAAACTTTCTAGTTAGTGTTTTAACCTTTTATTTGGCAAAGAGAGTAGGTGGTGTGCTGCGGTTATATTTTGTTTGTTTGGTTAGGCTTAACATTTTGTTGCTACTTTTTGTTCTTCATTGGGTAAATTGTACTAGATGCTGGCGAACTTCTAGTTTTCCGTATTTTTTCAGATCACACCAGAATATTTTTTTTTAGCAGTTATTGGTGTCTTCAAGTTTAAGGCAAAAAATCCCGCTCTTCATGTTTTAACCGGTATTTATATTCAATAACGTCCTTTTGTATAAAGGCTAAAATATGCACGAATGTATTTATTGGAAATAGCAAACTGTTCATAAATATTGACTAAAATACTTATAAATTCATTTATTTGCTGATTTGTATATGCATTTATTAATGCCTGTCGAATCAACTAAATGATTTAATATAATTATTCATCAATAGTTTGTTGCATGCGTACCATCCAAATTTGCACTGAGCGAACGAAGCCGCGCCATTTCAAATACATAAATATTATATTTAATTATTTATATTTCGTTTTGAGCGCGGGCTTTGTCGGCGGAATTTTCCTCGGATGGGCAACTCTTCAAAACTGCACATTTACATTCATGGCGCTTTGATAAAAGTCGGAGAAAGGAGAAATGTATTTTACACTGACTCTTAGCGCGCGTCTAAGAGACGTTGCTGAATTTGCCACTTGCGGCTCTATGCCTTGCCGCTGTTATTTTATTATCCAATAAAACTTTCATTTTATGCGCTTTTGTCGGCCAGCGCCAAATACTTGTGGGATGCATTTCGGGTAATTGCATTTACCACCGCGCATAAGCCGACAATTTTATGGACTTTATTGGAATGAACGGATGGACATTATTTTGATTTGATAGTGCACCATGTTGGCGTTCTGCGAAACCTCTGAACGAGGCTTAAGAGGAAGTGTCCAATTTATCGAATTTTTTACAGGTCTTTCCAAAAAAGTATCTTTGTAGTTTGTTATTTGTTGAGATCGATTTCTTGGGAAATTTCAAAATGCACACACTTTGATGCTCCATCCAGCAGATGAAACTAGAGGTACGTTACTCTAACAATTCTGTAAGTATGAGCAAAAATCGAAGCGGGGTCTTGAAAAAATCGCCTATTTTCACCCGTTGGTACCTAACTATAACCGTTTATAACGTAACGTTTTGTTCAAAAACGAGCGCCCTCGATGCTCCACCCAGCAGACAAAACCGTAATTACGTTACTCTAACGATTCTATAAGAATGAGCAAAAACCTAAGCGCCGTTTTGAAAAAATCGGCTTTTTTTACTTTGGAATTTGCTGACATAACTGGAAACTTTTGCCAAATGATGATTATGTTTTACATAAAAATGGGCGCACTTCAATGCTCTATCCAGTAGAAGAAACGAAAGGTATTTTACTCTAACGATTCTGTAAGTATGACAAAAACCTAAGCGCGGTTTTGAAACAATCGACTATTTTTCTACTTTGAAATTTTCTGTTATAACTAGACATTTTTGCCAAATGATGGTTTGCATAAAAATGGGCACACTTCAAAGCTATATCCAGTAGAAAAAACTAACGGTGTGTTACTCTAACGATTCTGTAAGTATGAGCAAAAACATAAGCTCGGTTTTGAAAAAATCGACTATTTTTCCACTTTGGAATTTGCTGAGATAACTAAGAAAGTTCATAAAATGATGCTTTATATTGAAGAAGCGTACTTCAATGCTCTATCAAGTGGAAGAAACGAGAGGTACGTTACTCTGACAATTCTGTAAGTATGAGCAAAAATATAAGCGCGGTTTTGGAAAAATCGACTTTTTTTTAACTCTGGAATTTCCTGAGATTACTAGAAAGTTTTATAAAATGATGTTTTATATTAAAATGGGCGCACTTCAATGCTTTATCAAGTGGAATAAACGAGAGGTACTTTACTCTAACGATTCTGTAAGTATGAGCAAAAACCTAAGTGCGGTTTTGAAACAATCGACTGTTTTGCTACTTTGGAATTTTCTGTGATAACTAGACATTTTTGAAAAATTATATTTTATATCAAAACGAGCGCACCTTAATGCTCTATCAAGTGGAAGAAATGAGAGGTACGTTACTCTAACGATTCTGTAAGTATGACAAAAACTTAAGCGCGGTTTAGGAAAAATCGACTTTTTTCCAACTCTGGAATTTGCTGAGATAACTGGAAAGTTTTATAAAATGATGTTTTATATCAAAATGGGCGAACTTCAATGCTATATCAAGTGGAATAAACGAGAGGTACTTTACTCTAACGATTCTGTAAGTATGAGCAAAAACCTAAGTGCGGTTTTGAAACAATCGACTGTTTTGCTACTTTGGAATTTTCTGTGATAACTAGACATTTTTGAAAAATTATATTTTATATCAAAACGAGCGCACCTTAATGCTCTATCAAGTGGAATAAACGAGAGGTACGTTACTCTAACGATTCTGTAAGTATGAGCAAAAACCTAAGTGCGGTTTTGAAACAATCGACTGTATTGCTACTTTGGAATTTTCTGTGATAACTAGACATTTTTGAAAAATTATATTTTATATCAGAACGAGCGCACCTTAATGCTCTATCAAGTGGAAGAAATGAGAGGTACGTTACTCTAACGATTCTGTAAGTATGACAAAAACCTAAGCGCGGTTTAGGAAAAATCGACTTTTTTCCAACTCTGGAATTTGCTGAGATAACTAGAAAGTTTTATAAAATGATGTTTTATATCAAAATGGGCGCACTTCAATGCTTTATCAAGTGGAAGAAACGAGAGGTACGTTACTCTAAGGATTCTGTAAGTATGACAAAAACCTAAGCGCGGTTTTGAAAAAATCGACTATTTTTCCACTTCGGAATTTGCTGAGATAACTAGAAAGTTTTATAAAATGATGTTTTATATCAAAATGGGCGAACTTCAATGCTCTATCAAGTGGAATAAACGAGAGGTACTTTACTCTAACGATTCTGTAAGTATGAGCAAAAACCTAAGTGCGGTTTTGAAACAATCGACTGTTTTGCTACTTTGGAATTTTCTGTGATAACTAGACATTTTTGAAAAATGATGTTTTATATCAAAACGAGCGCACTTTAATGCTCTATCAACTGGAAGAAATCAGAGGTACGTTACTCTAACGATTCTGTAAGTATGACAAAAACCTAAGCGCGGTTTTGAAACAATCGACTGTTTTGCTACTTTGGAATTTTCTCGATAACTAGACATTTTTGAAAAATGATGTTTTATATGAAAATGGGCGAACTTCAATGCTCTATCAAGTGGAAGAAACGAGAGGTACCTTACTCTAAGGATTCTGTAAGTATGAGCAAAAATCTCCTCAACCGACTAGAGCGTTACCCTCATATCACTATCATATTTATACAATCGTCTTCTCATTTGTGTTATAATTAGAGCAGACTGTGAGTGTATGGGCGTATTTGTTATTCTACAATCGTGGTGATTTACTGAGTGGAGCGAAAAAAATTCGTCGGATTTAAGTGGAAAGTGAGCCAGTAAAAAGGGGATTGATTGAATGGCCTCATCGAAGAGTCTGGCTCCATACAGAAAACTCTCTACGTAACAAAACTATTATATTCCTTTAAAGCGGCACCGGAAAAGGGGAAATATTGAACCCCCGGGAAAAATCCGGGATTTAATACGGGAATTTCATTTTTATACTTAGCCGTTTCGTATTCAAGACACATTGAAAACAGACACAAATAAGAAAACAAACTTTTATCTCCTTCCACCGGCTCAAAAAGGGAAATTGCCCTTTATTTTAAAAATAAATTACGAATGAAAAATGCGCGTTTTATCGGAAGGACTCGGCTGTCGTCGTTTGTGATTTATGAAAAGATTCAGGATGCGCGCGAAGGTAATAAAAAAATTTTAATGCCATACTCTCGGCCCCGTCTGTGTATTCACAAAAATGAATTTATCGGCTTGGACGCCGATATGGGGGTTGCGTACCATTCTTCTCATTTTCAAGCGTATTTTACAGTGTCAGATGCACCACTGTTAACCTACTACTCTTTTTAAAAAATCGTCATTTATGTGCAGGTTTTACCAAGCAAAAAGTGAAAAAAGTGTACACTTTTATAAAATTTGAAGCCAAATTCTGATCTGAAATAAACACCTACATTTTCTACTTTCAAAGTTCAGTCTCAAACCTCAATAGACAGCAAAAATAATTTTCCACATCACTTTCCAATGAGCATTTAGTCAGTAGACATTCCAAATCAAAATTAATTCCTGGGTTTCAGTCATTTATTGTCTCTATTTATCAACTAAAATACGTTTCGGTGTATTTTTCCACCATTATCAGTTTTTCTAAAATAACAGATAGTTAAAAAAATTAATTTCATTAATTTAAAAACCGTCATATCACACATTAAAATACATCACAATTGCAATACTTTAAAACATTCTAAAATTAATTAGGCCTAACAGGTGATTAGTCAGGACAATAAAATTTGGGAAGAGACTAGAATTCTTCGTTCAGATACTTAAATATTTTTACTTACATGTGTAGCGTTGTTGCTGCTTTAAGCCTTGGCATACATATGGAGTATTAATTTTGTCCATTTTGGACACAAAGCGAAGAAAATACTGTTTATATTGATTTCTTTTACTTTCATCTATTTTTCTTTGTATTCTGAGGATATTATTTTTGGTTTACAAAATTCTTCAATATACCGGGTGTTAGTTAATATTCTACGTTTATTTCATTTAATTAATGTATGATATACTGTGCTAAGATTGTCGGTATCCAATCTGAAATTCATAGCATTGTTATGTTTTTTAATCTGTATCATTTCATGGACTCTTCTCTTATTATAATTGCTCTCGTTAATCAGTATTTTTGTGTTATCAAAATCAAAATTATGCAACTTCTATTGTGCATGTTGTGCTAATGCTGTAATATTTTCGTTATTTTTTCTTAGGCTATACTTATGTTCGTATATTCTTTTCTTGAGATATTGTCCTGTTTGACCTATGTATGTGTTATCACAACTCAAACAGTCCATTTTGTAAATTACATTAGGCGTGTCTAATTTGTCAATCCTAGGTTTAAATTTTGTGAAACATTCATTTGCTAAGGTGTTTCTAGTTTTTTCTGCTATGTTGATATTATGTGGTTTGAATATATTTTTTATTTTTGTGTTAATTTCCGGAATATATGGTAATGATATATACTTGATAT
>NW_026017110.1:2481506-2486306 GCF_020466585.1 Dendroctonus ponderosae | reverse complement strand
TAATTGTTAGGTCTAGAAAGTTTATAGAATTTCCTTTATCTTCTTCGAGAGTAAACTTTAGGGTGTCATGAAAGGCATTAAACTTATCTAGTGTAAATTGAATTTTGTCTTTTGGGAGGCACATTATGCAGTCATCACAAGCATACACAACAGAAGTTGCATAATTTTAATTTTGATAACACAAAAATACTGATTAACGAGAATAATTATAATAAGAGGAGATTCCATAAATCCAAACATAACAATTCTATGAATTTCAGATCGGATACCGACAATCTTAGCTCAGTATATCATACATTAATTAAATGAAATAAACATAGAATATTAACTAACACCCGATATATTGAAGAATTTTGCAAACTAAAAATAATATCCTCAGAATGCAAAGAAAAATAGCTGAAAGTAAAAGAAATCAATATAAACAATATTTTATTCGCTTTGTGTCCAAAATGGACAAAATTAATACTCCAAATGTATGCCAAGGCTTAAAGCAGCAACAACGCTACACATGTAAGTAAAAATATTTAAGTATCTGAACGAAGAATTCTAGTCGCTTCCCAAATTTGATTGTCCCGACTAATCACCTGTAAGGCCTAATTAATTTTAGAATGTTTTGAAGTATTGCAATTGTGATGTATTTTGAAGTGTGATTTGATGAGGCTGTTGACGAACTGTGGTTGTTTTTTAAATTAATTATTTTTTTTTAACTACCTGTTATTTTAGAAAAACTGATGATGGTGGAAAAATACACCGAAACGTATTTTAATTGATAATAGAGACAATAAATATATACGATATACCATATAAAAGTATATACCATGAAGTGAGTAGACATTCGACGAATTTGAGAGTTGATCTGCCGAATGGACGTAAATTCGGATCGGCAAAATGCAGCAATAAATGGCATGTCCTCATGAGCCCGACATCATTTTTCCCCCCGACAGACGGTGTAAAATAAAAATTTCATATGGTAATAAAATATCTGGGCTTTTATCCGCAAATGTGGGAAACTCCACGTCTCCGTTTTCCATTACATAAGCACACGGTTCGGAATTTCCTTTAGGTTTCTTTCGCGGGCTCGCTATTGGTGACTGCGAGTGCAATGGAAAAAGATTATTGAATTTTGTAGTTGGTTTCGTTACCGGTGGTATTATGTGAGTGCGGTTTTATTATCGGAAAATTGCGCTTTGATTTCCGACATTCGGCAAATCAAGGGCGGATTGGTCTAGATTTTAGTTATGCAGCTGAGCCAGGCGAATATTCCTAGTAGCAGTGGCAGTCGTGAAAGATTTAGGTTGTTTTTAGTTGATTTCGGCAGGTTTTTTTCTTAATAATTTGCTTCCTGCTCGGTTGTTATAAAAGCAAAAGTTCTGACTTCACATGACAGTTGTTATTTCTTACACACCCAATAGATTTCTGATATATTTTGTACGCATTTCCAACTTTAATACAGGGTGTCCCACCGGGAACCGCCGCGATCGATATCTGACAAACTGTAATTTGGAGAAATTTGAAAATTGGACAGTGTGCCAAGGTCATTGGGGGCAAGCGGTCTAAAATATTTTCAAAAAGGCCACACTTCCGGTTATACCGGAAGTAGGTATCAACTTGCTTATTTTAAATGGAACGTCCTGTATATTATTACATTTTTTAATTCTGCTCCAAGTTATAAATATATTTCATATACAATATCCTGTACCCAAGTCTAACCGTTTTTGAGATATTTGGAATTTTATGTAAAAAATTAAATTTGCAGCCACTCGAATAATTATAAATTTTTCCTATAAGGGAATTTGTCATACTTAACTTGAGTCGCATTTATTGTTGAAAAGGACTTACTTTAATGAAAGTTCGAAAACATTTTGAAAACTATTAAATTACATTAAAAAGTGTTAAAAAAATGACTTTCAAAATACAGTTGAGAAAACCGCCCAAGATTTATTCTTTCAAGTGGAAATCCCCATTTTTGATAATTTTGTCATATTCAGTATTAAAAATAAGTGTAAGTTTGTGTAACGATGTGCATTCCAAAAGTGCTTAGTTTTCGAAATATTGCCAATTTAATGTTTTCATATGGCTATTTTGCAGCATCTTCTTTTAAGTCCTGTCACTCTTAGTTGCCATGACGAAAGTGGCCATTTTTAATACAATCAAATGCCAAAGGAATGCTGACAGCTGTCAGTTATCTTTTGAAAATAATTAATAGTCATGCCGGGGCGCTTCAATTATACAAACGAAGATAATTTAAACTTATTTATTATTTATGAGAAATGTGATAACACAGCAATAATTAACAATTGAAGAAAAACAGATCACGGAACGGGATAAAATGTGAAACGCAATGGAACCAATGAAAAACGAAACTAAATTAAACATGTGTTACAGAATAAGATTGAATTTATTAACGGCAATATATCAAAATAAGAAAAGCGCCTGCCTGAGAAATGAAGACAAACAGCAATCACAACAAAACAAACAAGCTTTATTAAAACTTTGGACATCAATAATAAATAATGACGTGAGGAAATATGACAATAATGACGCTAACAATATTCTTAATTTTTATTTTGCTTCCTTCGTTCTTATTTTCAGTGTTTTTTCGTCTTCCTTCCAGACATTTCCTGTTTCCGTGTTTTTTGGTTCGATTCTCTCTGGCCCTTTGACTTTGTTCGTTAGTTTTATGATTTAATCTTTCTCCGGTTCAATTTCATTTTTCCTGAATGTCGGCAAATTATTCATTTATTTTCGCCATTTTTTTGTTGCTTTATTTCATTTATTTTTTCAGTTTACTATCTACTATTAATGTATAAAATCTTGTTAAAGCTTGTTTGTCTTGTTTTGACTGTTATTTGACTTAATATTTCTGGCATGTGTTTTCCTTATTTTGATCGATCATCGTTAATAATTCAACTTCGTATTACACGTTTTAGTTTCTTTTTTGTTGCATGGAATTGCGTTGATTGGGATATTTGTCTAGTTCTGTCTCTATTTGTTTTTTCTTCACTTCTTAGTTAGCTCTATTTATACAGCTGCTTCCTGCCAAATTGAATTTTTATCACTTTGTCGTTTTCTCAACCCATCTTCAAACTTAGTATAACTAGATTTTTCTTTGTATAATTTCCTGATAAATCTAGCGATAAATAGCATTAAAAGAAAACGTTTTCTTTGTAAATCTTAGAATAGCACTATCTTGTTAGTTATATCGTAGCCAACTAGTAAATCGAAAAATATCATTGGGAAGGATGAAACCAACAAACACAACACATTTTTATATCCGAAAAAATTCAAAATTGGCAAAAATTTATCACAAGACTTAAGACAGAAAAGCAAGAATAGAACAGAAAGAACAACAACAGAAAATTGATAAGAAAAGTTGATGTATGAAGCAAACATCTACATAAACCTTAAATTTGGATCTTAGTTCAAATTAGGAAAAAGTAACTAATATGTACACAGTGCGCAAAATAAAAAGCGGGCAGTTGAGAATATGGCCGGTTTCGAGAAAAAAAATCGGGCACTTGTAATACTAATAGAATCTCCCTTAAAACCTTTGATTTGCATTTATTTTCCTGACTTATTTCTGAAATGACGGACATTTTCAAATTTGAAGAATGTTTTGCAGTTAATCAAATATTCAAAGCCTAGGCAAAAAAGTCTTAAATCGAAAAAATTGAAAGCCCAAACACTACCAGATCAGTTTTTTTCTTTAACAAAGAATGAAAAACTCTAATATAATTGATCAATTCATTACATCATTAACAATACAAAGCTTTATTTTCGTGACCAAATAAAGAAAACAAAAATGTTGTTATGCTGTTTTCAGCGTATTGATATGTGATAAAAATAGACACTTTTCTGTGATAAAAATAGACACGCCCTCAACTTTTATTTCACGGGTCCCGATTCAATTAAAAAGGTTATAATTTACATGAATGTAAATTAAAATGGCTTTTTCATAATCCAAATATCTAATTTAAGTCATAACATATAAAACCTTTGAAAGATGACCGTAGAAAACTCGTTTTGACCTTTTGCTTTGCTGATTGTTAAACACTTATAAATCAACAATTCACGTTTAAAATATGTTTTAAAATTAACGTCTATAGCTAAATTCTGCTACAAAAATAAATAAACATTTTGGAAAACATTGATGATTTCATAATCAACTACGGAAAATTGTATTGTATTCTTAATTAAAAAAATATTTTTATTGTCATTTCAAAATTCATATACAGTTGAGTCCGGATATAACGAACTTGAAAAATGAACTAAAACTAGTTCATTATATCCGGAGTTCGCTATAAGCGAATAATAGTACAAAAACACGTGGTGTATTTTATTTCGTTATTTTTACATAGAGTAGTAGAAGTTAGTAGGTATGACTAAAAAGAACACTCAATTTGGTTTTAACTTGTTCTTCGACAGCATTGGGACATCTTCGTCTGTGTCATACTCGTAGTCCGAGTCTTTACACTTTTCTAACCATTCGTTAAGTGGAATTTTATCGTCTGGTTCATAATCATTTTCTTTTCTTACAAATCCCCCATGCTTAAAGCAATTTGCAATGGTTTTTCGACTAACTTTTTGCCAAGCTCTATGAATGAAATTGACTTCTTGATGATTGACTCTTCTAAGAGATTTATAGAAAATGTTTCATTTTTATCGATCGCCTCTAACGTTTTCATCAGAAGAATTTTTCACCGGCAGACTCTCCAACAATTTTTCCGCTACTGATATTATGCCTCTTCTTGAAACGCTCTTCCCAACTTTTAGAACAAGCAAACTCTTTGTTTTTGATTT
>NW_026017110.1:2468909-2481384 GCF_020466585.1 Dendroctonus ponderosae | reverse complement strand
GTCAACCTTTTCATGTGCAGATAATTTTAACTTCCTACATCTAACATTTGTTTTGTCATACGCTGATAAAATGTTTTCTCTGTTTTTCCATATTGGTGCAACAGTAGACTTTCCAAGTGCTAATTCCTTACAAATGTCACTCTGTTTTACTCCACTTTTTATTTTGTTAATAATCTCGTACTTTTCATTTGTGAAAAAGCTTTGCGTTTTTGTTTTTCCATTCTAAAACGATTTACGCGACAAAAAACAACAAGTCATTGGCTGTCTCTCGCTCTCACTAATATAAACAACTCCCCAGTATTGGTGTTGCTGAGCGTGGAAGTTCGTTATAAACGGAAAGTGAATATACAACTAACCTAAAAAGTGATCGTTATATCCGGAAGTTCGTTATAACCAGTAAAAAAATACCGTGGTCTTTATGGACGACGTTTCAATTTCAAAAGTTCGTTTTAACAGAAAGTTCGCTATAACCGGGTTCATTATAAGCGGACTTTACTGTATTTTTGTTAAATCACACAAAGCTGGAAAGTTGATAAATAATGGGCCTCAAGTACCTTTTGACAGCATACAAATTTAGATTTTTAGGCGTTAGGATCCCATAGTTCACTTGACATACAAATTTCAATGACGCTCAAGTGTTTGTCTAATCAATTAAATTAATTGGCGCAGTCGTGCGGATTTAACGAAGAAATCTGTGAGGTTTGATTGATCAAAGACGAAATTATAAATATCTTCAATTTATTGCTGTTTTTGACTGAACTTCCGAGAACTTCAATCGCTGCATTTTAGTTTGCGATTGTCTGACAGTAGAAAATTTTGAATAATGTGTCTTTGTTGAATTTACTCCTACAGTGCCTACATTAAAAAATCTAAGTTGGACATAAATTACGCGTGAATAAAAGTCACTATTAAATAGTAATTCGACATTCCATGCCGTATAAAGGACCATATCACGTTCGTCTAGCGTTAACTTAATTTTGCCGACATCCGTCTTACGCTGATGGGAATTAAAAGCTTTCGAAGCTGCAGCTCGGCGAACTTCCTGTCCGGACGTTGTACTCCGTAGGGGCAAAAGGAGCGAATTTGCAATTTCTCAACCGGCCCTCACTACTTATTCAATTCGGGTCATTAAGCGCCTTTTGTTTAAAGTTGTTTATCGGATAGTTGAGGCCGTAAAATGAAGCGCTCCCAACTCGTGAACTTTTTCAGGTTTACCAATGAAACTAATTGCCCTATAAAGGTGAAATGAGTTTACGGGAATTTGCAAGCGCAATTAATCGCCGATTTAATGAGGATTCGTTGAATTGGCGTCTTCGACAATCATTACTGAACTGAAAATTCCCATAAAACACGGAAAAACACAAGGTCCTTGCCAAGTTGTTGGGGTGGCAATTAGAACGCCACCAAATGTATCAAGCAAAAGCCCAAAGGATTGGTTAGTGTTGCAATATTTCACCATTGAACAAAGCCGAATTCGAACATTTACAAAATTAATTTTGATCGTTTTGCGATTTACTGGTGGCAAACTGATCCGTTTAATAATTTACTGTCCCTGTTGCCAGTTGAGTCTTGTCTAAGTGAAGTCCCAGGAGAAATGTACCCCGTCAATAATACATCGGCTTTTATGGGATTTTGATGGAAAAGTTGTCAGAAGGCAGCGAATCCGATTGCATTTTGCATTTTCTCAGGACGATGAAGTCGACAGGCAAATGGGCGTCCGAATACACGATGAGACGTCCGAGTTGTTTTCTAGAATTTCTCAAGTTGCATCTGAATTCACTGGCTGCTTAACTGGGAAAGTTTGGGAGATTTTTTCAAGACAAACTGTGCATCACATCCTAGCAAGTTATGTCCGGGACTTTGAGTTTTTTTGAAACTATTTAAAATCAAAAACATTTCCACGTCCAAAGAGGACGACTTTTGCCAACGGATCCTCAAGATTCATCAATCACATGCATTTTTTCATGTTAGGACCTGTTTATCCAAGCTCGGTTTTTGTTTGGCTAATGCACGATTTTCCCACACATTAATGAGAAATTTAACAGAAACACGTTTTGCTTTCAATGCTGTTTATTTGCATTAGGAAAATATTTCCTCTCAACATCGCCCTCCAGGAAAATTGTTGTTTTCCTATATAAACTTTAATGGCCACACCATCATGAAGTCGAACTTTTACGGTTGCTTGATAGGAAAAAAACCATCATTTGTGCGACAATACACATCTGGGCCAAACTTGTCGAGTCCAGATTTCCGGCGGAAGCCAATAAGCTGTCGTGTCGAACTTCCTTAATGTCCAATAAGCGATAAAGCTTCTGTGAGAACATTAAACTCGATCGAGTTTAAGAAAACTCCCAATATATGGAGGCAGCGTTGTGTAAAAACTTTGATTGCTCAAGTAATATAGTTGAGATGGCAGTTGTGGAGTTAAATCAGCTTTTTCTTTTTCAGCTTTTTCAGTCACAAAAATTGATCAGAATCTTGCGCTTATATTTGCAGTGATCGAAATTAACCAGACGATTTTAACCAGTTGAACTGATCAACAACGGGATGCGCTGAGTGGCAGTCGGAAACAGAAGATCGCGCGAAAGAGTTGCGGTTCTGAAGATTTGAAGTGCTCTAAATAGACTGGCATGGTTTCGAGACTTTAAACGGGAGTTTTCTGTTTTTCCTCTATTGCCGCCCGGTTAAAAAATAATTACTCAGAACCGGCTGGAGCTATTAGGGTTGTTTTCACATTATTTGATATATAAAATGTTGCTCTGTTGGCAGAAATTTGCATTAGAAAGGCATTTTTTAACATGTCCAAAAGGGACATTGGCAGTTTATCGCTGGTTCAATTTTTTTTTATTAGAATGGTTTCGAGCTACAATGTTGATTTTTGCAACACGTGACAGAGAACAGTTTCCTCAAATTTAACAAGTGCCTGCAATAGAAAGCAATTTTTGAGCGGTTTTTAACATAGGGGGATATTTGCACACATTTTTGCTCCTTTTTCGTAAATTTTATAAATTAAATTACTCAAAAGCCATTCGAGCTAGAGCACTCAATTTTATTCTGCCTCATAACAAAAGCCTTGCACTATGCTGGAAAAAAATGCCATTTGGAAGGCATTCTTGAGCGATTTTTGACTGATATTTAAACAGGACACTTGCAATTTTTAGCTCCTTTGCCGCTCGTTTTCAAAAAGTTTGTTACTCAGAACTGCTTAGAAATACATGGTTGGTTTTGACCCGAACTAGATAGTGAAAGTCTTACTCTATGTTCGAGGACAGTTGCATTGAAAAGTACATTTTGAGCAGCTTTTGACAACCTTTAACGGGATGTTTTCACCTTTTTGCTCTCTTCCCGCTGATTTTCACTAAATGCTCACGCAGAACCAGTGAGAGCTACATCGTACTATTTTCCTTTACTTCATGGTGACAATTTTGCTCTCTGTAGGTAAAAATGGCATTAGAATGAACATTTTTGAGAGCGTTTTGACAAATTTTGAAACCGGATATTTGCACTTCTTTGTACTTGTGTCGCTGGTTTTTGAAAAACTATTTACTTAGAATTGGGTAGCGCTAGAACCTTGATTTTTGCGGTACTTGATAGCGAAAAGTTTTCTCTGTGTTGGGGGAAAGTGGCATTCGAATGTTATCTTAGAACGTCTTTTGACTTACGTTCAAACGGAACATAGGCAATGTTTGTGTTATAGCAGTTGCCCTTCCAATTTTGTTACTCAGACACAGTCGAGCTAAAAGCTTAATTTTTGCATTACCTAATAGGTAAAGTCTAGCGCAGAGTTAGAGGAGAATGATGGTGGCAAACAATTTTCCATCGCGTTTTGACAACTTTTTTAGCGCGACATTTGCACTTTGTCGCTCTTGTGCCGTTGATTAAAAAAAATAATTACTCGAAACAGGTTAGAGCCAGAAGCTTCATTGTTCCACCACCTGATAGAGAAAATGTAGCTCTAGTTTGGAGGAAGGTGGCCAAAAATTTATTCGAAATAAATTTTAGGCGTTTGCAGGCTTTCGTTCTTTTACCGCTGATTTTTCAAACAATAATGTCTCAGAACTGCTTTCGGCTAGATAGATTGTTTGCACACCACTTGATAGAGAAAGTTGTACTCTAAGTTGGAGAAATTGCGCATTAGAAAGTAATTTTTGACCGGTTTTTGACCGGTTTTTGACCGACTTTTGAAAGGGACATTTGCACTCTTATGCCGTTCGTTATCAATAAATGAATCAGAATTGGTTAGAGCTAGAGCCTCTATTTTTTCACTGCTTCATTGACATATATTACTCTATCTAGGTGGAAAGTGGGATTAGAAAGTAATTTTTGCGCTGTTTTTCACAGACTTTCATATCAAACAACGAAGTTCTGGCTAATTTAAGCTGGAGATTTTGTACTAAATCTTAAAATTTTACATTTGTTCATCTTTTACTCAGCCCTGACTGAGGAAAGCTTATTGGGAACATCAGAGATTTTTCTTCTTCGGCTCTGGATGGATTACAGTTAACATAATTGCTTTCCCAAAGTCATCAACCCGCCCAGTTGAACTTGTTCCTCACCCGAAATTGACTGGAACAAGTCAGTTCCAAGTGTTTTCTCCGTTTCGTCTTTTTGTGTTTTATGTTTCATGTTTCTTGTAAACCTCTTTCTTTCCATGCTTTTGATAAATTTTTCCCAACTACGCTTTCTTAAGCAAGCTAATTTTTCTAGTGATACTCTACGTTCGCTTCGATTTTCTCTAGCTGCACTTAAATCCTGTTCTGTTCGTCTAGAGTTTCACGCTTAAGCTTCTCTGAATTTTGATGTTGTTGAAAAATTTCATTGTTTCTTGTTTTCCCATGTCACTTTCCTCTCGTTCCTAAATCTGTATCGTCTTTGCCTCAGCCTCGAATTACCGCTTCATTATGAAGCAAAAATCTCCTTTGTGTCTTTTTGAAAGTAAAAAACCCTTATTTTACTGCATCTGATGCCTCTGTCTCATATTTTTCAAGACTTCTATTTCCTTATTTCTACTCCACAACTGTATGTGCTTCCATCACCTCCCTTTCAAACACCTGGTCTAGACTGACTCACTATTTCCTGTTTAACGTGCAAAAAGATATAGATAACACTCTCTCAACAATATATTCGGCTAATCGACTTTTATTACACAAATAAGGGAGCAAATGGTTTCAATAAAGGCTCGTAAACTTTATGAGGTTCACTTGGAAAGCATAACACTTTTATATGGTTGACCGAAGCACGGTTATAATCGTTTAAAAGATGAATGGACTGGGCCGAGAAGTGTATTATGAACATCGAACCACCACCACCCATCCACTCTTTGATGAATCGGTGTTTGTTAGTGTTGTATTCGGCGTTCATTATAAACACATTACTCTAATAGTTTTGTTTTTCTGTGAGCAAAGCATGAAGGCAAATATTCTTTCAACTGCCTCTTTCATGGTGATTAGTGTCAGGGAACGGCCATTCGATCAATTATTTATTTTCGACGTTAAACACACACGGGACAGTTTATTGATCAACATCAATGTCGAAAAGATAAATACCATTTTCATGAAACTTTTTCACGGTTTACACGATTCGGTGGTTCGGGGTTTTGATTGCAGCTGAAAAAGAAACCACTTTTTGCTGGATATTGTTGACCTTTTGAAGTTAAACGGGTAATTTATCATTGACAATCATCCTTGGAGGTTGCTGCGCTCTACTAGTTTGAGGATCATAGAAGTTTTGAATAGATTTTGAACTCGAATGGGAGTTTGACTGGGAATGTTTTTAGGGCGAGAAGTTGGTCTTTACACATAGTGTGCGATATTTATAGAGTTTTTCGTACGCCCATTCAACTATTTCATGGGCGACATCGTTTCGTTCACATGAAGAATTTCATTTGTTACTAACAGCGTCTATTGGGTTTTTCTTGCTGTTACCACTTCGAATATTAGCGGTTGATTTAGAACCCATCAAATCTTGATCTTTCCGGACTTTATAAATATTGCCCCAAATATTAACGTTCTTCTCAACTGGTGATTGGTTCTAAAAATGCTGCAAATTTCATTTCAGTCCCATGAAATCCTGATGTTTGCGGACTTTTTAAATGTGTGCCCAAAAATCTACGATTTTTTACAACTGCACCCCAGTTTGAAAAAGTCCCCACTTTTTATCACATGCAAGTAGCAACTTGAAACCTGCACATTCTGTAAAGGGGAGCTAATTTTGAAAAATCTGAACATTTATTTGAAGTTCTACCAAATCCCGATTTTTGGAGTTGTCGACGCAAAAATGAACGTTTTTTTACAATTGCATCCTTGGTTAGAACAAACCACAGTTTTCATCTAGAGCAAGCAGCAACTTGAAACTTTCGCAGTCTATGGAAGAGGCCTGATTCTCAAAAAGTTTGGTTCAAACTTTTTGCTATCTAAAGCAGAGGATTTTTTCTGAAAACTTTGAATATTTAGTAAAGGAAAGTCCCATCAAATCCCCATTTTTGCAGAGGTTATAAATATTGATCCAAAAATGAAAGTTTCTTCACAACTGGATGCTCGGACCTGAAAAATTCCGCACTTTTCATATAGACCAAGTAGCCATTTGAAACTTTCGCGATCTATGAAAGACGCCCGGTTCTGAAAAGGCAAAAAAATAATTTATGTGCCACCAAATTCTGATTTTGCAGACTTTGCAAACGTGAGCCCAAAAACGTAAAATCTGCACCGTCGGTTTGAATAAATCCGCACTTTTCATCTAGAGCAAGTAGCAGCTTGAAAGTTTTTCAGAGTATGGACGAGACCTGATTCTGAAAATGCTGAAAATTTAATTCAGGTTCTAGCGATTTCGAAATTTTCCGGCTGTTGATAATTTTCGCTCAAAAATGAGCGTATTCAGCCCTCTACTTGAAAAAAAATTATTTTTCTTAATTAGTTATTTCTAATCTAGGGCAAAGGCTTGCTTAAAACTTGTCTATGTCGCTGTCTCTGGCAGGGAATTTTTGCTGAAATTTCATTCTAGTGTCTCCAATTCCTGATTTTTGAGGACTTTTTAAATGTTCTTCCAAAAATTAAAATATCCACGCATCGGCACCCTCTGCTTTAAAAAAACTAAACTTTAGTTTTTGAGCAGGCAGCAACTTGAAATTTTCACACTCAATGGTAGAAGCCGAGTTCTAGAATTGCTGAAAATTTAATGAAATTTCTTCAGACTTTCTTAGTATAAACTGTCTTAAAAAAGATAAAATTGGGTTCGTCTTTAGGGCTGTTGCTGTTATTATCAATTCTATTTGAGAAGGCAGAGGTGATTTCTGATCATATGTTGGCAATTTTACTCCGAAGAGGGATTAAGGTCAATTTAAGCAAGGGTTTGATGGCAAAATAAACTTTCTTCATGCTTTCACAACTATAATAGAGAGTATTTTTAAATAGAGTTTTTGTCATGAAGCGAAACGATTTCTGCAGTCACAAAACAGTTTTTCAACATGTTTTCTGCAATGTAGAAGACGATAGCAAGTTGCAACAGCAAATTTTAACATTTATCTCTGCTCTCCTTTTTTGCAGGTCTACTTTTATGTCGCGTTTTTGAAACTAATGAAAACATTACTTTTGAGAAAAAAAATTAGTCTCCCAATTCACCTATCGGAAAACATTCTGTCCAGATGTAAATGAAGCGTCACATTTCGCGGGGTTTTTGGCAAAAACATGTTGAGGGTGGTTTCAGTTGCCTCTCAGCTGCTGCATTTCCCAACTTATTTATAAAACTATCCACGTTTAAATTTCCATCTTGCATAATGATTTATTATTGAGTGCAGTGCGACTTCTACATCCTGCAACCTTAGTGCCGCTGATTTTATTCCTCAGCTAATTTATAAACATGAGAATTAACATTAGTGTTGTTGCTTTTACTCCAGATGCGCCACTTGAACATTGTATATATAAATTTGCTTGTGTCTTTTGGTAAAGTTCTGAACAGCTTGGAAACTTCGACTACGAACGCCTGTTTACGCCTAATGAAGCTCGGCCACGTAAGAAACGGATAATTCTATTTCGGAGCTTTGGAGCAAAATGTTTAACCCGTTCGTGCTGCCTGGCATGGGGCGAGAATTGTGGTCTAATTTCGATCCAGATTTAGAAAATTCTCTCTCGTTAGGAACGGGTAGAAAAGAAAAGTTTGCAGCTTAATGGCAACTAGCAGAATTGTTCCGGAACTGAACACTTCAAGTTGATTTGTTTTTGGGTTGGAAATTAAACAAGTTAAAGCCCTAAAATCTGGAGTTTTTTGGGATCTTTCTGCTGTGAACAAAGTGCGCACTTTAACTAGGGAAACTAAAATGGGAACAGTTTCCAGAAAGTATCGAAAAGCAGCGTAAACAATGTATGTTGCGTCCTAAATAACCGAATCATTAGTCCAAAGTGTATCCAGCATCCGGGAATCATTGTTCCGTCTTCTATTTGCCCGATAAATCGATCCAAACTTAATCAGCCCACACTCCTAAGTGGTTTAGTGAGTTCCAATACGATTTTTTCCTCTCCTCGATACACCATTAATTGCGTTATTTTGGCGTGACTCTGCGTTCCTTTTCACCATTTCGATACAAAGGCGGATTGTTGCATGAAATATCTCGAAACGAAAAGTGTTAGACGGTCGTATTTAGTAAATGGCGTGCTTTTGTTACATTAAATACTACAACCGGATCGATCGGCAAAGTGTTTAAAATTCATGCAAGAAATGAAAATCGTTTTTGCTGACAATGTATTTGGTTTATTTATGGCACGTCGTTTCAGTCTTTTTGGATTTTGCTGGACATTTTCTCATGGCATTTGAATAGAAACTATTTACTCACTTTTAGCGGTTTAATAGAGTGTCAATCAGTTCTTTTGAGAAACGTTCAGAAATCAACATTAGCTGCTTTCTTCGGGCGATCAGAAGCAACATTTTACTGTGCTTGTAGGGGAATAAAGGGAAAAATCATCGGCTGAAGAATGAATTAGCCACTGATAAGAGGTCTGATGTTTGACACGGTTGCGTCCAGCATTTGAAACATTTGAGCTAAAGAAATTTGAAAATATTTGTGTGAAACTTTCTCACACATTTGCCCGGAAGATTCGTACAATTTTCATACCAATTGACGCCGACTGAAAGCCATCATTATATCGAACTCTCAGTAAAGTTGCGACTGCCTCGCGAGGTGATTTGTTTTAATTAGAAATTAACTGGAATTAAATTCGGTAGTTAACTGTTGACACATCGCTTGACTACCGCTGAAATTCCTGGAAATAAGCTAATTAAGGTGATCTCAGCTTGAATGTCTTCCGAACTTCTACCGGCAACTTCTATAAAGTCAATTTGCGAACTTTGCTCTATTTGCGAAGGCAATTAGTTTGAATGAATTACGATCAAAGTGGACGTTAACAATCATTAAACAGTCGACTTTCCGTTTCGGTGTTTGATCAAATCGTTATCGTATTTTTTGTTTAAAAGGAGCAGTGAATTTGTCCAGAGTGGTCACAAAGCAAACAGACACGCCGAACCGGAATCGAAATTGCAACTTCAAACCCTTTTATCGGCCCATAAATGTCCGGACTGACATCTGGAAAATTAAGTTATCCAAGAACTACGTGGTCCGTTTAAGAGTCTTACATTGCGGGCGAGTTTCTCGATTGTGTTGCAACTATCCGGGTAATTTCTTGCATTTTCTGGCTAGAATACTGACAATTACACGTTGTGTTGCCGCTCTGGCGACAATTCAGCGACCGTTTGCGTCATTTAAATGGGGTTCAAACGTGAATTGTTCGCTTTAGCCGCAATTATAACTGCAGAACTCTCACATGTTCCTACCGGGGTCATAACTCAAAACAATTAACGAAAACATATAGCAAAAGTTGTTGCATGTTCGAATGAGTGGGGCAACCATGCACCTGAATTATCGTTCCTGTGGCGCTACGCAAAGCGAACAAACTTGAAGTTTATTAGAGTTTGAGAAATATCTTATGTGCGCGCTTAACGCCGGCTAACAGAACGCGTTTGCAATAAATGTTTAGTTAAATTATACGACGGCAATTAGCATCAGCGCCATTAAATTTGCAATGGCACGTTAGCAAATTATGAGCAACATCTGCATGTCGAGTTTAATTATTAATATACAGGCTATTGCAAACAAAGTATCAGTAAAATTGGAATATTAATATGTACGGTACGGGGACTAATGCATTTGTCAAAATGTTTAATTGATATTATATCCATAACGGTTTTATGCATTCGATATTTTGAATCATCTACATAAACATGGCGCAATTTGCCTAGAATTAATTACTTACATAAAAATATAATGTAAATTTGAAACGGCCTGGGTTTCAAATGCATAAAGTGCGTTTTCCAATGTCACATTATTGATTATTACTGTTGATTAGGGATGGTCGGTATTTAACGTAACCGCTAAAATAACAGTGTTCCAAACGTGTAACCTGAAACCGTAGTTCAGCTAGCAGATTTAACCGGTTTTTTTGGAACTCTCCGGTCTCATAAAACTGCGCACTTCGGACACCGTCGAGCGATCTATACAGCTGCAGTCGTTTGTCAACTTAAACCGTTCTTCTGGTACCTTTGGAACGCATCGGTAGAAAAGCTTCTTGAAAATCTATCTCCCATGAGGCTTTTGTCCATCCTCCGACCCGAAATAGCTAATTTTCAAAAAAGCCGACCGCAATGTCGATCTGTTTCATAAAATATAAATAGGGTACCATTCCGTTTTACGTTTATGTCGACAGCTATTTCTATCGATGATCTTATATGCATATCAAAATTGGCTTGGATAATAAACAAACAGAAAACTTTCGAGTTTAAACTGTGCACAATGAACGGCTGATTAATTGGCTGATTTAATGAAGAAAAAACTAGATAGGATAGGCTGCGTGAGTGGATCACATTTTCAGGCAAGACAACACACTCTGACTTGATTATATGTGATTTAATGGTAATTTCCTAGGTATTATGGATGGTTGCTATTTAAGGTAACCGCTAAAATAACAGTGTTCTAAACGTGTAAACTGGAACCGTAGTTACAGCTAGCCGATTTAACCGGTTTTTTTGGAACCGTCTCATAAAACCGAAATAGCAGTGCGCACTTCGGACACCGTCGAGCGATCTATTCAGCTGCAGCCGTTGCCGATTTAAACCGTTCTTTTTGGAACCGTCTCCTAAAACAGGAACAGTTGTGCGCACTTCGCACCAGCTGGAACCGTTTGCCGATTTAAAGGTTATTTTGGAACCGTCTCATCAACCTGAAAAAGTGGTTTGCATCAGCACAGAACCGATGCGACATCGTCGAGCTCTATCCAGTTGCAGCAGTTTCAGTAACCATTTGTCAACGGAAAATATGTTGTGTGTAGTTGCGCGTTGTCTTGATGATTGTGTATTACTTTTCGTTTATAAGAATTACTGTTCAGTTTTCCAGGGACCAGCGGAAATTTGTGTAGATGCTACTATGATATAATTCTGCATTTTTAGTCTATAAGTGTTTAGTTTTCTGACATTCTGTAATAAATCTTAAAAATAGGAATTTCTCTCAAGAAACTTAGCTCGGGGGTATATATATGTATATGCCCATTACCAGCGTCAGCTATGAGCAAACTAAGAATAAAACATAAATTCCATAACAGTTCAAATGTAAAATGACAAACGTTTTAAGCAGAATGTGTACCTGCATTTAAGCAAGCTGACCATTTCTAAATATAAATTCCGTCAGAGATGAAATGAAAGTTATTTGAATAGTAATAAACGTTGTAAGGTCGACATATTTTTTTAAATTATTTTTGGTGGTACGAAAATTTACTCGAGTAATACTTCGCCCAGGTTTGCCGAACACGCATTTCTGTTTGTTGTTAATGTGACAACAAAAATGAGATTTTTAAACATTTTCGCATATAAACCGTATATTTTATTTCATCACTCTAGTTTATTATCAGTTTTTTTTGTTCTTTAAGTCGTTTAACATGTTCCGTTTGGAACTGCATTTTGAACCTATTACCAAGGTGGAACTGGAACATTGTTACCCGTTCCAGAAAAATAACCGTTTATCACATCACATTTTATTTTTTTTTGGTGGTACCAAAGTTAACTCGAGTAATACTTCATCCAGGTTTGCCAAACACGCATTTCTGTTTGTTGTTAATGTGGATTATTTAATGTTATTTGAAACGAAATGCGAGAGATTATTTTCTAAAGCCGGTGCTATCATAACGCGCAAAGAACTAGAATCAGTAAAAAGCATCTGCAAAAAAAATATTTTTAAATGTTAATTTATTTTTAATTGAAAATTATATTTCTAAATTTTTAAAAATTTTCGCATATAAACCGTATATTTTATTTAATCCCTCTAGTTTTATTATCAGTTTTTTTGTTCTTTAAGTAGTTACTTCTGACCCATGTTTTGTTATTGATTTTAGAATATTTTATTTTAAGTTTACCAATGTTAAGAATTATGTTTTTAATAAAA
>NW_026017110.1:2458878-2468365 GCF_020466585.1 Dendroctonus ponderosae | reverse complement strand
GCATTGGAACAAAAGCAGTCGCCAGCAAGGCGCATTAAAATATATCCCTCGGTTAACGAGATACAATCACGAATTACATAAAAAGCATCTCCTTAATAAGCTTTAGCCTTACAGAAAAATAACCGTTTATCACACCTCTACTATGCAGTAACAGTGAGCCGCAAGTGGATCAATTAGACACCCAGAAACAAACCAATTACCAAGGTGGAACTGGAACGTTGTTACCGGTTACAGAATAACAACCGTTTCACACCTCTACTGTTGATAGTGCGTCTCATGGACAAGCCTTGAAAGTATATGGAAAGAAGCCAGAAGAGAGCAAAAATAGTAACTATGTTCAACGCTCTATAGTTTCCACTTAGAATAAATGGTAATTAATGGTAGTTTTGGCCAAACAACCTGGAACCTTAAGGCTGGTCGTCCGTTATATGAACTACAATGGATTTAATGGGGAAATGTCGATGAAAACCTGAAGAATTCGACATAAATTATTCATAAAAATGCGTCTCATTTGAGTAAATCCCACCATACCACGTAACGTTCAGGTAACTTAATTTTCGTGGCGTCCGTTCGGTTATTCAGCAGGAATTTAAGTCGCTCACGGCACCAGCTTATTCGCTTCCGACCCGGAAGACCGGAACCGGATTTTCTAGCATCAGAGCCATCCACCATTTTAGAGAATTAACGGGCATTAGCCGTTGCTTCTCGTTGAAACAGATTTTAAATGCGTTTATTTCGAACGTGACACAGTTTGCTCGCTTTACTATGACTTATCGTCAAACTGAACTTTCTTAGTTTTAACCATTACGGCCCGAATGGAATTGTGTTTTGATTGAGTCGAAAGGGAAAGACATTCATTAGCTTTCGAGTAGTCAGCGCACAGCGTTTCTATATGGGATGATTCAAGAGGAAATATAATTTTTGCAGGTATAATTCATTAAAAGGACAGTAATATGTTCAATCCGAATTGTAGTTTAAAATGTAACGAAATAAAAATCGGCGTTCTTCGGCAAGTGTACGGATATTTTAATTGTTGAAGATTCAAATTCAAATTAAATATTGGTCTGTTGTTGATTTAGATTACAAGCGCCAAATATTCCAGTAAAAACTTGGCAAAATTGAGAATCTGACATTTATAATTCAACGTGTTGAAAAGATGAAATTATTTTCAGTACCAGCTTGGCGATTTATGATCCAACAATCCAACAGAATCCTTCTTTCTATGCTTGAGTGCACTTCTCATTTATCATTGCGTCTAATCAGAAGTCAGGCTCCATATCAAGCCTTTGATATCTGAAACTGTCATGCCCTGTGAATTATTGCTGGACAAATATTTCACTAGACACCAGAAAGGTTGTTTAAAACTTGCAGCTCCTCATGATTTGTTAACAACATTTGGGGCAAAGCGATTAAACTGCCGCGTTTTACACTTAACGCCTTTAAAACCGCTTTTACTTCAACAGTTCAATTACTACCAGTCGGCGCATAATTTCTTCACCATCTTTATTGCAAATCCTAAATTTGTTATTTTTCTCACAACGCTTCGCTCCACTTCCATTCGCTTCTAATAAGAGACTGGAATTAGTCAATATCCCCTCGAATGTCCAAAGACACGTTTGAAACAAAAACAACCGTCGAGCAGCCACTAGCTGACCGAAAATTCGAAATTCCAGCCACGTAAGACGGTAGTAATTCAATTTCCAAGATGTCCAACTTTAAAAACACTGGAAACAGCTTGTTCGACGCTCGGAAAACTGCAGCAGAGCAGAGAGCCGAAACGGAATTCAGCAAGATTGTACTTGCAGGAGTTTTCACAAATTAGGCGTCATTATTACGCGCCATCGGTTCCATAAAGTTCACTGGATGAGCAACGAAAAGCTGTGGTAATTAAATTGGATAATTGTTAGCGGGTCAAAGATCGAACTTTTCTGGTTTGTTCATAGCAAATTAGAGAAAACTTTCGATTTTGAAGTTTTCAATCAACGAAACACCGAATTGGAAATGAGCAGTAAATTCCCATTTTCAACTATTATTCAAAAATTAAGAAAATTGTTATGCTCTTTCTTTGACTTTATCGATAATAACACCGGTCTGTCTGTATTTTCTTGCTTATAACGCGTTAAAAAATTCGATTTTTTTGATATCTTCTGCCTTGAGAGAGACAAAGCCGGCGACTTTTCTAATACGATTCTTCGATTTTTCAGTCTTCAGTTCTTTCAGTAAGTAACTGTAATAAAATATTCCAAGCGACATTGGCGACGAGTTTCATAATAAGCAATAACTAAAAACATTGCTTTTTCTCCAAGATTTTTACGACAGCGGGTTATTTATATGGACATAATCCTCTCAAAATGTTCTTACCTTTCTCAAAAAAACCAGCAATTTAAAAAGTTTATTGACTTAAAACATATATTAGAGTTATGGGTTTTGGAACATTAAGTGTACTTCGACCTTGTTAAAATCTTGCCTTTCCACATAATCTCAAACATGCAAACCATTTAAACTTTTATCACCATTAAGACCAGAAAAGTAATGAGTATTTCTACAAATTTTACAAAATTCAAGGCTATAAATGATCGTATTTTTTTCCAAAATAAATTGAAAGACTATGACTGTTGCTAGATTTACAACAGATACATTCAGTCTAATTTTATATAAATCCAGGTCGGACAATAAGATCGCCCAAAAGTGGTGGCTTTCATCAACCAACCTGTTTTTTTTCCACAGTTTTTGGTCTAAACAGTAAAATTTGTAAAATTTTTAAAATATTCAAAGCGATTTCAATTCAAGCATTGGCGACGAGTTTTAGAATAAACAGCTACAAAATGTTGCTAAAAATGTTGCATTTGTACACGATTTTCAATAAAAAGCGGGTTATTTACCTGAAAATAATCTATGCATCATTTCGTTGACTCGAAAAAATCTGGGAACTTCAAAAGTTTATAAACTTCAAATAGATTAGAGTTTTTTGGGTTTCGGAACATTAAATGCTCTTCAAGCTTATAAAAGTATTGCCTCTTCCACATAAAACCAAGCATGCAAACTGTTTAAAACAGTTTTTGGCAAAAAAACTTGAAAAACTATGAGCATTTCCATCTGAAACTTCCATGAAAAACCAACCAGTTTTTCAAAGCAAATTCCTTTAAGTTATTTCGACTCAAAACATCTAAAAAACTATTAGAATTATCAAAATTTTTTACATAATCAAAGCTCGAGCTTTATCATAAACAAGGAATAATAAAATTTGACTAATTTTCCATAAACTTCATTCAGTCTACTTTTATATAAAATTTTGCGTTTTGACACGGAATCACTAATCTTTAAAGTGGGGTTGTTTCGAGTCCAAAGTGATAAAGAACGATAAAATTTCCATAAACTTTAATTGTCTTGGCGATGACGGTGTCGATTTCTATACTTTTAGAAATCCTGAAAAAACTGACGAAATTTTCAGGAAGCAAGTCAAATTGACTGAAAATCTGCCGTTTCACATATAAAATATCTATAACAGTGTGTTTTGCTTTTAGCTAATTGCCCTAATGTAGCAACAATTCTACCGAAAAAAACGTTCAGATTGATGTTAATTACAGTAAAGCTATTTATGGTATTGCGTCTAATGCTAAATGATTTGGATGGCATCACTTAAATACATCAATTCATATTTTATTAAATGTTTCAAATGCTTTTTTTGCCTGCTATTAGGTCGAATCAATCATACCATTTTGTCGTTCTATAAATATGCAATTTTGTCAGTCTGTTAATTTATTTATGAACAGAATCCAGGCCTAGTATAAAAAACATATCGAAAATTGTTTTACTTTTTGTTTTCATATGACAAATGGACGCAAATTTTAATAAAAAAAACTGTACCTATTGAATTAAACATTGTTATAGAATAACATAAAACAAAGCCAGAATTGATTCAAGGAAACATTTTCACTTTTTAGGTATGTTTTCGATGTTTTTGGTGAACCGTGCAGAAATTAGAGCAGTTTTGTTACCGAAAACTCCTAAAACGTGGTTACAACCGCAATAGAACAAAATTTACTTTGTAATATACAGAACCAAGAGAAAAGTAGAATAAGTTCGAATAATGGGCAATTTTAGCCTCAACTAAAGGTCTTCTGCTGGTTTTCCAGCTCAATGTCGAAAGGGCCAACCGAGAATAGGACAGATATTTGTTGACTAATAGAGCAATAATGCCCTCATAAAACCATTAGGGTCCTGAGGCAGTCATCACGGCTACAATGGAGCTTTAATTATCCTGGCAAGCAAATATGGCCTTAAATTTGTGTTCTGGGGTTCACGAATTATCATTGCTGATAGCAGAGGATTTCAATCAGCGTGACTTCATTACGGAAAATTTGCTGGAATTGTCGTTCCTTTGGTTTTTAAAACTTTCTATTCGATTTGATGTTACGCCCGATGGCGATTAATTCGCAACTTCTTGAAATTGAAACATGCCTAAAATAGCCGAATCGGCACGAGCAAAAACACCCTAAACCACTAACAAGGGTAAAACTCGCCCTTAATGGAAATACGCTCATAGAAAAGCCCTTGTTTGGCTAGAAGGTATTATTAATTGGATTTGCTCCCTTTCTAAACAGTAAATATGCCCGAATTGATTCCACGATTGCTTTCGTATTTAATTGAACGAGCGGCCATTTGGGGATAATTAGAATAATTTTTCCCGGGCGGGAAAACCATTAGTTGGTTGAGGTCGCTTATTGATAGGCTTTGGGGGGAATAAAATTGTACGTTGAAACTGACAAATTTTTGGCAAAATTCACAATTTTGTCATTGTCATTGACTCGTTTTTGACGTTGAAACTTTTCCGCAATGGGAAGCGACCGGCACTCTTCCAAGTCCAGCCTTGGCCTGAGCGACGGCTTCAGAAAGAAGCCCGGAAAGTTCCCGGAAAATCCTCATGTTTATGAGGCTTGTGAGGAAATCAAGAAAACATGCCCTGAAGAAAAGCCAAAAACTTTCTGGTCATCAATGGGTATGTAGCGAAAATTTGAGAAACTCTAGTTAAATACTTGGGGCAAAATATTGTCTATCAGCCTAGCGGGATTTAAGGGATAACCCCGAATTAATCAAGCAGGAATTTCGGTTTGTAAATTTTGAAATTTCAGGCGATTACCCGAGACCGTTTCGCACTTTCGGCCCCAAGCAATTTGAAGCTCTAAGTCAGTACAAGGGCAGCGTTTTAGCTTATGGATTGGCCACTTTCCTTGGAACCATCTATTTGTGCGAGTGGAAAGCTGTGCTTCAGTATTTGCCGTATTACAATGGAGTATATGCTCGAGATGATTAAAAGTGGAGGCGAATTTCAGTTTATCAAACTTGAAAGCTGCCTAAAGGATTATAAACCGTTGCTGGAACATTTATGCACTATTCAAATTCTGTAATTGGTAGTTGAACTGTTTTTTGGCCAATAAAATCAATGAGTTTTAATGAGTTAATAAGTTCTTTTTGTTGCAAAATCTCAACTCGCTTCAAATTGACAAATTCTGCTCAATTTTCTTTTGATCGGGAGCGAGAAATTAGCGAGCTCAGTATTACCGCTGTATATCTCTTTGAGCCAAAATACCCCAATTATGAAGCATTTTTAACGCTTTTGAATGGTTCTGATGTTTGACCGAGGTTATCTGCTTTACTACAAACTCAAACACTCTATGTGTCAAACACTCTATGTCGGGCGATGGTTTTGAAATTTTCAGCCTCGTCAGGGCAAAGGGTTTTCTAAAGATAGTAAAAATTCCAAAAAGCTGCTTGTTTCAGTGAGACTATTTTTTTAAGGTTCGCGTGCAGTATTCTACAAACGTCCGTTTTGAGAACGAAATTTATACGTTGGCATAAATAATTGTTTCTAGGGATTATTCTGCAACTATCGGGGTCTGTAGATGCATTTATCTGCTAAAGATAGTGAAAATTCCAAACAGCTGCTTGCATTAGTTTGGAAGACTCAATGTTTTGTAGATGCGAGCTTAGTTGATTAAAAACGTCGGATTTCAGCCTGAAATTTATACATTTGCAAAAATCATCATTCTAGGTGATTCTTGTAAAAGTTTCAGCATCGTTAGGTGAGTCTCTTCTAACTACGCTGAAAATTTCAAGTAGCTGATTGCTTTACTTTGAAAGATTCGACTTTTAAAAAGACAGAGCGCAGTTGAGAAAAAACGCGCGTTTGAGACCAAATTTATAAAATCGCAAAATACGGATTCTGAGGCATCATTTCAGTATCGCTCGGAACAACGGTTTATATATGGTGAAAATTCTTAAAAGCTGCTTGATTTAGTTTGAAAAAGCCGATTTTTTACAAAGAGCGATCGCGGTTGACTAAAAACGCCTGTTCGGCAACCGAAATTTATAAATTAGCAAAAAAAAGCAATTGAGTTATAAAACTATCAGCGCTGTTAGTTCCAAGTCTCTCCTAACTACTGTCAAAATTTCAAATAGCTGGTTGCTTTAGTTTGGAATAGGCGACTTTTCAAAAGAGGGAGCGCGGTTGAGAAAAAACGTCTGTTTTGAGACCAAACTGTATAAAATGGCAAAATTCAAGAAAGCGAATGATTATTATTGTTAACTTTCTGCATAGTTAGATAGCAAGCATGCGGCTTCTAAAGACAGTAAAAATGTCAACTGCCTGCTTTTGCAAGTTTGTTTTTGTTAATGTTTTTCAAAGAACGATCGCGGACTGCAAAAACGTCCGTTTCGATACTGAAATTTATATATTAGAAAAAATCAGAAATCGCAATTGTTGCGAAACTTTCAGCATCGTTAGCTCCAGGTCTCCCCTTACTAGAGGGGAAATTTAAAATCACTGCTTGTTTTAGTTTGAAAGAGGTGAATTGTTTAAAGAGAGAGCGCAGTTGAAAAATGTTCGTTCCGAGACCAAACTTAAACTATAAAGTGGAAAAATTCAGAAAAGCGAGTGATTTTTGTGAAACTTTGTGCCTCCTCTTCTAAAGACAGCGAAATTTTCAAATGTTTACTTTTTTTTAGCTTGCAAGATCAGAATTGTTTGTACAGATAGAGCAATTGAAAAGAATGGTTCATTTGCGTTTTTTTCGAAATTTATATTTTGGCAAAAAACAGAAATTTTAAAGATTCTTCTTGAACACTCAGTATCTTTAGAAGCAAGTATCTGCTCAAGATAGTGAAAGTTTAAATGGCTGCCTGCTTTAATATAGAAGATGTGAATTTTTAAAAAGAAAAACGCGGTCAAGAAAAGTCGTCTGTTTTGAGTTCGAAATTTATGAATTGACAAAAATCAGCATTCTGGGCGATTGGTGTAAAACTTTCAGTTTTGTTCGGAAGCAGTATGGTGGATAGTGAATATTCTAAAAAGCTTCTTGACTTAGTTTGCCAGAGACGATTTTTTTACTAACGTACTAAAAAGGTCTGTTTGGTTACCAAAACTTATAAATTAACAAAAATCAGAATTTTCAGCAACTGTTGTAAAACTTTCAGCATCGTTAGTTCCATCTCTCGCCTAACTACAGTGCAAATTACAAATCGCTGCTTACTTTTGTTTGAAAGAGGCAATTTTTAAAAACAGGTGCAGTTGAGAAAAAAACGTCTGTTTTGAGACCAAATTTTAAAAAATGCAAAAATCTGGGATCTGAGCGATTACTATCAAACTTGCTGCTGCATCGTTAGAGGCATTTATAGTGAAAATTCCGAATGCCACCTTTTCTTAGTTTAGAAGATCCGAGTTTTGTTTATAGAGAAAGCGCAATTGAGAAATATCCGTCCGTTTTGCGACCGAAATTTATAAATTGGGCGATGGTTTTGAAACTTTCCGCCTCCTCAGGGCTAAAGTTTTTCTAAAGATAGTCAACATTCCAAAAAGCTGCTTGTTTCAGTTGGACTATTTTTTTAAAGTTCCAGTGCGGCTAACAACGTTCGTTTTGAGACCGAAATTTATGTATTTATTGGCTAAAAACTTGGCATCTTTGGAAGCAAATGTGTTTTAAAGATGCTAAAAATTCCAAGTCGCTTCTGTTTTCATTTAAGAAGTTGCAACTTGTAGTCAAAAAGCACAGGGGAGTGAAAAACGTATATTTTTCGAATCAACGCCGGCTAACAAAACATGCCTGCCATTTTCCAAAGGCCTCAAAAAATACGAAACTTTCTACATCCAAATACCCCAAAACCCTCAGAGACTATCCTCTTTCAGCATAAATC
This sequence comes from Dendroctonus ponderosae, assembly GCF_020466585.1. Taxonomy (NCBI): domain Eukaryota; kingdom Metazoa; phylum Arthropoda; class Insecta; order Coleoptera; family Curculionidae; genus Dendroctonus; species Dendroctonus ponderosae. The sequence continues at coordinate 2,460,175 of NW_026017110.1, read as the reverse complement.
AAACAGATCTTTTTGCCTAATTGAAGCAGCAATCAGTAAATGCTCTAATTGCAGTATCAGATGCAGGCGCATCCGCATAATATGCAGGCATGATTTACATTCCAAGAAATATAAATCTTGCCCTAAATGCGTGCAAAGTCGGCATGAATGAAAACATGCCCGCAGCACACATTCAGACCCCAGCTAGGTGCAATAGGAAGGAATTCTCGACTGGCGGCTTCTATAACTGGGGTGTCGTTAAATTAATGGTGTTTGCAGACCCGTTTTATTGTTATTTGACATTCTGGCTTGCACCGATTCAATTAGGCGAATCGGCAATGCGAAAATGGATCATTCGAATTGCGGTTACGACGTTCTTGAGCATCATCAATATCTTTCCAGGCGCAGATAAATGCAAAGTTACTTACTGGGTTGTACGAATTATTTCAGCGTGTTTTAGGCTGAGAGAAAAGTTGCGCTGCACCGACACAAAATTCATCAGCTAGTCGTTTAATCAAATGGCTATTCACAGACGGTTAGTAATTTTGCAAAGGGTGTACGTTGGAGCCGTTTCCAAATCCTACAACAAATTCCGTAAAATCCGCACTCAACCGGTCAAGAAGACGCTAATTTATACAACACGTGCTTGCATTTTGATGGTGGTTTATTAGGCTTGTAATCGATTGCAGGCTCTAAAATTAAGCTCCAAAGTGTGTTTTGAGTGTTTTTAAAATATGTATTGTAAAAATGCCCTATAAGTGCTGTGTACCCAAGTGTAAAGGAAATTATAGTGGCGAATCAACAGTGAGTGTGTTCAGTTTCCCAAAAGACGATGGGTTGTTAAAACAGTGGCTGCGAGCAATACTCTCGAGACAATTTTCAGCCCACGAAAAACAGCAGAATTTGTCTACACCATTTTCGACAAGATAGTATAATATGGATAAGTACTTCCTATAAGGAAAAAACCGGTAAAACATTGAATGTTCCTTTAAAACATCCAAAGTTGCAACCAGGTTCGATTCCAACCATTTTTCCCAATTGTCCTTCTTACATGTCAAAATCTAACTCAATAAGTAGACAAAGTAGAGATAGAAAAAATAAATTACTCGAACAGGAACATTTACGAAAGGCTCTCGCAGAAAGTAAATACAGTTTTCTCGCGTATAAGAAGCAGGTACCGTTTGAAGATTTTGAACAATTTATGTATATTTTCAACCTTGGTTTTTTTTTCAACCCTGATGAGTGGCATAAAACAATGACTAAATAAAATCAACTAATTCTATTTAAAATTGAGAATTCTCCTGGACCGGTTATCACA
>NW_026017110.1:2446181-2457879 GCF_020466585.1 Dendroctonus ponderosae | reverse complement strand
GAAAGTTAGATACTCTCACTAAATAAAGTTGGTAGATTATTAGCAATTGTATTCTTCACTATTTAAAGCAATTAGAACGCTTCGGAAACATGAAATATTAAGCTATAACTGAAATTAAAATATTTGTGGCTAGTTAACTACGTCCATTTTTTAGGAATAGAAAGGCTGATAATTTAAATCAAACAATGTAAAAAGCATATTAATTCCTGAAGACACTAGTTTTGTCTAAAATATTCGCTACGCGTTATGCCTGGTCGGACTACTTTAAGTGACGTCACAATTCAGCCAGTGGGCCTTCTTTATTTCGGTGATAACGACTCAACCGAGCCCCCGAATAGCTAAGAATGTCGGTTAGGCCAAAACAGGCACACTAATTCCGAAAGTTCATCTCTTCAAGGAATAACATCTCTAACTTTGCCCATTTTGCTCCGTTTAATCGCCTTATTTCAGAATCTATGACCTTTTGCGATGTGCAAAGAAAGTGTTCTGGGTTGAGTTGAATACTGAGATTCAACCATCGGTTCAATGTTTGCGTATTTTCTAACTCCTGATTTTGCCTCTCTGAAAGTCACCAACTAGTGACAATTTTTCATGACATAAACCGCAAATATCTGCGTAAACTAGTCGAAACTTTGTCACCCTTCCCCACATTTCTCCCAAAGCCAATGCATATACCACTCAGGCTTATCGTTCGTGCTGCTGGCATTATTCAATAAAAAGTTCGCCATCATCATGTAAAATTCATATGCGCCAGCCCCACAGCGGCAATTTCTAGCATTTTCTCTATGTTCAGGAAAGGATCTTCATTCATCAGCTTCAAAAGTGCATCGCATCAACCTGGGGCTGAAAAATGGCAATTGTTAATACTAGCCAATCGATTGGCGCGTATGCCTAAGTGCTTATTAAACACATTTGAATCCTAAATGCATTTGAACCAACGCAATATTTCCATCTTTAACAGGCCCGCGCTCGACACAAATCCTCCATTTCCGAAGTATCTTCAGAAAGAATTTTAAAGTGAATAAAAGCTGAGAAGTTTCAATATTGTCAAAAGTCATTTTCCGTGATTGCTCCTGATAGGACGCGTGTTCGGAATGTTCAGGCGGGTCTCGAACTTTAAAAGGAGATGCGAGGAAATCTTATATCTGTGGAAGTACAAATGGAATTTTGAATTATGCACACCCAAATGGAAACAACCGCTCTTTGAAGCCCGTGTAGCAAATTATGGATACATCGGTTTTAAAAAGGTTTCATAAAAGAGCATATTCTTCACTGATAATTGTTCTGTGCGCATTTTCCTTTTATGAATTTTGCATTCATTTCTTTATTCATCCGTAGTTGCTTTGTGGTTTGTCCAAATTCCATTCTTCATCCACTTCTAGTGTGAGAAACACTGAAAATCTTGCCCAAACTAGCTGATTCATTATCACAGTCTGATTATGTTTTCAGAAGTCAGCTGCAAAAATTCGATGTCCGCCAGAATATTTGCGATTAATGCGCCTTTTATCACAGTTTACTCCAAGCTCTGGTTCTTTGGTGCTTTGCAAAACTTACTTTAAAAAGCTTTGCCTAGTTAAAAGTATCCAATATTTTAAAGGGTTTTATCCCAATTTAATCTTTAAAGATAAAACTCCGAAGCACTGGCGCTTCTATTTTAGTTTTCTACTAAAGCCATTGCCGTTAGTTTTCCTATTAAAAATGTCAGACAATAATTAATATTCATTCAAGAAAAGTGAGCCTAATTAGAGTTGAAATAGAATGCCACCTGGCGTTGCCCAAATCCAGCGCGTTTCTCAACTGCACAGTTAAATCCCATTAAAGTTGGGATTGGAACAAATAATTGCGGTTCACAATTGGAGAAAGCCGTTGTTCTGTAATAACTTTTCGACATTTAATTCAATTCTCTGAATTTCCGATAACCAATTGAATGATTTTACGCGGCATGTTTAAACATTGGTGCGATTCGATGAGATTCCCCAGATTTCACTTGAAAGCTTCCACTTTTTAGTTTGCTCTCAATGCAATTTAGTGCACCGACAACTGCAAACCCAAAAAATTACTTTCACGCTCAAAATCAGCAATTTCCAGCGGAAAATTGATTATAATTTACCAGTTTAGCCGCCAATCAACAGTTAAATGTTAACGAAATGTACTTTAAAGCCGCGTTCTCATCATTATCGGGTTTAAATGCTCAATCGGATTTAGTTAGCTGAAACATTTGATTGTAAGGCCTTCCCGATCTGATGGCTTTCCATTTGGCAGCAGTTAATTAAAAAGACATTCCATCGCCAGAAGCCATAGCCGATGGCATGTCATCCTAATTATAAAACGGCAAATGGAAAATTATTTTGAATGATTTTCCCGGTTCTATTTTGATGCGCTGTTCTTGCCCCAATTTGCTTCAGCCTCTGTTTGCATTTGTTTATTTGCAAATTGTTTCTTTTGCAAGTTGGACCATTTTTCCTCCAGTTATTTGTTCCCTGTTTCTGAAGTTATTAGACGGTTTCAAGAGATCAAGCGTTTATTATTCGCAGGAAAAGCAATTAATCCGGCAGAAAAAGCCTTACAAAAAATTATGCAGATTAGGCGTAAAAAAGCGCGATGAAAATAAGTAAAACTCCATATGTACGAGTTCAAAGACACAAAGAACATATAGTTATTTAATAATTCGTAATGAAGTTTTGTATTTGAAAAATCCCGTCGGTCTGTTGCGTTTGGCTTTTGGCAAATGAAGCAAAACAATAAGTTACGGAAGAATAAAAAAACGTTTGATTTCCGAAAAAAACCAAAAAGGTCAGACACAACAAAATCTCCCATTTCGACTGTGTATCCAGATTTCTTGAATGACGAGATTCAAATGTAAAGTAATGAAAAACTGGAACAATCAGCACCTTAAAAATCCCCAGCATAAACAAGCAGACATAATATTGGAGCTGGAAAACAACTAGAGGAATATTAATATTCAGGCTTTTAGACCGTGGAAATCTATTGAAAACCGAAACCATATGAAAAAGTAACTAAGTAACTGAAAATTTTAACTTCGAAAGTATCGAATAAAATGAAAGGGGCACAGTATAATTTGAAAAACCAGCAAGTCGCCAGGAGGCAAAAAAATCGACATAAAACATAATTGAAACCAAAGCATACCAAGACATACACAATAGGAGCAAGCAAACAAAACTGTTGCTCAATTCTTCTCAGGTATTTTTAACTGGTTTTCCCTTAATTGTTTTTTTGGCAAACACTTCATTCCACCGTTGGTCAATCACTCTGTATGTTCAAGTTTGAATTCAACTGAACGTGTTTAAAAGTGGCAAATGAATCATTTAATCTCCAAAGCTCCCCGTGGCATGCAATAAATCAGTTATACGGCACGAAGAACAATACATTATAAATTTAATAAAGGACGTGTTTTAGTGGATTCGTTCTATAGCTACAGTCCTTTAATTATCTAAAGATAAACTGTACCTCCGGGTCGAATAAAACTACTGGCCTGCCATATAGGCTGATTCAGTTCGCTAATCCCCCGTGCACTTGCACATGCAGTTAAAGTTGCACTCCAATTAACTTCTTGTTATCATTGCCATGATTTAGTTCTGTAGGTGGGTGATAGTGGACAATTCGGTTTCACTACATGCAATCCCGTAATTGAATGAAAACTTCATTCGAATCAAGGCAACTTTGTTTACGGAAGGTCGTTTGTTTGTGCAGATCTAACTACGAGACCGGAGGTTTTAGTTTGCTCAATTTGCCTCTTTTTAGTGTGATAAACGGTTATTTTTCTGTAACAGGTTAAAACGTTGCAGTTGCACCTTGGTAATAGGTTTCAAAATGCGGTCCCAAAAGGAACATGTTACTTTTTAAATTTTTCATTAAGAATGCTGAATGGTGAGGATAGTAAAAATAGTGATGATATATAATGATTTCCTTTATTAAAAACATAATTCGTAACATTGGTAAACTTAAAATAAAATTTTCTAAAATGGAAAACAAAACATGGGTCAGAAGTAACTACTTAAAGAACAAAAAACTGATAATAAACTAGAGTGATTAAAGAAAATATACGGTTTATATCCGAAAATGTTTAAAAATCTGATTTTCATTTAAAAATAAATTAATATTTAAGAGTGAATTTTTTTGCAGACGCCTTTTTCTGATTTTTGTTCTTCGCGCGTTTATGATAGCACCTGCTTTAGAAAATAATCTCTCGCATGTCGTTTCACAATAACATTAAATAATCCACAATAACAACAAACAGAAATGCGTGTTTGGCAAACCTGGACGAAGTATTGCTCGAGTTAATTTTGGTACCACCAAAAATAATTTAAGAAAATATGTCGACCTTACAACGTTTATTACTATTAAAATAACTTTCATTTCATCTCTGACTGAATTTATAGTTAAAAATGGCCAGCTTGCTTAAATGCAGGTGCACACTCTGCTTAAAACGTTTGTCATTTTACATTTCAACTCAAATTTATGTCTTAGACTTTTAGTTTGCTCATAACTCATATGCAAGTGCATATTCTGCTTAGTTTGCTGGTAATAGGCGTATAACTCCCGAGCTAAGTATTTTGAGAAAAATCTCTTTTTTTAAGACTTATTACAGAATGTCAGAAAACTAAATACCTATAGACTAAAAATGCTGAATTATATCATCGCAGCAACTAAACAAATTTTTGCTGGTTCCTGGAGAACTGAACAGTAATTCTTATAAACGAAAAGAGATACACAATCATCAGGGCAACACGCAACTACATACAATATATTTTCCGTTGACAAATGTTTACTGAAACTGCTGCAACTGGTGCGAAGTGCGCATAACTGTTTCTGTTTTATAAGACGGTTCCAAAAAGAACGGTTTAAATCGGCAACGGCTGCAGCTGAATAGATCGCTCGACGGTGTCCAAAGTGCGCACTGCTATTTTGTTTTTATGAGACGGTTCCAAAAAAAACCGGTTAAATCGGCTAGCTGTAACTACGGTTCCAGTTTACACGTTTGGAACACTGTTATTTTAGCGGTTACCTTAAATAGCAACCATCCATAATACCTAGGAAATTACCATTAAATCACATATAATCAAGTCAGAGTGTGTTGTCTTGCCTGACAATGTGATCCACTGACGCAGCCTATCCTATCTAGTTATTTCTACATTAAATCAGCCAATGAGGGAGTTAATTGTGCACAGTTTAAACGCGAAAAATTTGTGTTTTTTTATTATCCAAGCCAATTTTAATATGCAAATAAGATCATCGATAGAAATAGCTGTCGACATAAACGTAAAACGGAATGGTACCCTATTTAAATTTTATGAAAGAGATCGACATTGCGGTCGGCTTTTTCGAAAATTAGCTATTTCGGGTCGGAGGATGGACAAAAGCCTCATGGGAGATAGATTTTCAAGAAGCTTTTCTAGCGATGCGTTATCCGATCCCTATTCGAACGATTTTCAGCAGTTTTACATCGATCCCGAATATGGAAAACTATTTTGCATTATTTTCGCATACCATACCGATCTCCACTGTTTTTTCAAACGTTAAAAACCTATAATTTAATGCATATTTATTTCAGTAAAGGCTAAAGAAAATTGCATCGTCATTAATGAAAGCCATTAAGAACATGTGTTTTTATACATAGATGTGCGTCGTTCGTTACAACTGTTTTATACAGGGTGATCACAAATTGATTTCATTGCTTGACAGGGATGAAAATGCATTTTTAACAAACAAAGTTACCCTTACGAGGAAGTGAGAGTGACTAATAAACAACGCTTTATGCCGATATATTCAGTATAAAAGATACAAGCATTCGCTCACATTCTCATAAAAATTTAATTAAATTGACAACTAAAAAGCGAAAAATGAACATACGGATTCTTCCAACGTGCATCCACTTTGCATTTTGCAAGCAACTAAATTGTTTGTCAAATTAAATTCTTTTTGGAACCACGCGAAATTCGAAACACACTCAAAACTTCAAATTCCCTCTATGTAATTACCTCAACTAAACCCATCAGCTCATTCCATTATAGAGCAAAAAGCTCCTTTTAGGGCCAATTCCAATTGGCTCAGCTCTATTTTAGTTCAAACATGATGGGCTAAATAAGCGCCCCTGATGAAAGTTTTGAAAGTGCAACGTTCCTGCTTATAATTTAACGCAGCGTGAAGTTGATAAACGCTAATTCCCAGTGGCTTAAAACATTTACTCAATCGAAAATAGCCGATAAATCTGCATGCAGCAACCCGTTCGCGCCCTATCTATAGCCTACGAAGCATTTTATCCGCTTTCGGTCTTATCCGGCGCGTATTCAGCAAACTCGACCCAATTTAAACATTGACCTAATGAATACGATGTTGGCAGGCGTATTTTGAATAAGCAAAATTGCGCCTAATTTTAAAAATTCGCATGCGATTTGCATTGGCTGATTACGTGCAATATGCGAGTTTATTTTCCCGACTGATATTCCCATTCGAGAGTTGCGGAGCCAATAAAAGACAAATTTCTCTCGGCAAGTGCGCTTTGGAAAATCCTGAAATCCCGCAACAACAAACAGTCTAGGAGACCATTCTTAGGGAAATGCAAAACAAATATTTTGACCATTTTCGATTGCGCTCCCGGCTGGAATATTTATGAGGTTCCAACACACCGAGTTTTAAAAGGGCATGCCGGAAGTATAACTTGATAAATAGGAAAATCGATGAATTATTCATGAACGCAAACTGGGATGCTTAACATATTCAGATTACCTGAGTACTCAGTATTAAGCAGCGCGCGAAGAGGGTTTGTATAGCATATTTCGGTTTGCGCCACTTTTCAGCAAATAAATGTTACGAATCGGCCAGAAACAGGAAAGAAACAGCTCGCAACTATACGCGAATTTAGATAATTATGCGAACGCCCCAAGAGGTAAAGAAGGCCCTTTTTGGTAGCTGGTTAGGCTTAGGTTGCATTTGGCAGGAACACCCCATTTTTACCTTATTTGCATTTCGCAGAGGCCGCAACGGTTCCGAATTATTTGGTTTACATATCACTTTATTTATGTATTTAAATTTAGAAATAATGTACTTGAAATTATGGAAAGGGTTGAAATTGTTGAGTTTTTCTGCCTTTTTCCCACCTAGATCGGAAAACTTGAAAAAATCACAAACTAAAAATGTTGAGCCAATTGTTTAGTTCTAGATGTGGTGCAGCTGCTAGGATGTCGTTCCATAAAAACTTATCTTTTGGTAAAAGATGAATATAACTCCAAATTTCTTTCAGGAAAATACAGCTCCTTTGGAAAATTTCATATGCAATTTCGGACTGAATATTATTTAAAAATAATGTTTTTATACATGGAATCATTACATCAGATGTGATAGTCCAATGCGGACCATAAATCGATTAGGGCGTGTCCGGTTTGCTGCATTTATAAATAAAAATATTACGAAAGGTTGATTAGAATCTGCGGTCTGGTCGGTCGATGTGCCACATTGGATCGACTAAATAGCGAGCAATATCGCATAAAGGTGAAGTTATGCAGGACGATATTCGGAGTTTCCAAGAAAGCTTAGCGCAGACCATCGTAAATAGGATTAATATCGGTTAGTCATCGTCCATTGCCAGCCTTGTTTCAACTGTGTTGAATATTCATTAAATTGTGCAATAATTATTAGGCCCGTTTGCTCTGAACATCTCTAGTAATTTCTTTGGGTTTTAACGCAAAAGAATTGGGAAAAAAATTGCATAATTTTCGGCGGTCTGATTTGAAACTGTTTTTCTTAAATACTCTGGGCAGTTGCATACACAATTTGTGTGTGTATGAGACACTTTTTCTAAATTCTCACTCAAAATTGGGATAAACTATAAAGACCCGATTTAGACCGTCTGATAAAGGAATAATTTTGCCTATATACGTGTACGAAGTATCGTTTTATGCCATTTTCTTAGATTTTTGTCAGATTTCTAAACTGTAGGGTCGATGATGCGACGATTCCTATAAATCCAAATGGATATTGAAACAAATTTTTCTCTACTATTTTGCCAACGCTCCTTTAGAATCAACTTTTTACTAAATTTTGTAAAACCGCAGCAGTTTCCGATTCCAGTTCCAATCAAAAGCGACAATTTTCAAAAATTTTGGGCTCCCAATCTGTACCAAACAGAAATGAACATTTTCTACCATTAGATTAAGAAAACATTCGTCTATTATTACGCGAAGTTTTGCTTTTGATTTTTCGCAAATTTATAATTTCAATTTATTTTGCGTAGAAATTTCAATTTGTCCTCTAATACAAGGCCATTTTTAATTTTCCCAAATATCTCCGTTGAAATTGGGGCTAAAGCCAAATATTTGATTTGCACAATCCCATAGAGAAATATCGTCTCTATCGGTCTGAAAAGTATCATTTTAATGCCATTTTTAATCGTATTTTGACAGATTTCTAAACTTTAGGGTCGACGTTGCGGCGATTTCTGTAATCCAAAGAGACATTGAAAAAAAATACACTCAAAATATCAACTAACAAGAACGCTTCTTTTCATGGAGATTTCACGCTTCGACTTGCGATTGCAAATACTTTTCTCTATTGTTACACCAACTATCGAGTTTTGATAATTTATAAATAAAGCAGTTTCTCTAATCGAATGTGAGAACTTTCAAAAATCTATACTAAGCTGAAAGTAACATTTTCCACTATTGGATCAAGAAAAACTATTCTTTTGCTACGCAAAGTATCGTTTTAAGGACGAATTTCCTAGATTTTTGGCAAATTGCTAAACTTTTGATTGAAAATGCAATAATGTAATATTCTTGTTTTTGCACTATCTATCACGCAACGCATTTTTGATGACGATACCAATCTCTCTTCCGCTTATAGTTGCAAAATATGTAAAATGAATTTATTAGGGCTTATTTTCAATTCTCTATATTATTTCTATGATTAATTGTGTTTACCACGCATCAAAATGAATTTTTTCCCTTCATATACCGTTTGATTCCTTTATGATTAAATCTTCTCAATTTAGTTTAATTTTTTTAGCCTTATATTAGTTCAGTTAGAATTTTTTTTTTTTGAACATACGCGTGATGGCTTACATTATGTATACATATAGTGTGTCAAGTGTATCCTGTCTCTATAGCTCTTCCTCGTTTTACCGTCTATTTTAAACAGATAGAGAACGTCTTCCAATCACCAAAATTAATAATTGATTTTTTAGTCCTATTCAGATACAAGTTGTAGCAGAGGTTCATGAACAACATACACAAGAGCAGTCACAAAAACATGCTACAATGCGAAAAGTATTAAGTAATGATGAACGCCAAAAACGATTTCGTGCTAAAAAAAGAGCATTAAGTAATAGATCAACTCAAAGTAGCTTTCATCAACCACGAACTAGTGCTGAACGTCAAAGATTATACAAAGCAAATAAGAAATTACGACAAAAAAATACAGAAGCTCAAGAAGAAGAGTTTACACAAACCCAAGAAGAGCAATATGTACAAAAGAATATAAAATGTTGAAAATAAAAAAGATATTTTAAATTCGAAAGGAAATTAAATTAAATTTTACCTATTCCTGATCCATTTATAAATTTTTAGACTAACAAGAATATTAAAATTATAAAATAAAAAAAGTTCAATATTTTATGGTTTCTATTAATTTATGAATTTATGAATCACTTCATTCGAGCGTCCCGTGACGCACACCATTTTTTTTCTTTGAATAAACTTTTGAGAAATTTTCAGCAAAAAAAATGCTATTTCCTGCGCATCACTGGATAAATGTGTTCTAAAACAACCCAACTTACTATTTATCAAAAATTCTCATGCGAGAATAAATAGAAATCTGTAGTTTACACAAATTGTCCGATTTCCAATTTTCCGATTTTTCTTTAGAGGACATAGGCAAAACATCCTCACTCAAAATCTACACAAAGAAAAAGCTCGTTACTTTGCCGTCTGATTGAAAATACTTTGTTAGTTACTTTTTACTGAATTTTGCCGATGCTTGAAAGTTTTGGGTGAACTTTTCAGGTCTCGAAATAAAAACCCTCTCTGGATCAAACATCTTCAAAAATGCACCCCGCTGGGTGAATTGTAGCAACTACCAAATTGTGCCAACTCTTACCACACACTTTGCATTTTCTGTTAAACATCAATGGCAACTTTTGATTAAAGACTGGCTGAGTAGCATTCTAAAATCTCATTAAAAAAATTGTCAATACCAGAAATAAGAGACTGAATTTCTGATTCCCCAGTCGCAATCCCGTAAAAGAATTGCAAAGTGAATAAAAGTCACAGATATGGAAATGTCGGATATCGGGTGCCATCGTTTGTCATTATTCCTGAAAAGACACGTGTTTCGAATCGGGAATCGGTGCAGAAACGGCAAAAAGCCCCCGCGGAAAGATTCTGTGGCTGTAAATATGGATGGGTAATAAATTATGAATGAATGAATATATCTTGGGGATCTTTCTAGGCCGAATGGGGAGCAATATTGAAATCAAGCAGATTCGCCCATTGTTCCGATGTAATTTTACGAAAATTGCCACTGGATTTTAGTCGGCAGTTTATAGAGTGAACTAATAGGGAAAACCCAATGTTTCGCGTATTCTTCGAGTCAGCATAAATATTCCACGGAATCACAAAAAGTTTTGGAAACTATAAAATTCACTTTCACAATAATCGATCTGATGAATATGCAACTGTTAATGAGAAATGTCCATCTAAAAGCCAGAGGAAAACTTCCAGAATTGCATTAATTATTATTCTATAAAGATGCATAGGCGCTTGCATGCTGAGCACATTCAATGCACGATATAATTCCCTTAATGTCGCTTAATTAAATATCCATAACCCAGGCATTTTGCATAAATCCAGACCGCGCTTGGTTTTCCGCCCCCCGATTTACTGGAAATTTTTCTGTTTGCAGATGAGGACGCAAATTGCAATCGCATTTTTAATCTTTGTCCTGTTGGGCTTGTAAATTCTACTTTGCATGCATTTTTAATACTTTGTCATTCGGTTTTGTGGCTGAACATTTAGTGCCAATGAGATCTACAACTGAATTGCCTGAAGAGGTGTTTTGAACTGAACTTTATCCCTAAAGGGTTCATTTGAGATCGGCCAAGGATTCCTCCAATCGGCCAAAAACTCCAATTCTCTAAGAATTGGAGTTTTTTACATTTAATTCCAAATCAAAATTCATTCCTGGGTTTCAGTCATTTACAGTCTCTATTTATCAATTAAAATAAGTTTCGGTGTATTTTTTCACCATCATCAGTTTTTCTAAAATAAAAGATAGTTAAAAAAAAATTTCATTAATTTAAAAAACAACCACAGTTCGTCAACAGCCTCATCATATCACACATTAAAATACATCACAATTGCAATACTTTAAAACATTCTAAAATTAATTAGGCCTAACAGGTGATTAGTCAGGACAATCAAATTTGGGAAGAGACTAGAATTCTTCGTTCAGATACTTAAATATTTTTACTTACATGTGTAGCGTTGTTGCTGCTTTAAGCCTTGGCATACATTATATACAAATATACCAAGAGATTACTCAATAAGCTGTATAAAAAATAAATGGGCAGAGATAAAAGAACAAACAAAATTACCCGAAAAAGAATTTATTGAGGCGGTAGAGTTGTGCTTAAAATCCACATATTTCCAGTACGAAAACAAGTTTTATTCACAGATATATGGAGTAG
>NW_026017110.1:2438011-2445599 GCF_020466585.1 Dendroctonus ponderosae | reverse complement strand
TGTGTCCAAAATGGACAAAATTAATACTCCAAATGTATGCCAAGGCTTAAAGCAGCAACAACGCTACATATGTAAGTAAAAATATTTAAGTATCTGAACGAAGAATTCTAGTCTCTTCCCAGATTTTGATTGTCCTGACTACCTACCTGTTAGGCCTAATAGATTTCAGAATGTTTTAAAGTATTGCAATTGTGATGTATTTTAATGTGTGATATGATGAGACTGTTGACGAACTGTGGTTGTTTTTCAAATTAATGAAATTTTTTTTTAACTATCTGTTATTTTAGAAAAACTGATGATGGTGGAAAAATACACCGAAACGTATTTTAATTGATAAATAGAGACAATAAATGACTGAAACCCAGGAATGAATTTTGATTTGGAATTGAAACACAGTCAGGAAAGTATATACAATTACAATTAATAACAGTTAGCATCTATTGAACCTTTAGACGCTAATTTTATTACTATATATATATGATTTGCAATTTTTGTTTTTTATTAAAAATTATTAGTGTTGTGTGACTAGTTTAAATATTGCAACTATTTTATTAAGCTCAACTTCAAGGAGAAAACATGTTTTCGGACGCCGTAAGTTTACACGTTTTTCCACTGTACTATTGTATATTTTGTTACATCTAGAGTTTTTCGAGCGAAATCCCGAATGCCGGAATTATCTAGAAAATTGAGATAAAACAAAGAGATTGAACTCTCGTTAATTATCCTTATCTTTTGGCGTTCGAGGATCTTAAGATAATTGAAAATGCTTTTATATAATTAGGCGATTCGGCCGGGAAATTTATAGATTCGGATAATATGTCGGTTTGTGGCTGGAAATTTGCGATTCACGGTCCCGAATAGATCGGCTCGATTTGTTACCTTTTTTTTGCTTTTGACCGTCGACCGGAAGGTTCCAGAAGATCGAAAATCGATGATTTGCTGTTCGACTGGGGCAAAATATTTTTTATTTAAAACATTAAATGATCAAATAGAGGTTTGTTGACTGAACGAGAACGATTGGTTTTTTCGTTCAAAATTGTCACGCATTTCTTTTTCGGCGTTATAAAGGCTCACTTGAAGTACGAAAAAATATTGAAAAATAGGTTTTCCAAATGTTGTACAGGATATATTAAATTTCTAGTAGAACTACTGAACACCGGTTGCATTTCAACCTCATTTTCTTGGTTTATGCATTTAGATACTCAGTTTTTTGTACTATTTTTCCTTGAGTCCCTAAACACCCCCACACAAATAAGGCCAACTTTGAAATAGTAGGATGGAGAAAAATATACTACAAATTTTCTTTCTATTAACGACTGTGCCATTGGCTGTTGACCAATAAGCAATTGTCGCACAGCCAATTAAACTCATCACTAATGGGTCGTGCATAGGGAATTAATTTAAATAAAATATACTGTCCGCTTGCCGAATCGCTTTTGCGTCCAAAATTTATGAATTATTTACTCGTCTACCATTGGATTGTGGTTATTGGTATTTAATGTAATTTCATGTTCCATCTCCAAACATTTCCCATGTTTGTTTTAATTTATTTAGCGCTCCCTAATATCCGGTAAAACCGACGTTTTTGTATTTATTCGCTGGCATGATTCCTATTTCACGTTCAACGGAAGCTGTGTTTGTTTTTATAAATGTTTTTCGTCAATCGTACTCCCTTATGGCGTTAATCTCGATTAAAATGCGGAATTTTGTTACATGCAACAAAACATCATGTGTAAGTCCGGTGAATTATAGTCTTCAAAGTTCACTGATTTATGGGGAATTGAGATCATTTTGAACTAAGCTAAGAGTTTCTGTACATCATACAATAGTGATTTGTTTAAGGCAATAAACAATCAATAACTGCGAGTTTTCCGGCAAGGAAAGTAAATATTCAGATTGCTTTTTCAGATGCTGCCATTGGTTCGACAAATTCCATTATTTAGCATGTAAACATACTGTAAATTATTGCACTAGACAACAATATATAATTCAGGTTCAGTAATAAACAGCTGCATAATGACAGAGTTGTAAATAGTGAATGCATTCTGACGTGCTTATGCGTACTGGAAGCCATTATAATAGCCGAATATTGGGACGATAATTTAACCAACTTTCCGGTAATGTGAGGAATAATTTGTTCCGAAGGGCGGCCATCTCTCAGGTGGGCGGCGTAATCCTCCTAATTAATTAGTTGCATTAATTAGGTCATTAGCGGGTGTTAATTATGAAGCGCGCCATTCGTCACAAAATTGTTAATTAATGGTTACTAATTGGACTGTGAGCGTAAAACCCAACTGATACCGTGGCGATTGAAAAAAAAGTTACTCGAACAAGTTTAGCTTCAATTGAAAAAGCTGAAAAATTGTTAAACTTCACTTGATAAAACCATACAGAAACAAATAAAAAATATCTCCGCTTTGGTAATTTCCTCCACCTAATATGTGCAAATTTTGAGAATTTTACAGAAGAAACAGTTCTCAAGATGTGCTATTGAAAAGATCCAATTCTGAGTAAAAAATTATCAACGTTTTCCGAGCTACTGGCGGGATAGTATGCTTTTAAATTAGAGAAATTGGAGTCTTTTCAGAGGTTAGCAATTTTAAAAAAGTCTATTCAAGCAAAGATACTCCTTGAAAGTTCGTAGCGAAAAAATTCTATTACTGATTTAGATATTTCTGACATTTTCGAGATGTAAAGGGTGAAGCTTCGAGAGTAGGTACTCTATAATTTGAGATATTGTCGGAAGAAGAAAAATATATTTTTTTATTTTTCCATTTTTCAAAAACCAGTTACTAGAAAAATATTTCCGTCGCCCTTTCGAAATTACCTAAATCGTTCAAATTTTTTGCGCGTTTTTCGAAAAATATTCGTAGATTCGAGACGTCTCTTCTATCTCTTTAGAGGTTTGAAATCTTGGCACAACAAGCTCAATCAGATTATTAATGGCGATCCAAAAATTAGCTGCGATTTTACAAATATAAAGAATTAAAGTTGAATCTAAATCATCTTAAATTTTGAAAAAATACTTTCATCTTTTCAGAAGTTAGAAAATTCCAAAAAAACCTTATTAGAAGCACATAGACTTACAGCCCTCTGTCGAAAAGCCTTTGCACAAAAATTAGCTATGGTTTGGGAGATATAGACTTTTAAACTTCGACAGGCTATGAAATTGAATAAATTGACTTCTAACTCTTTTCAGGTTAGAAATAAGGTGAGATACTTTTTAAGTCGCTCTATCCAAAAGGTCTAAATCTTCGACCACCAGTAAAATTTACGAATTGACGTTTCTCTACAGGGTGATTCAAAATTGGCGTCATTCCTTTTAAGGGGTAATAGGGGCTCACTTGGAAGGTACCAGAAAAATAGTGAAATCTTTTTTCGATATTTTCTAGAAGATATTATCAGTTGAAAATTGCACAACATCTGACACTTTCCCATGCACCAAATAAATACCGACTACATTCCTACCACGCATGTAAGATCACATTAAACCAATTGACTACTGAACACCGGTATAAATTGAGCAGGAGTTAATTAACCGAATACGAGAAGCTGCTCGAGAAGAGTGCATAATAAGGTGATTACACAGGCACTTGTTTGGAGTTAGAGACTCAAATCTATGTTTTTGTAATTTGAAAACAAATTAATAATTCGATGTTCTGAGTTTCGAAATAGGTTCCGTCATTCAACGATTCCTGTTGAATTTACCGTTTATATAAAATAGACAAGTTTTATTGTCACTTTCTCTATTTTTCCATGAATACCAGAGTTTTTAATAATAACGAAGCAACAGGTACTTACGTAATGTGAATTAGGCAGATTACCTTGAAGAACATTGATTTTTGCCGTTTTTCTAATATAGTTTTCTGCATATTTCTCAGTTTTTAATAACAATTAATTTGTTTTATTTTTTTTCTGTACTCCTAAAACACCGCCAGACAACACCTCCAGAGGAATGACGCCAATTTAGAATCACCCTGCATATCTTCTTGTAAAAGTATGATCTTTTCATAGGTTAAAAATTTTTTAAATATGCTAATCAGCAGTCTTCAGCTGCTCTATCGAAAGGGATCGAATGAATACTCGGATGATATTGACAGTTTTGGAGACATAGGCGCTTTAACTCCGAGACTCTTTCTTTACAAAGAAAGTTCAACTAGCTGCTACTTTGATCAAATTCCCAACAATAAATAAAAGCAAGCCCCAAAAAGGTTCAATCAAGTTTCACTAACTTCCAACGTCGATTTCATGCCGATGCGATTCAGTGCGAGTTTGGCTCGAAAATTCGCTTACTCCGATGCAAATTCGCTTGATTATTGAAACAATAATGTATATGTTTACGTTGCCGATCCATATCTGAAATGAAAATGGAAATTTCCTAGTTCAATGTTCAAAAATTAATTGACATATCAATTTGGATCGCTGCGAGCGACATTTCCTGATAGTTTGTACGGATTTATTAACGGACATAATGGAACGCGGAGCATTGTGCGGCTCACTGAACTTTTAATTTGTTTATCTAGTTTATATGCTCTTGAGATTTTTGCTATTGAAAAATTTAATCAGTTTATTTTATTATGAAGCCTACATCAGGCTTGATTTAGATAGTTGATTTCCAAGGATCAAACAAATCAGTTTTTATGGATGAATGTGGACCATCAAAGCTTTCCTGCATAAACGATTTTTTGGTCCAAAATCTATTAAAACAGAGAATTTTTCATCCGAAGGCTCCTCCATTAGACGCCACAAACTTACCAATATTTTTTTTTTA
The DNA here is from genome assembly GCF_020466585.1 of Dendroctonus ponderosae. Taxonomy (NCBI): domain Eukaryota; kingdom Metazoa; phylum Arthropoda; class Insecta; order Coleoptera; family Curculionidae; genus Dendroctonus; species Dendroctonus ponderosae. Next base: position 2,440,828 of record NW_026017110.1, on the reverse strand, counting down.
TTTTAAACCATTCAATACAGCCTTTAATCGTTTGGCAGCTTATGGATAGCACGCTGTATGAAAGTTCTTATAATTGCAGTGTTGCAAATGACAGTGAAACGATAATGGATGATAATTGAATTTACGAAAAACGTAAAGCAAATCAAGTTGTTGTAACCATGATTTTTCAATGAATAATCATTTGTCTCTCAAGTTTGGAGATGCGATTTAAATTGAAATCAGTTTGAAATTATACTTACACTTCTATGCTGCGTATTTATTTTCTAATAATAAAATATTCAGTAGACATTTTGTTAATTTCTATAATCAGTTCTAAATTATTTGTAACTCAAGGTTACTGAGGTAGTTAGAGTGATCTTTACTTGAGCGAAATTTCGATCTGGATCTAAAGTGATTATGCCAAACCATCATAAATTGATAGGAAAGTTCTGGAAAAATGCAGCTTAAGAAGGTACTGCTACGATAAAGTATTAAATTAGTAGCTGTTTTAATTTGTTATTAATCTGCCGCTTCTCAACCATTTCCGTAATGCAATTCAATAGCTCTTAATCCACCTTCAATTAATTTAAATCAACCGCATTTTAGCATTTTGTTGCATTCGGCAACAGATCATTCGATTATTTTTGCTTGCTGCAAGAAAACGGACAGATTTCAACCCACGAAAAGTTTCGTATTATGCATGTGTTAAAATGTTCGGATGCTGAGCTCAATGAAGTGTTTACGACCCCAATATGCTCATTTTATCAATAACAAACCCTCTAAAATGGACTTAAAATGTAAATTATTTCAAAATTGAAGCTTCTAATGTGTTTTTCAATAACCGCTTTGCATTCGTCGCTTCCTTGTGATGAAAATTATGTAGAATTCCAGACATTTTAAGAGACTTGATATTTTGCCAAAAAATCAACCACCCTTATGAAATTTTCGGTCAAAAATCAAAATTTCAGATAGGTGTTTTTTTAGCTCAAAAGATTCCCACCGATTTAAAAAGCTCCCAAATATGCAAATTTTAGGTGAGAGTCTGCAATAAGGAAGATATCATCGATCAGATAATCATAAGATCGTCATCGATCAAAAACCAACTAAAATGGACCAAAAATGTGAACTATTTCGACCTTGATGCTTCTAATTTGCTTTTTAATGAGCGCATGGCTTTCCTTGCTGTCTTGTGGTGAAAATAATGTAGACGTTTTGAGAGACTTGAAATTTTCAGTCAAAAATCTAAATTTAACATGCGTGTTTTTTGAGCTCAATGGATTCACCCCGACCTAAGAAGCTCTCTACTATGCAGGTTTAACGTGTTTGAGCTTGCAATAAGGAAGATGTCGTCGGTTAAACATCGTGATCGATCAAAAACCGCCTAAAATGAGACTGCTGAGCGGCGTTTGTCCACTTTGCATAAAAATCATTTTTTATTTCAGAAAAAATTACCCAACATTAAATCCGTATCAGATCTTTCAGGAAAAGTGAAAGTTTTCGGATGTATGAGCCTAAAAATGACTTTCGGATTGCAAGTTGAATAGAAAGCATGCAATTTCAACGTATCGGAGGCAATTTATAACAGCTTAGCCTCATTTTAAGCGCTGTTTTATAAAGTAAGTTTGAGCTGTTTCTATAACGCCACGCAAGCCTAAAATCAAACACTAGTGTTAGCTGCAAATAAAACAAAGTCCGTCAGTTATTGGCGTTTGTTCAGTCGTTTCTACCTCGAAGACTTTATCTAATTTGAGCAAATCTACTTTATAATGCCAATTCAACCAAGCAAAGCCACGGGCATAAATCATTTAATCAACAGCTCTAAATGTAAATAAATTATTTGCGTTTATAATTGGGGGTGTTAATAAGTTATGAGATCTGCGATAATAATAGATTTGGTTCGATTTACTTACACATGTACTTACTCTAAGGTGAAAATGGAATAACTCTAATCATTTGTAATCATCGAAAAAAAAATGTTTAAATGTTTAATTAGATTTCAGGGTCTTTTTAACATCTGAAATCAATTTTGGCAAATTCGCTTCCAAAACGGTCTGCTTGCCTGAGCCAAATCCAGGACGCACTACACTAATGCAATTTGATCAGTAATCCCTAGGGCTGTTGTAGGAAATTAGAGTGAATTGCCCTTGAGAAATTAGAGTTAAATAACAGTGAGGTCAAATGACGTCTGAAATCAAATGCTGGATAGGAATGGAGAGCAGTGCCGGGTAAAGTTATCGTTAAACTTGCTTCTGTGCCGTTATAAATTAATGAAATTTTGCCCAGTGCACAAAAAAAAACAAAAATTTGCTGTGAACTTTCCATGCTTGGTAATTCCTGTGCAAAATCCATCATAGTTCCGCGGCAAACTGAATGCAAAACATAAAATCTAAATGGAAAGATTCGAAATTCCCGGAAGCTTTTCCATCAAAAACCATTAGTACAACACAATCCGCTAGGATACATTTTTGACATAATACAACGGCTCATGTCCAGCTTTGCAGAGCATAACTTGATACATGCCGGCTAACTTCCAGTTTAGCTTCGTATTGTTTCCGGAAAGTTTCCCCATAGCCCCGGAAACTTTTACGTAACTATTTCAACGCTCTCTTGTGGCATTCAGATGCATAAATGCTTTGATTAGTTTCAACAACGCAAATCGTGATTTTGTTCAACGAAACAACCGCACACGAATAGAATAGTTGTAGATAAGTTCTATATTGTTGAGGCGGATTCATTTTTTTTACAAACTTCTTGTTGGGTATTTCGCCTCAAAGATTTTTGTCTTTAAAAAAGACAGAATTTCCTCACGTCTTCTATTACAGATTGATAAATAGTGCT
>NW_026017110.1:2433677-2437458 GCF_020466585.1 Dendroctonus ponderosae | reverse complement strand
TTCAGATTTTAGCATAGGTAACCATGTATGACTTAAATTAAATGAACATGAAGCAACACAATTATTTTGATTTAGTAAAATTAACGCGCTTTCTTTAATTTTACGTTTTTTTGTAGATTGTTCTTTCGTTAAAATTGTGGAATTGTTCCATTGATTTTATGGCAATTATCAAATGCATGTTGACAAATGTGTGATTTATGATATTCTCTGTTTTTTATGTATGATTCGTGTTCTTTGAGTCTTTTGTGTAATGGTCTTGAGGTTTCTCCTATGTAAAATTTATTGCATTCGCAATTTTATAAATTACATTTTTTGTATTTTCAATTATATCATGAGGTTTTGTTACTGAAATTTTGCTTCTAATTGTATTTCCAGTTTTGAAGATAGTCCTAATATTAAATTTTTTACCTACTCGTTTAATTTGATCTGAAAGTTCTGGAATAAATGGAATGAAAAGGTTCGTAATATGTTTATTTTGATTTTGTTTTGTTCGTGGGAATTCCATTTCATTAAAACATTTTTTAATGAAAGAATTTGGATAATTATTGGAATGTAGAATTTCTTTTATAACTTGTTTTTCTTTGGAAAAATTAGATTGATTACAAATTATTTTTGCTCCATCATATAGACTTTTTACGATACCTTTTTTTAACCATTATCGGGTGATTTGAGTCGAAATTCAAATATCGGTTAGTATTAGTATGTTTTCTATAGACCAAGGTTTCGAAAATTTTCTGAATTGGTATATCGAGAAAAAGTATTTGGTGAAAAATTAAACATTTTTAATTAAAATTGAAGAAAGCGCGCTAATTTTACTAAATCAAAATAATTGTGTGGTTTCATGTTCATTTAATTTAAGTCATACATGGTTACCTATGCTAAAATCTGAAGTAGACCAGAGAAACATACACCCAAATTAAATTTACACTAAAATTATTAATTAACATTACCTTTATTAATTTAAACAATGAGATTAAGTCAAAGTCACATAACTGACAATTTGCACAGACGAATTATCAGAGCGAATTTTCATATACTGTATAGTACAGTATATGTATAGTACAGTACTATTGTCACACCATTTATTAACATAGTCTTTTTTAGGTTCATTTAGGTTCTTTTGATAACGATAGCAGAAAATAGCTATCGAAACGTCAAGGTAATTTTTCAAATTAATTTCTTTACTAATTGGAATTTTCTCTTACAGCTTGAGCCTAAGTGTGTCGCAGGATACCCTCTAGGTGATAATTCTTGATTACTTTTTGATAAATAATTCTTTCTTATGGCGAAATAGGAGCACTATTTATCAATCTGTAATAAAAGACGTGAGGAAATTCTGTCTTTTTTAAAAGTAAAAATGTTTGAGGGGAAATACCCGACAAGAAGTTTGTAAAAAAATAGAATAGTTGTGCGGAATACGTATTAAAATATTTGATCGGTGGCAGAAAAGAGTTTCCCGGTCCGAAGTCAAGTGAATAATTTAATACTCCCGGCCCCTCAAACGCCATGAGAACGATGCCATTTTAATTCAATCTTTGTCAGTTTACGGCCTAATATCCGAAGCGATTTTACTGATGATTTCATTACTGCCAGCCTTGTAAATATCAAAAACCGGTCGCCAGCAAACTGGATCAGACAGTCCCTGGAAAGATTCCAGTTTTGTCCTCTTCGGTTTGTTTCAGCATGACAAGAAAACTGATTGTTTGTGAAAGAGACCTCGTTAGCTTCACCTGTTTTGTCGATTTGCACTCATTATGAAGTTGATTTATTTAATTTGTTCCCAAAATGTCGCATCCGGTTAACGGCGTTTAGTAAAAAGGATGGCAAAATCTACTACAAAACACCCCAATTGGAAGTTTTTATTTAATCCGCCAAAGGGCGATTAATGAGAGTTTTTCTACTAAAACTGTTTGCACAAAACGACACTGAAAAATAATGCAAGGAAAAACGAATTAAACTTCAGGAATCTCGGACATAAAATGATCTGACTTCCAGCCAAAGAATCGGGATTTGTGGCACTCAATCTACAAGTCCTCCTAGCCTGTTTAAAAAACACGATTCCCGGAAATAGACTGGAAAAGTATGCCTTATTTTTGCGGAAACATTTTTAAAACATTCAGCAACTGAATATAAAATTTTAAAGTGGACGCTTTTCCGAATGCCGCCGGTTGCAAACTTGAAAAATTCGATCAGCCAATGCAACAGACAGTGGAACAGGAATAAGCAAAACTGGTTTTAAAATATTAACCGTTTTAAAACAATTTTGTTAATTCATTTAAAACGTATTTTATTTTAACGTAATCGGATCTGTTCAACGGTGTTTAGTGAAATAAAGGTGGCAAAGATGGTTTATTTAATTTGCCACGGAGCGATTTATAGGAGTTGTTTTGCTAAAAATGTCACAAGAGAAAATTGTTTGCAGAAAAATGAAACCAAAAGTGAATCTAGAAATAATTTTACAAAGCCAACATGCGAACTGAGGCACAAATTTTACCACGTATAAAACATATCAACTTCAAACTCCAACTGGTTAAAACGATGCAAGAAAAAAACAGTTAAACCGCAGAAATCTAGGACATAAAATAAGCTGATTTCTAGCCAAAGAATCGTGATTTTTGGTCCTCACTCAACAAGTTTTTTTCAGACAAGTCTATAATGTTTAGGCGTATTCGTTTTTTTCGATTATTATTTATTATTTCTTCTTATTTTCTTGCTTACTTTTAGCCCTCTGTAATAAAAGACTAGTAATCTATAATAAAGGACGTGAGGAAATTCTGTCTTTTTTTAAGACAAAAATTTTTGAGGCGAAATACCCAACAAGCATTTTGTAAAAAAAAGTGTTTTTCTCCTTTGAAGAAAAACTTTTGCCGCAAACAAGCTAGAAAATGTTGCCCTGTTTCTGTAGAAACATCCCTAAACATACAATTTTAAAGTTCGGCTCTTTCACACACTGCGAATGTATCAGACAATTGACCAGAAATAAGCAAAATTGAGTTTAAAATAGTAACAGTTTTGGAACCATTCTGTTAAATTGCGACTAAACGATTTCATTATCCCTCCACGTCTCGGTTAATTGAGTACTTCACTCAATTAAAAATATGACAAACTTATGCTTAAAAAATGAGCTTCAAAGTTGAAAACGATGTTCCAAATTAGCAGGAAACGGAATGAGGTCAACGAATACTTAACGTGCTTAAAATTCGGTTTGCAATTAGCAAAGTTTTTAAATTTATTTGAACGTCCGAAAGCATCGCTCTAATCTGTCTTGTTATCGTTGAACTTTTAAATCGTTCCGATTATTTCGCTATTGAAACTGTATGATTATGCACTTATGCAATTGCGATCGGTCTGATGCAGCGGTTTGTTAAAAGCAAAGCTCCGATCCGGGTTTTTCGATATGAATTTTCAGATTTCTCTTTTGCCTTTGCAACAATAAAGATGATTCAAATGGGATTAAAACAAACGCCTGGCAGCAGTAAATCAATTAGCCATGCCCTCTAAACAGGGCCGATTATTATCATTGCAAGCTGGCATCCGCTATCCGAATTGAAAGTTTTCCCATAATGGGATAAGACGGGGGGAATCGGAATTAAGTTAGTTAAAATGCTGTTGAATAATTCCGAGGCTAAAGCTTATTAAGGAGATGCCTTTTATGTAATTCGTGATTGTATCTCGTTAACCGAGGGATATATTTTAATGCGCCTTGCTGGCGACTGCTTTTGTTCCAATGCGTTTTGGATAATTATCTTTAGCTTCTTTGAAATCAGTTTTTAACAAAATC
>NW_026017110.1:2427565-2432926 GCF_020466585.1 Dendroctonus ponderosae | reverse complement strand
AAGTATTACTCGAGTTAACTTTGGTACCACCAAAAAAAAATAAAAAAAAATATGTCGAATTTATGTTTTAGACTCTTAGTTTGCTCATAGCTCATATGCAAGTGCACATTCTGCTTAGTTTGCTGGTAATGCGCATATAACTCCCGAGCTAAGTTTCTTGAGAGAAATCCCTATTTTTAAGATTTATTGCAGAATCTCAGAATACTAAATACTTATATACTAAAAATGCTGAATCATATCATCCCAGCAACTAAACTAATTTTTGCTGGTTCCTGGAGAACTGAATAGTAATTCTTATAAGCGAAAAGTGAAACACAATCATCAAGAAAAGAACAACAAGAACAAAAAAGAACTGTGCTGACGCAAACCACTTTTTCAGGTTTATGAGCCGTTTCCAAAAACAACCTTTAAATCGGCAAACCGTTTCAGCTGGTGCGAATTACGCACAACTGTTTCTGTTTTATGAGACGGTTCCAAAAAAAACTGGTTAAATCGACTAGCTGTAACTACGGTTTCAGGTTACACTTTTGGAACACTGTTATTTTAGCGGTTACGTTAAATACCGACTATTGGGGACAAAGCGAGTCGACTGATGCGAAAAATTTCGTTTTCTTCAGGAAACGCAGGAAAAACTTGTTAACTACTTCTACATTTGGGCAACTAAATATTAATATAAAACGTTTAATTAGTGAAAGTTTTGCAGATCCCGGCTTTAAAGCCCCATTTATTACATGCTCATAACCCATCTAGTTGGAAGCCGGTACGGAACAGTAAATTTCCCAATTCTTCATAATATTTCAACGGCTCAAAGGAAATTAGCCGAATGCATACCCCCTATTCCGACTAATAACACCGTCAGGAATTAACTCCACGCCAATCGAAACAAACTAATTAACTAACCTATTCGTTTTCATAACACTCCATGCACGCTACGGCCTCTGACACAAAATCGTGGAGAATTCGCAATTTCCTTGAGGGAATACACGCTCCTATTTCCATTCGAAATGCACCCTGAATAGATGTTAACTAAGCACCACTATATTGAGGTTGCGAAGGCTTTTGCTCCGTTTGAGCATGGAAACAGTAGAGCAGCGAGTGTATGCAACAGTATTATTGTGTGCTGAATAGGCTGGCAGCACTCACCTTCATAAGGGAGACAATCTGAAAGACGACGCCAAAGGAAATAGGGGAGATCCGGGCAACGATCACCGGAGTCTCATCAAATGGAATTATCTGGGCGGGAGCGAACGCATGATACTTAAAAGTCTAACGAAACCAACTAGTTTTTGATTGGAAGGCTGGGAACTGGAAATGGAAAACAACAGGAGTAGTCGGAGTAGATTAATTTGTTCTTGCAAAATTGATGATAATAAGGCTATCATATTTTCGCGCAATAAATTGAAGTGAAACAAAGTTTCACCGAAGTGGAAAAACTCAGTTATTTTACGGCGTTTTGTTAAATATCCCAACTCTAAAGAATAGTAACAAGTTTACGTACAGCTGAACGGTGTTCCTTAATGTCCAACTGTACTAAAATTCGTGAAAAAATAATCTTTTTTCAAATTCACAACAACTTTTTTATCTTTTTTCAACTTCAAAAATACAGACATATTTTTGAAGAACACTTGACCAGAGGTTTGGAACACTTGCACCCGCCTCAGCCAATTTGAACCGTTGATACTGTTATTAAGTCCAAAACAGCGAAAACCGCGCTCGCTCCGATTTTTTTATTACTTTTCTGGAAAATGCTGTTTTCCCTAAGAGATTTCCTTATTTACTGCCACAGACTAAAAAGGAATACACTATTAGCAACTTCCATCCTTTTGATATGTTGTGTCCCTTATGGGCTTTGAGAACCTGGAGCGTAGATGCAATTTATCACACTTAGTCATTTTACTTCACAGAACTGGCCTTCTTAAGGGCCAGAGGAATCAATAATAGACCAGAGGCTTTGAAAAACTTGCCAGTATAACACAGACAGGAGGCGATTTTCGAGGCCAATAGTCGCTGGAAAGTTGCGAGAATAAATAATACAAAAATATCCATCCAAGAAAGTGAGCAACAAAACCAACAGGTTAAACAATAGCAACAACTAAATCAATACTTTGAATGTAAGATATCGACAATAACGGAAAACTGAAAAATTTTGTGGCTTTTCGCAAATACTATATCTAACGGGTAAAAAAGAGGAAAAATGCTAAACGCTTGAACAACTAAGAAAGGCAGCAAAAACGAGAAAACCCACAATTAACAATTGAACTCCAAACCCTTCAGAACTAGAAGTGCCAAATGTGTTCATTTCTTCTGGGCGATTTGAAAAGATCTTCTGGATTCTTCCTCATGCACCACTAAATCTAAATATTGCCTCCAACCTTCTGCATAATTTTAATTCGTGAACTACATTGAAGCTTTCCATCATCAACAACACATTAAATTCCGCAAGCGGTCCTGCTGTTTAACTACAATAAATTCCGACTATCAAATTAACTTTGAGGGACGGATTTTCCGTTTCAGACGCGGTTCTTTCATAGTTTCGCGAATAAAAGTGTCCACCAAGCGTAAATTTTGCATGGTTGCACTTTATTTGTTTTAATTTAAAACACACTTCGTATCGCACAAAGGAACCGCGTATAATTCACCTGCTAGCGTAGGTATCCAACTGCTGGATAGTTGCGCATTTTATTTGCAAGCGAGGAAAATTTCCACTTGCTTAATGGACCGCAAAGTGTCGAAATATGCTGGCAAACGACAAACGGATCACATGTTACAGTAGTTATTAAGTATGGCATTTCGAATGCAAAGGCCGGCTCGCAAATACGTCTTAATGTTCTCAAATTGAAAATAATTGTAATTAAAGTCGTTGAAGGGAATATGAAATGCGATACCGGCTCGCCGAAAGTTTGCAACGGAATGAAAGTTTCATATTATAGAAACATAAAGTTTTCAATTACCCAGCCCATGAAGTTTCTGGAAATTTATCTTAAGCTGTAATTTGCGAAATGGCAAAGTTGACCTATAGGGATCAGAAGCAACCTTTGTTCGTTATTTCCTGTTCACTTCTTTTAATTATTAAATAGTCTTTAAGAGTGTTTTACACAAAGTTGTGCTGCATATTCATCAAAATTTTTTTTTTGCTAGAATGAAAAATTTATTAAAAATATTTTAGAAAGTGATCAATTATACATCCCATAATCAGTTCTCTAAACGTGATTTTGTCCTCGATTTAATTACCCTGGAAACATTCCGGCAACCCGAACATGTGTAATACCTGCCAGGATAAATAATAACCATATTATTTATTACAAAGGAAAACAGTATTTAATCCTGTAATGTCATTGATTGAACCTGGTTGCCGCAAATAATTGAATTCGCCGATTTAATTAACAAACTTTCCATCGGGGACTTAACTCGAAACAAAATTAAATGAAATTTGTTCATTTCCATTCGTAATATGGACGAATCGGGTTTTCGGAGAAATTTGTAATTAGGTTGATTAGAATGGCGACAAAACCTGTTGCGACTCTCAACGAATGCATTGTGCAGGTTTGAGCGCAAAAACAATCATTCAAAATCAGTTGCGTGCCCGAAGGGCAAAAAATACATAAAAGTCTAATGGATGACCAAGTAGGTATTACACTGATGAAAAATTATTTGAAATATAAAACTTCTGGAATTTTCTCTCCTCTTTTAAACAGAGATTTTTGCCTCGTGAACTGTTACTAAAACTGTTATTAAAATATTCAAATTCAATTTAATTCCAAATAAATAATTTGCTGCAGTTTACTAATTAAAAGGCATGTATTTAACAAACCATTTTAATCAGCGCATATACATTGGATATAACAACGTTTTTCTCTAAATATGAGCATTAATTGCACTAAAACAAAACCAGCATGAAAATATGCTGCAGTGTTAAACTTAATTTCAACTTCCATGAATTTTGGAGCGGAATTGCTCAAAAGCGTCAAGATTTATTGCCAATTATTTCCTACTTATCGCAGTGTTGTCGTCTGCCTGATTTTCCGCTGCTTTAATTGTTTCATGTTTTTCCAGTAAACTCAGCAAATCAGAGACGTTGAAAAATGCATAGTTTTCGCAAAATAAAATAATTCACTTTTATGCAAGTTCCAGTCGCTCTTAATGAAACCGATTTTTTGCAAAACAGCATAGGAAATTCTTGACACTCTTCTCGTCTGCCCGGTTGGTTGGACGATTACTACAACGCTGAAAACATTGTCCAGTTCAATAACCGTAAAGAAAGGCGAAAATCTGACACGAAAACGAGCTCAAACCGATTAAAAAAGACAAACATTTCCGCTTCACTGTATCGAATCAACTTTTTTCCGCCATATCAGGCTTCCTTTAAAAGCCGCGACACTTGTAAAATGAGGCAACAGGCGGAAATCTGACGCAGTTGGTCTTCATAAGAGACACTTTTTGATGACACGTTCATGTGAGACTACATTTGTCCGAAAGATTGAGGATTATTTTTGCCTGAGAGTCGATAAGAGTGGGAATATTGAATAAACTGGAAACTATGCGAAATTTGTGAGTAAAACAGTGAACTACTGATATTTAAAGAAAGAGTTAGTTTTCATTTTAACCGATTTTTTCGATGAAAATTCCAGCAAAATGTAGAAGAACCTGGCAATGTATTTTTAACGAACCGTGAGTCGAACCACCATTATGCTACACAACGAAAAATTATAAGTGAAACTGCGACTCATAAAAGACGTTTTACCGGTTCTTCTTTGTCACGTCTTTAAGCCGCAATAAATAGTTTCTCAGTTCAAGTTAATACGTGATACGCTCGTTAAACCCCTAGGAGCAAACCTTAATTTGAATAAACCCCGCAAAACGCTTGAAAATAGTAGAGAACCATGAGCTAATTGCTAACTAAATTGGCAAGAAGCTGGCAACTAGTCTGTGGTGACCTTTAGAAAAAACTTCTGAGTTCATTATCAAGTTTTCGAAAATATGTATTTCCTTCTGCAGATTGTGGCCACAATTTTCTTCACAAGCTTGATAATCAACTCAGATGTTTTTTTCTGGAGACCACAACAGACCAGTCGACAAATTCTTTATTTTTTTTTAAATACTGGTGGATCGTAGCTACTTAAATTGTGTTGAAATCCCCAAAATTTCAAAGTTAAGGAAGTTTTAGATCCAAACTTTATATGTCGACTTGAAACGATTTTTTAAATTCTCAAAAACTTTACCAATGCAGTCCTTGGGCCCCTTTTTCAGGACTATAATAAAATCTGCACCTTTTATTTCACTTGCACTTTAGCTGTAGGTATAACAGTTTATGTGACGTGCAGCTAGCCGGTCTGTTGTTAACAGAAGAAGTAGGAATCGAAC
>NW_026017110.1:2424956-2427084 GCF_020466585.1 Dendroctonus ponderosae | reverse complement strand
AAAAGCCGCGACACTTATAAAATGAGGCAACAGGCGGAAATCTGACGCAGTGTATTTTCATAAGAGACACTTTTTGATGACACGTTCATGCGAAACTACATTTGTCCGAAAGATTGAGGATTATTTTTGCCTGAGAGTCGAGAAGAGTGGGAATATTGAATAAACTGGAAACTATGCGAAATTTGTGAGTAAAACAGTCAAATTTGCAAATTTTGGAACTACTGATATTCAGAGAAAGAGTTAGTTTTCATTTTAACCGATTTTTCTACAAAAATTCCAGCAAAATGTGACAGAATCTTGCAATGTATTTTTAACTTACTGTAAAAGACGTTTTACCGGTTCTTCTTTGTCACGTCTTTAAGCCGCAATAAATAGTTTCTCAGTTCAAGTTAATAAGTGATACGCTCTTTAAACCCCTAGGAGCAAACCTTAATTTGAATAAACCCCGCAAAACGCTTGAAACTAGTGAAGAACCATGAGCTAATTGCCAACTAAATTGGCAAGAAGCTGGCAACTAGTCTGTGGTGACCTTTAGAAAAAACTTCTGAGTTCATTATCAAGTTTTCGAAAATATGTATTTCCTTCTGCAGATTGTGGCCACAGTTTTCTTCACAAGCTTGATAATCAACTCAGAAGTTTTTTCCTGGAGACCACAGCAGACCAGTCGCAAACTTCTTAATTTTTTTTAAATACTGGTGAATCATACCTACTTAAATTATGTTGAAACCCCCAAAATTTCAAAATTAACGAAGTTTTAGGGCCAAACTTTATATGTCGACTTGAAACGATTTTTTAAATTCTCAAAAACCTTACCAGTGCAGTCGGAAAATCCGAGGAAGAAACGCAAAGTTTCACTATCCGACACAGAACTATCCCAAAATCAACTCGAGTCAAGCTTGTTTGAACATGTTCCCGACGATCTAGTGTTGGAAGCGCTAATTAACGCAACCTCAATCGCAAATTACGAGCGCCGTTAACCGGGTTAACCGAGACACACTAGCGAAGGGCCCGATTTTCCGTCAAACACTGTCGAAAAGCGGTGTTTTCGTAAGGGCGCTCAGAAAATTGCACAAGCGCCAACGCGCCTCCAGTGTACTGCGAGTAGGTCGGGAATACGGGAAGCCCGAGCACAAAGTCGTTTATACAATGTGTTTATCTGTGACGACCCGGCGGAAGATTTATTCCGCCATTTCCTTCGTTGTAGTGGCAACTAATTAAATGCGAGTCGTATGCACGTAAGTTTCAAGAGTTTCACTCGAAACAAGGATTTTCCAATATTTTCTACTTAGAATTGGGTGCTATGGGCCTTTTCGGCACTTCCAACGAACTAGACACAATGAGAAAGCTACACATTCCGCTAGAGAAACTGCAAAATTGTCCAAATCTTTCTACTGTCGTTAGTTGCAAGAGCATGTTGTCACTTTTACAATCTGCTTCATCCTTACCCATGTAGCATCATATATCGGGTATATATTTATACAATACTGGCAGAGCATTTTTATGTTGGGTCAATATTGTCAATTATTAGCCAATATTACTCCAATATTAGAATAGCTTTTCTGATCAATATTGATGTATCTATACAAATACAATATTGGCAAAATATTTTTAATTTCCAGTATTGGTTCAAGATTAACATGCAATATTGTATAGCAATATTAAACGTTTTCGATATAATTAATAATCATAGAATATTGTCTTAGTAGGTAATAATTGTTAATAAAATCTTACTTTTCTTTATCTATGGCTACTATTATTTGAGGTTAGCGTTGTGTACTTATTTGTACCTACCTAAATAGTAAATAGTTACATACTTCGGTGTTTTTTGCCTGATTTTGTGCAATAATCTGTACATATTATTATTACATAAATATCGTGATAGGAATCTTTTTGCCTACTCTTTTTAATATAATAAGTTCACAACTATTTACATGCCCCCATGTATATACATGAGGGCATGTATTTGTTGTACAGTTGCTTATAATCCATACAAGCCGTGCGTTTATAAAACTCTGGGCTTTATTCGAGTTTTGCTAATTTTGTAAGGTAAAATGAGGTACCACCGTACCAATGCCGGGTCTTATTTGAACTGCTTTGAAACTAGTTACAAACTGTTATTCTAAAGCTT
>NW_026017110.1:2415795-2424241 GCF_020466585.1 Dendroctonus ponderosae | reverse complement strand
ATATTCATTTAAATTTGAAGTGAAAATGTTAGTCGGAGAATCGATCCAAACTCCAGAGGTGTGTCCGCCAATATTGAAATGTGAATGTATATATTTATTTTTAATTAAAATCGGATAATAAGAACTTGTTATGAGTTTTTAAAACGTATATACACGTGTTTATACACAAAATAAAATTTCAATATTTTTCTCGTACTTGGGAAGTGAGCCACCATCACCCCTTAATAGGAATGACGCCAATTTTGAATCACCCTGCATATTCACATTTGAATATTGGCGCAATAATTATTAACAATATTGAGCCATCCAGGATGTTGCATATAGCCAATATTGTACGAACATATTTTGCTACCTGGGATATGTATCCCAATATTTACTGAATATTTCACCAATATGTAATAATGTTCACATTTCAATATTGGCGCAATATTTATTAACAATATTGAGCCATCCAGGATGTTGCATATAGCCAATATTGTACGAATATATTTTGCTACCTGGGTAACGAGAAGATGTACGACTTAAATGTTTCTTCTGTACTTGAAAAAAATGTTTCACCTTGTAGAAAATTACCTCAGTTTTCGCTAACGTTTGCCAGTAAACTAAATTACTTGGAATTACAATTAAGTTGCGTTTAACAGGATTTCATCCCGTATGTTCTACTTAGACCGTCCCTGCACTCTGAAGTGGAATGTTGAAATTAAGGAGAAATAAATTCTAACCTTGCTCGTGGTTAAAACTAGCGACTGATTTACAGGAAACTATTTCAGCGCATTTAATTAACTTCAAATGCTCCAGCGAGTGGGTATGTAGCTAATTTACCCCACAATTTTTTTCGTTTCTTCCCTGAAACCCACTTGCCAACAGGTAGAAGGCTCAATCAATCATCCCGGAGGCATTGAATTTATAAAGAAATGTTCCTAACTGGGCTTAATGACTTGACATTGTTCTTCCGAATTGGCGCAGTTGAAAAATCCACTTAGGATACAGTCTAAACGGTAATTTAATTCGACCTTAAAGGGCTCTAAACGTATTTCAAAGCAGCGACGTAGCAGTAGCTCGCGGATGGTTGCCCACATGCGAACTAAGTTAGCATTATGGAACAATACGTTCTCTGGAGCAAGTACGGAACTTTATTAGGATATATATTGGCGGAGGCATAGGAAATTGTCCGGGAAAAAATACGATTCAGAACAAGAACAAGGAGCTGAATGATCAATATGCTACCGTGGCAAACTGACACAGAAATTGTTGGGATTAACTGGCGGAAAATCTTAAATACTGGAAAGCGGTTAGAAATAATAGAAGACATAAATGCAGATTGATGTGGTAAAAGCAGCAAAAAAACAGTCACTGTGTGTCAATAAAGAATTAAGTTTAACATAAAACGCCATTGATTTCGCGCATTCCTCATTTAAAATATTGAAACTATTTATATTCTCTACAAAACAGTAAACTTTTGCAAGTGCAACATTGCCATACATTTCAACTTTTAAAGAGCATAATTAAAAACCTAACCACAAATATAAAATATGCATGTTGACATGTTTGTCATTAAACGTCTGCGCGATGCAGGGTTGCCGTTGCGTTTTGTCCATTAAAACATGTATATAGTGTGTCCCGTGAGCACATTATTAAACGAGTACTTCGACAGTCTTTGACTCGAAGAAAACACTCGGACTTAACTTATATTAAGAAAAAATGTGTGGGTCTTCTGCTACTGATGGTCAAAGTTCTTCAAACAAGAATGTTTTCAGAAACATCGGGAGAATGATACAAGGGATTTTAATGGGACTCGCTATTAATTGGCTCTTTTGTAAGGTTCATATTTTAATGAAACAAAAGTTCAAAAACTACCAGAAGTTTTTATTTGTTAGATGGAATCAACTGGGTTTTTTTTGAGTTGGTGCCTTTTGGGACATTTTGGTGCTATTTGGAAAATATTGTCGCATACACAGTTTTTGCTCATTAGTTGTTTAAAAATTGTCAAGCCTAAATACAGATTGATTTGGTAAAAGCAGCAAAACTCCCGGCGACGTTTTGAATCAATCAGTCAGCATCAGCGTCTAACTGCACTGCGTCCACTAGACTTTATTCATGTTCGGCATTGTCATACATTTCAAATTTTGAAGAGCATAATTGACAACTTAACCCTAAATACGCTGTAACGGTGGCATGTTTGTCAACAAACGTCTGCCGGATGCATGGCTGCCGTTGCGTTTTGATCATCAAAACATTTATATTATTATAAACGAACATTAGCGTTTGCAGTAAATGTCCGAAATTGTTGAATTGCATGAAAATTTAAATAATTTTTTTTGCTGAATAACTATAAATGTTACAAAATGCTATCAAAAGCCCAAAAATGTTCAAAAAGTGCATCAATTTAAAAAATCAGTTTACTCCAGTAAACAAATACAACAGGTAGAAAAAAAGTTCTGGTAGTTTTTGTACCAAGACCTCAAGCATTTTGACTCAAGTAACCACTTTTTCAAAGCGGTTGCACTCGGTTGCTTCATGATCAAAACATCTTGAGTCTTACACAAGAACAAATTTATACGTACATATTTAGAAAAAATATTTTTTTTTTGAAAAACTGTAACCATAAATAGCAGAAGATCGTCTTTTGAACGTGTGCTTGCGGGACACCCTATAGAATCGTAACATTTACAAGTTATAAACTTCATGAGTAAAACTGCCTCCTTAGACTGAACGAATATGGTTTCCACTTGGAGAAAAATCGAGTAACTTAGAGCTCAAAACTGGCTCTCACTAGTGCCTTAATTTTGAAATAACGACGTCATTCTCGAGCGATAACTTCTCAAATATTGGAACATTAAGTGCGCCCATATTTATAAAGGGGCCCACGTCTTCGGACGTAAACTACGTGTTAATCAGGGGCCGATGGCGCCCCTGCTCCGAATAAAGATGGCAAAAGGGGCTCCGTCACATCCGTTGCATATTGATGATCATTAGCGGGCAAAGACAAGCTCAGCTCCGGATTTCGGTCCGGAGCTTTATGATGTGTTACCTATCGCAGCAAACTAAAGAGGGTTATTGCTTATTCCTCGCCCGCCTTAGACCCTAATGAAGTCTCGATACTGCCAAAGCCTCGCCTAATGTATATGGTAATGTCGACCTAAAGGCACACATATTTCAGGACGTCGTCTGTTTCCTCTGGGCTTCATTATTCCACCTTGGGGCCCCGGAAAGGTTCAGATCAAAGTTTTCAAAACGCCCAGCAGTTTTGATTCTTTCTAACTGTTCACCACTCATTTAGTGCAAGATTATCTGTATTTAAATGCATGGACGTGACGTATCTTGAAAACCCTTCAAGGAGAAACGATGGCTTTTATTTTTATTCCCTGTGGGATTCGTATCAGTATATCTCGGCATATCAACGCTTCGCACCTCGATCACCTGTCGAATTATCGCGCCTGATTTTATAAATGGGGCCCCTTTTTCAGGAATATAATAAAATCTGCACCTTTTATTTCACTTGCACTTTAGCTGTAGGTATAATAGTTTATGTGACGTGCAGCTAGCCGGTCTGTTGTTAACAGAAGAAGTAGGAATCGAACTGGCAGCAAGGCCAGAGACTCCGCAGGGAAATCAAATACGGAACTGCCGCTCCTTTAAGAGAGAAATCAAAGCGTATTTCCATAATAGTGGAAATATGCCTTTGCATACCGTTAAGCAAAATAGCAAAAGGTAGCCACAAAATAGAAACAAATTTTAACAGTAGTTGAGCTACCAGGACTTTAAGCCACGAAATATTCCTTATGGTTTGCGCTTTACTAAATGTAAGTAATTTAAAAAAATGTCGTTTGACTATCGCATAGAATAGAGTTCCACTGTTCGAAATAAAATGTCTAGAGCCCAGCAATTTAAGCTATTAAAATTTGTAATTTGGGAAAATTCTAACAAAAACATTGATATACAGGGTGATTGACGGTCGATGGCGTATTAGACGTTTATGGAGAATGCGATGCCCGATCTATCTGCAAACTTGTACAACGAAGTCATCGGATATACTCTATCGGTCTAATGCAATGCGAGGGTGCCGCTTATACGGAAAAGTACATACAACTTTGATATTTTAAATGAGACACCCTGTATATTATTGCACGGTTAGATTGTCTATATAGATATAATTATTTTTGCATAACGATTCCTATACATAGAAATTTAAAATTGTGGTACTAGGTTAGGAAAACCCTATGCTTGAGTACGGCGTACAGCAAATTGTTCCAGATTATGCAGGATATCTTGAAAATACTGACCTTTCGGCTAGAGATGAAAACTGTTCCAATTACATTTTTTCACATAGAACACCCTGTATATTCGTTCAAATACGGGAAGACCATTAAATTTCCTGTGAAACGATATATCATGTTTCTGTACCTAAAGTGTGAAATTTCCGAAATAAATGGACATTTTTGCAAAAATTCGATTATGTCGACGTTTTTATCAAAATAGCCATGAAATGTCATAATAGTTGAAGATTTTGCAATTCTTCATAAAGTTCTTAAAGAAAATCTCATTTCTGTGAAGTTGTACGGATACATTGCGTGCTTGATCAGGATCCTTTAAATGGCACTATAGGCTAAGCCCAAATCATCTGCGGCACTTCGAATAGAAGCTTGAGGATATGCATAGAAGAACGCTAAAACATTTACAATGCTGTCTTCATCAGAAGGTACAGGTTTTAGTAAGTTTGGTTCAGCTTTCAGTTTGGTGCCATAATTAACGAAATTGTGTAGTATTCGCACAAACTTCTTTACATTCATTTGCTGCAAATTTGGAAACATTTCGTTGAATTTTTTGCATGTCCTTGTAACAATTTGGTCACATTGTCCATGAAGAATAAAAAGTTTCATTAAAACTTCGTTTGAATTTGTTTATGAGTCTGAATTGAAGTTGAACTGAATGGTTGCTCTCCATTTTGTGAAGAATTCAGTCTAAACTGCATTGAAAAGAGCATAAAAGCTTTCTCTATTACTTTGTTGACTCGACAACTGGTTTGAAGAATTTCAAATGTTCAACTATTATGACATTTTATGGCTATTTTGATAAATACGTCAACATAATCGAATTTTTGCAAGAATGTCCATTTATTTCGGAAATTTGATGCTTTAGGTATAGAAACATGACATATAGTTTCACAGGGAATTTAACGGTCTTCCCGTATTTGAACTAATATACAAGTTGTTATATTTGAAAAAATGTAATTGGAGCAGTTTCTATCTCTATCCGAAAGGTCACTATTTTCAAGACATCCTGTATAATTTGGAACAAACTGCTGTACGCCGGGCTCAAGAATAGGGTTTCTCCGAACCCAGTACCAAAATTTTAAATTTACAGGGATCGAAATCGCGTTGTAATACAAGATTATTTGGGGCTACGTTTTGAATAAAAATAAGGAATTTTATTATATATTTCGGAAACCGCTTTAGATCGATATAGGAATCGTTATGCAAAAATAATCAAATCGCCAATCCAACCGTGCAATAATATACAGGGTGTCTCATTCAAAATAGCAAAGTTGTATGGTATGTACGTTTCGGTATAAGCGGCAACCTCGCATTGTGGAAAATATTTTAGGTCAACAGAGCATATCCGGTGACTTCGTTGTACCAATTTGCAGATAAATCGTGCATCGACCGTTTTCTCAAAAAGAAAAACCAAAAGAGCTGGTTTTCTTACAAATTTCACCCTCTAGAAATCGTTTTTAGCTTTATGATGGTTCTACTCGACACGACCGTAGAAAGTACTAATCTTTCCCTTCCAAAGAAGCTGAAAATTACTAAAATCGAGCGAGCTGTTTAGAAGAAATCGCGATTTAAATGAATAAACTTCAACCAAAATGATACACATTGGCACTGTTCTAACGGCAGTACAAAAAGCATGCCTTAATTTGGGCAGTTTTGGAGAAATTTGGGTTCTTAGTATTCCCGCTTCAATTTCGCCTACTTGTAAAACACCATTTCAAAGGCAAAAAGACAATGATCAAACGAGCCCATTGAGAAAGCCTTCAAACCCTTGAAATTCAGAAAGGGGAAATTTAAACTCCTTTTTGAGCGGTCACGATCCCTGACCAAACCCATCCTCAAAGCAAAAATATTTTGAAATTAACTTGTACTCAGTTAAACACAAAACTGCTAATCGGACTGTAAAAAACGAAAAAAGTCCAAGCAAATCCTCAAAACAGTGAAAGCGTTTTACGAAAATGGCCTTGCCATAATGACACACTCAGAATAGGTTTCGCTTTGATATTACAGTCGTAATTTGTTCGCGGTACCTTCGAGCGAAACAATCAGCGATTTTTAAACAATGTACGCCGTCGCGCTCGTATTTGAAATTCAAATGAAAATATTCAAACTTATTTGTTTCACAGAGATTACCACCGGAGCAAATTGAAAAAGTTGCCGTTCTTATTAAGTTTCAAAAATAAAAGAACGGGCGACAGCATTAGACCGCAATACGGGAACTCGAGGAATTGGAAGCAGCGAATGTAATCTGGGTGTTGCGAATTTTTGTAGACAAGTTCTAATTGATTTTATTATTTGATGCATTCAAAAAACAATTTTTTTAATCACTTCGTGCGCCACTGGGATCTTCGCCATCTGCAAGACGAATGTATCGAATATACCGTAAACAATAAAAACAAATTGTATATACTTTCCTGACTGTTTCAATTCCAAATGAAATTCATTCCTGGGTGTCAGTCATGTATAGTCTCTATTTATCAATCAAAATACGTTTCGGTGTATTTTTCCACCATCATCAGTTTTTATGTGGAGCGTTGTTAAGCCTTGGCATGCATTTTTGCATAAAGCATAAAAATGCATGCCAAGACTTAAAGCAGCAACAACGCTACACATAAAAACTGATGCTGGTGGAAAAATACACCGAAACGTATTTTGATTGATAAATAGAGACAATAAATTACTGAAACCCAGGAATGAATTTGATTTGGAATTAAAACAAAGCTAATTGAACTGGACAGGCAAACAAGCGAATGTGAAACCAGAGATATTTTCCGCAAGTTGGTAAGTGATTGAAAATCGTACAACATTGTTCCCACTTCAAACGTGCTAAACAGACAACACAACGGCCTGAATTCAGCCGCTTTGCCCAAAATGTTGAAAGCTTTACCGTCTCAATTAAAACGAAATTTCGTAATATGCATTAACCGGGACGAATTTTGGCGTTTCAGTTAGTCAACATGGCAGATTGGACTTGATGCGCCGTCAGGCCTCAACAGGCGTGGATTTTTATACAAGCTTTTACATCCGCTCAAAATATCGGTTGGAAAAAGTTTTCCGGGTTTGCAATTGCTTCGGCCTTTACTCTTGGCAACAGCAATCTACCGAATGCTCTTTTGGAGAGCGTCTACAGAAGGAAAAAACTTTAATTGGGTGATATGGAAAAAACAGCTGTGGAAGAATATGCCCTCAAGGAAGGCACACAGAAGCTAGAACTCTCGACTAATTAGAGAGAGCCTGAAGTCTCTAAAAACAATAACAGCTCCAAGAGAAACGTTTGCGTATTGATTTCGACTATTGAGCTTATTGACTATTTCGAAAGAGAAAATTTATATCGCAAAAGAAGTTAACACGATCCAGAATTTGAGCGACGGATTGTCTGAGTAAGCAACTTGCAAATTTGTTTTCAGTTCTTCATCCTGTTTGGATATACACATAATTCCAAATCAAAATTAATTCCTGGGTTTCAGTCATTTATTGTCTCTATTTATCAATTAAAATACGTTTCGGTGTATTTTTCGACAATCATCAGTTTTTCTAAAATAATAGATAGTTAAAAAAAAATTTCATTAATTTAAAAAACAATCACAGTTCGTCAACAGCCTCATCATATCGCACACTAAAATACATCACAATTGCAACACTTTAAAACATTCTAAAATTAACTAGGCCTAACAGGTCATTAGTCAGGACAATGAAATTTGGGAAGAGACTAGAATTCTTTGTTCAGATACTTAAATATTTTTACTTACATGTGCAGCGTTGTTGCTACTTTAAGCCTTGGCATACATTTAGAGTATTAATTTTGTCCATTTTGGACACAATGCGAATAAAATACTGTTTATATTGATTTCTTTTACTTTCAGCTATTTTTCTTTGCATTCTGAGGATATTATTTTTGGTTTGCAAAATTCTTCAAAATACCGGGTGTTAGTTAATATTCTATGTTTATTTCATTTAATTAATGTATGATATACTGAGCAAAGATTGTCGGTATCCGATCTGAAATTCATAGCATTGTTATGTTTTTTAATCTGTATCATTTCATGGACTCTTCTCTTATTATAATTACTCTCGTTAATCAGTATTTTTGTGTTATCAAAATCAAAATTATGCAACTTCTGTTGTGCATGCTGTGCTAATGCTGTACCATTTTCGTTATTTTTTCTTAGGCTATA
>NW_026017110.1:2409467-2415158 GCF_020466585.1 Dendroctonus ponderosae | reverse complement strand
TCTACCGCCTCAATAAATTCTTTTTCGGGTAATTTTGTATGTTCTTTTATCTCTGCCCATTTATTTTTTATACAACTTATTGAGTAATCTATTGGTATATTTGTATATAATGATACAACATCCAGTGATATTATCCGATGATTCTTTAGTATTTTTTGTTGTTTTATAAAATTACAAAAACTCCATGAGTCTTTAATGTAATATTGTGACTTTCCCAATACATTGCTCAAAACTGCTGACAGATATTTAGATAATTGGTACGTTGGAGCATTTATGTTACTAACTATCGGTCGTAATGGAATGTTTTCCTTATGAAGTTTTGGTAGGCCATATATAAATGGTGCTCGGCCATTGCTGCAAGATAGTGTTCGTTTCAATTTATCTGCTATGAATTTGTTTTTATGCCATAAATTTGTTATTGTATTTAGTTTTGTTTGTATATTGGTAGTAAGATCTTTTTTCTTCCGGTTTATATGTTTTTATATCATTTATTAAGCCTAGCATTTTCGTTTTGTATTCATTTTTTAACATAATTGCAGTTTTGTTACATTTATCTGCTGTTAGTATGCAAATGGTTGTGTTTTCATACACAAATTTTTTCACATAATACCTAGATTACTTGTCCAGGCTTCCTTCTTTTGCTTTCACGTTATCACGTCAGTCAATTTACTTGCTATAGCTTCAGAGTATTTGTTCAGTAACAAATCAAGTAATATTTCAATTTCACTGTTCGTAAATTCTGTGGATCGTTTTTTCCTCACTTGTCATGTTCCAAACTTGCACCAGAACTCCAAAAACAGCAAATAAAATAAATCAATAAACTGCAGACATTTTCATCTGCTACCTGATCATTTTTCCTATGGCAGGTTACCTGCAAGTTCCTCAGACAGTGAATAACCCGGCCCTTAATGTACAAGCGTTGAAAATAGTGCAGAGTAAAAGGCAGCTCCAAACCAAATATTTACTGGTCGAAATCCATTAGGTTGAAAACAACTAATAAATTATTTACAGCTGTCCCCAATGATCAGTTCCCTCTACCTTGCAAGTTTCAATGACCCCCCAAGCGCATTGAGCGCATCTCTAATAACAGCTTTGGTGTGGCAATTTTGTTCGGTAATTGGACCATGCCGATCGATGTAAATGCCGAC
This sequence comes from Dendroctonus ponderosae, assembly GCF_020466585.1. Taxonomy (NCBI): domain Eukaryota; kingdom Metazoa; phylum Arthropoda; class Insecta; order Coleoptera; family Curculionidae; genus Dendroctonus; species Dendroctonus ponderosae. The sequence goes on along the minus strand of NW_026017110.1, from coordinate 2,414,010 downwards.
GTCGACAGATATTTCGGACTTTGTGCAGGATTAAAAACACTGCCGTTCTATGTCGGCCTGCCTGTTTCCATTTAATTAATGGGGCATCACATGCTCAACTGGAGTTTAAATCCAGAAAATGTTGATTCACCACCAACTTCAACATGATCAAACAAAAATGATTTTGCAGATATTTTCCCATTTCGCGTCCATAAAGATATAAAGAAGAAGGCTTTTTCTTTTGTTTCTCAAAAAAGTGCATGTGCAGGAATGTAATCCATGCTGGAATGTTTCCAAACAAACTCAACCGAAAAAGATTAAACCGCTGCTGAACGAAATCCTTTTTTCTCCAGGAATAATTAAGTCTTTTGGAAATCCGTGCAACCCAATCCTTTTGTGCCTGCCAGACTCGAAAGTTAAAGCACAAAGGATTGCAATTTTATTTGAAATTTTGCCTAAAGCCCGCCCATCCTCGCTCTATATGTGGGACGTATTGTAAGCTGTGCGATGCAAAACTAATATGCCCGGCTTAATCTTCGATCGTAAAAGGTAATATTGTTATGTAACGCTAGCACGAGGTTTACTAGTGTTCAGTTTTCCATTAGTCTAATAATGCCCGTCGAACTTTGGGGTTCTTTCCACGTGACTGTTGGCTCAGTTTTTTCATCCAATTTCCAAATAAAGCGCCATTCTGGCTCTATGTCAAGCCGGTTCATAAAAAATTTGCATTTTCTCTCAAATGTGCGTTTTGAAATAGTTGGAATGATTTTTCTGTTTAATGGAAACTGAAAATCTTGCAATCGCAACTACACTACACAATGTGCAACAGGATGTTTCAAAAGCAATCGGTGTTTTGTAAAGGATCGAATTTCAAAAAACTCGAAAAAACCCATATTTACGCAAAAAAGGTATCTTGGGTCGCCACCAATACCCCAATAAACCGCCATTTTCCAGTTGCAACTAGACAGCCCTCAACCAAAGGCTGACCATTTTATTAACTCAAAGAGTTCTTTCTACTTCAGCCATGTAAATGGAACCGCAAATAATCCGCAATTAATAACCAAAACTAACATTTTATGATTATAACTTACCGAACGTTTTTCCGTATGAGAACTCCACAAGGCTGACAAAACTGGCACCATGAGAAATCCTTTTTCTTCCGTTTAGTCCTGAGACGACACATGTTCCATTCGAACATTAAGGCGACTGCCGTAGTTAGTGGCACATTAAGCTAATCATCTAATAAATCGCCCAAAGTGTGCTCAACTCCGTGAGCTTATGAGCCACAGGGGAGGAAAGTCCGGACCCCCAAAGGGCTGGAAAGTCAAAGACGCGACTAGCTAACTGTCTCGGGGATTGTGTATTTCTTTGGGATATCCATGGCATCCTGAAACAGAAGATCAGTAGTTAATAAAATAAATTGACATTAAGAAAATTTTAAAAGAACCAGATTAAATACTATGGTGAAGTAAAAGTAGAGGCCTTTGATTGCGCGCTTACCTTTGCTTATTGGACGAACAGGTTTATTTTAAATCCCAGGCATACATCAAGTTTTTTAATTCATAATTTCAGGATGATTGTGATCCTAACAATCTAAGAATCACAAATATGGCAACAGAAAAAAAAACGTAATAACATTTGGTATTTCGTGTTGTTTCTAGTGGGTGTTTGAGCGGCCTCAAACCATCCATATTCCTTCCTGGTTAAGTAAGAACCAGGACGATTCCAATATTAACGTCTAAATGTGAACAACACGTCACGTTCATGGTGGAGAATCGTTGAGCATGCTCGACTGTTTACTTATTTAACAAGTTTGAAACATTTCCCGCTATGTCTGGATTATTAATTTACCAGGCAGTGGGAAAGTTCTGGTTCTAAACCTGTTGTTGAAACGGGTCAGCGAGGATAATCTTAGTGGGGGCATAATACAGAAATTTGCCTAATAAGGACGAATATTAGCTGAATGCTTTACGTGACCGCACCCGGATTTACTTCGTGGTTAAATGTTTGATGGCGGAGGAACAGGAAATTATATTTAAAAAATGAGACCAAGGACACAGAAAGTTGTACGACTGCAATAACATTTCCTAATTGTGTTTACTGATCAGAGACTTACTGATAAATAATTTAAAACGCGTTAGAACGACGGTGTCGATACAAGACAGTTTAACCAGGCGGAACTCAGCTATGTGGTGAATGCTTGTTAGTTGTTTGTTTGCCCTCCAAACTTTACTGCTTGTTGAGTTTGTTGTTTTACACAAACACTCGCAATGTTTTGCACAAATTACAAAACATTTAGGTGTCAAAAAACAACCAAATGCCCCAGAAAGGGGAATTAAAAGTACCGGAAATTCAAACAAAGTCTAACGTATTCTTCTGGCGACCAAATAGCGCTAATTTATTTGCCTCAAAGTCCCCCAAATATCAGAACAGTAAAAGAAAACACCGAAATTACATATTTACCTTCACATTTCGGACCAAGTTGACATGAAACGTCAAATTTGCACTAAATGTCAGGTTCCGCTCATTGCGGAAAATCGAGTTATCGGCACTTAAATCCTAGTAGCGACCGGAAAAACCGCACGAAAATGGAAAGGAATATTTTCTATTAATGATAAACACAACCATTCGGCGGAAAACTCGAAAAAACCGGCAATTTGTGAATAAAAATACAGAGCAAATTGCACTCAGTGTCTGACGTTTACCTTCAAACTAGTGACTGAATGGCAGAAAAACTGTCAAGCGTTTTGGGGTCAAAGTGGTAAAATATACAGTGTTGCTAAAACTGATGTGCAAATACTTCAAGGGCGTGTTAAAAATCTAAGTCAAAAACGAAAAGATTTTCAGCAAAAAAATACAAAGTCGTTACTTTAATGACCTAATTTTGCAAATTTGAATTTTTTGCTTAAGTTTTGGGAAAAAAAATTTTTGCGGTTTAAGTTTTTTACTCTGCGAGTTTTAAATAAAAATTACTTCAAAAAATTAATTTTCTTACTGCCATCATCGTTCTAAGTTGGGAATACGCTCAATTTATAGATAGTCTCCTAACTAACTTTTCTTAGGGGCTGTGAAAAATGCGTTTTTCCACTAGTTTCCACTAATTTAAAGTAACTACTTCTCCTTAAGGAAGCACATGATCATGTTCATGATGTCTTCATTCAGTAAATAATTATACATTTATCAGTTGATTGCCATTGGAAAAAAATATAAAACCAATGCGTTAAGGGCCTATGGAAACTATCAGGGAAGCTCGATAAGTTACAGCCAAAACAGGGAATTAAGCATTATACGTCGTAATAATCCAGAAAATTCCTTGACATTACCGACGTAATATCATTGTCGGGACTCCTAATCCCAGAAATATTTGCTAATAAAAGGGGGATTGAAAGTCTAATTTTGCCGGTTATGTCGTCGTCCTTATCTCCTACTGGATAGACAATGGTCGGATAAAATGGCTCGAGTTTCAATTTAGGTTGCTAATTAAAACTTAAGCCTAAAAGTTGCGACCGGCTTAACGTCTACAGCTGCCAGATTGGCTGCTCTTTATGCACAGATTTTAAACTTTTCAATGTGTCGCGCTTTACATCCATTTTTCTTTCACTTTTGTGCCCATCATGCTTCCAAGCCAAATTTTATACCTGATCAACATAGTTCGATTGATTAGCTTTTGAAGTGATTTGTTTGCCGATAACATGTTTTGGAACATTATGTAAACACCACTAAAACAACCACTAGTTTGTCATTGCTTATAAATAAATCTACACTTTGTTTTCAAGGGTTTGAACACGCGTAATCGGAGATAATGATTAGAAACAATCCAGGATTTCTATAATAATAGCAAAAGCAACCGCTTGAGTACTAGTTTGTTTTTCTCTATCGCGAATAATGGAGAATAAGACTTGGGGTCTCTCGCTGCTGCTGCTGTGCAGCGTTTTTTATTCAGCTGTAAGTGTCGCTTTAATATTGCCATTCTTTAATTTGATTCATTCTTAACTAAATTCTGAAAATGAAGCTCAAAATATAACAGTATCTCCCAGTAAAGACTGTTTTTTTTCTGGTTGAAGACACTTTTTCGTTATTTGCAGAGGTTCCATAATGCATAAATCACTTTATAAGCGCCCCATCGGTTCTTTAAAACTCCTCAAACTTCTTTTCAAGGCACCAATTTCTAGCTAACTTTTGCAGATCGCTGATGACTTGACTGTCCAAGTAAAAAATGGGCAAATCAAGGGTAGAGTCCAGACAATGCTTGACGGAAGCACATACTATGCTTGGCAAGGAATACCTTATGGTGCGCCTCCTGTTGGAAACCTGCGGTTTCAGGTAAAAGCTTAGGCAAATAATTCAGGTACTTAATGTGTTTTCCAGTGCTTTATCGCCCATCTGAATAGATTAATATGTAACGTGAAGTATCAATTGTATTTTCTGAGAGAAAATCACATAGCCCGAAGCCTAAAGCATTAGTAAACATGCTTAATCTTTGGACCCCTAGCTGGATTTTCAAAAGTCTCAAAAGTAATATTAGGGAAAACATTCCAACACAATTTACAAGAGAATGTAAATA
>NW_026017110.1:2400969-2408468 GCF_020466585.1 Dendroctonus ponderosae | reverse complement strand
TTTTTGCGTGTTAGTGGTGTTATATATAGACACAAAAAGTATTACGTACTAAGAAAACCTATTATTATTTTATTTATTTCATGCTAATTAAATATTAGAAACAAATATTTTTCAAATAACATTTAAATAATATTTAAAAAATATTTCCTTTTGCTCTGAAATATTTGCTATTCATTGATCGATGAAAATTCAGATAAATGTTCTAAAGTTTGTTCACATTTATTAAAAATAATATATTAGTAACTTTTTGGGTGTTAAGGTTGTTATATATAGGTACAAAAAGTATTATGTAATAAGAAAATTATTAATAACTTATTTGTTTCATGCTAATTAAATATAAGAAACAAATATTTTAAAAATAATATTTAAGATATACTTGCTTTTGATCGGAAATATTTAGCAAACATATGAATATTTCCTAAATACGTATGTAAGATTTTGTGCTATCTGGGAAATGACTGAAACCCAGGAATTAATTTTGATTTGGAATTGAAACAGTCAGGAAAGTATGTACAGTAAGTTTAATGTTAACACTGTCGAATACTGATAAAAATTTGGATTACAAGCAGTCGAGTTTTGTTTGTTGCTTACCTCAGATACCTATGGACAATCATCTGCGGAATCGCCATGATTTGCACCAGAATCGGCTTATTGGCCAGTCCTTTAAAGTACTGGTAAGCCAGTAGAAATCCCGAAATGAAGAAAAATGTATCGACAGCAAGATGGGCCGTTGTCAAATACTGGGCATATCTTTCCGATTCGAACTCTTCAACTTCCCTCCGATTGGTAACTGGAAGAAAGGTAAACGCTCCTGCCGCATGGCCCGCTATAATCCACATCATGCTGATCACTTTGATTCCGTGAAAAGAGAGGATTTGGTCGCTGTTGGCGGTCTGCTGGGTGGTTCCGGTCAGCTTCCGGCCGTTGTTGAAGACGGAAAATGCTGTTAGAAGCGGCGATGAGTTTTCTGAAAGAACTTGTTAGTAGGCAGGGATTTTCCGATTGATAGTCAACTTACTGGTTTTTCGCTGATGCAGAAACACTTCGTAGAAAGTGCAAAGAATGACCAGCAGCAGAACAAGGCAGAAGAGCGTACTGAAAAACAGATTCGCCTAATTTTGTTGCAGGATTTGTCAATTTGTGATGCTGGTGAAGAGCAAGTTAGCAATGATAAAATTAATGAAAATCACTATTAGGTAAATTGGGCAATTGAACGGATGCAACAAACATTTTACAAATATAAAATCCGAGTTGACCCATTGAAAGTATTCAAGCAGGCGGCTTTATGGTTACGCTGCAAAGTTCAGGGTGTCATAAAGAACTTTCAATCTCCGCTCCCAAAACTCCTCCGGATTAAAATGTAATTTATATTTTATGACCCTTTCGCTACTGAGACGATATGAATGACATCGTTATTTATGGTTTTATCTTTACGCGACTTATGAAATAACGTGTGCACGTTGGAGTATGGGTTTTGCAATATGGCGCTTTATATACTGGATTGAAAAATTACATATGAAAGTTTCCCTTCTAGGCAATTATTATCAAAGATTGTGGCTTAAGTAGATTTTCTCTCAAGGCATCGTTGTTTAAATTTTCAGTTTTGTGGCTAAACTGAAGTATTGAAGAGTTAGAATAGTTAGTTAGAAGAATAAGTTAGGAAGGTCTTCTCTAACAGAAGCTGTTACTGCGTGAGTTTTTTTCGTATAAATCGGTGTTTGCTTTATGCTAAAAGCCATTTGATTTTTCGGAGTTTCGCAGGTCAATCTACATTTATCATCCACCCTCAAGACTGAGGTTTAATGGCATCCAATCAAGTATTTGAGAACTATTTTGAGTCGATCTCAAAATCAAATTTCTTTAGTAAAGAGCCCTAAAAGCCACTGAAGTTTTCAAGAAGATGCTTTCTAGCAATTATGAAAGCGATATTTTTCTTCTTGATTAACAAAAAATGGACAATAATCCCTAACATTATTTTTTGAGAAGTAATTAACAAACAAATCACTAGCAGATTTCGAAACATTGAGCAAATGCTTCAGAAATAACTACTTACGCTACAGCTATAGAGGAGGCATCCCAGGCTCCAAAAGTCTCCGAAGTAGAGCATATTTGCTCGTTTATCAACTGAGAGACGCTGTCTTCTGGTAGAAAACCGCTGTTAACCAATCTGAGCAAATCACGGGCGCTACATCCATCCGGTACGCAGTAACTCAACGAGTAAAATTGCTAAAATTCATTCAACATCCATAAATATTTTGCAGAAAAGTCACTTAATTTCTTGCAATTTTTATCCAAGTGTGCTTTCTTGTGCTCAAAAGTATGCCCGAATGTCCGAAAATTAGACAGTCAACAGTAGGCCTGGGTAACACTGGGTTGAGCTGCGTTATTGAGGTGTTGCCGCTCTTTGAGTTAACGAGTTATCGGTTCTCATCGGTTCATGAGTTATAAGTGAATTATTAACGCTTTGCGAGACCAGAGACTGGAATTTTCATATCTAAAAAAAGATCATCCAAAGAAAGTCGACGAGTTTTCCTGTAAAATCGATCTCTTCATTTTTTTGCATAAAAGATTCAGTTTGCCAGTATTTTACAGTAAAACGTTAGGAAACATGCGGGTTTTCTGTTTAGAGACAGTGTTGTTTAGAAATATTGCTCTAAAAGTGAAGAATCTCCAGTTTCCAAGAGTTTTCCAAATAACTGATTATAAACTTTCGCCTTTTCAGTTCGGGGAAATATTTTTGGAAAAATATCCAGAAATAATTATTAGGGTTTTGTCCATAGTTCGAAGCTGCAAAAAGTTTCGCAAACATTTTTTGCAAAGCGGTTAAGGAGGCGAGTGTTCCAATAAAATGGATCTTATAATTTTTCAGAGAAACTACCTGAATATTGTCAGTATTTTAAGTGAAACAAAAAAATTATGCGATTTTTGAGTAGAAAGAATTGCTCAATAGAAACTTTGTTAAAACTGGAATAACCTGAAAGATTAAAGAAACTTTAGAAATCTTCAGAGTGATAAGGGGGCCGAATTTTACAAATAATTTTTTGAAAACTTTGCTCTCTAGTCGTTTTTTCATGATAGTTCTAATTACTTTCGGTAAAAACTGAACAAAATTACTTGGTTTGTGTGCCAAATTCGAAGCTGAAATGGGTTTTCGAAAGTTCCGTGCAAACCGATGAATGAGGCGAATTTTCTAGCAAAATAAATTTTATCAAAAGAGATAGACTTTCGAGACCATTTCTTAAAACTAATGGGTTTTTCGGGTTTTTACGCCGTCGTTCGGTAGAATTTCTTCCTGACGTTTCGCGAGCACGAGTGGCTTGCATCTTCAGAAGTGGTTTGCTTGAACAGTGTAAGCCTAAAAACCCGAAAAACCCATTAGTTTCAAAATTAATTTTGTCATTTTTGGCTGAAAAGAACAGAATCATCAGAAAATAATGCTTTGGCATGGAAACCCTTAATGGTTTTCGTGGAAAAACGGCAGAAATTTATTTTCGTTTTTGTCCCGAATTCGACGCTAAAAAAAGTTTTTGTAAAATTTATACTTTCGGTAAAAAACTGAATTAAATCATTTTGTTTTTGTGTTAAATTCGAAGCTGAAATGGGTTTTCTAAAGTTCCCTGCAAACCGATGAATGAGGAAAATTTTCTAACAAAGTTGATTTTGTCATTTTTGGTTGAAAAAAACCCTTATTGTCAGAAGAGAAGAAAATCATCAGAAAATAAAGGTTTTTTGCGTTTTCGATTAAAATGAATTAAATCTTAATGGTTTTCGGGGAAAAACGGGAGGAATTACTTTCGTTTTTGTTGCGAATTCGACGGTGGAAAAAGTTTTTGAAAATTTTTTATTCTATAAAATAGCGCGTTTTTGAGTAGAAAGTAAAGCAAAAAAAATTCAGTCCAAACTAAAAAACCAAATTTTTTATAAATTCTACAGGAATTGAGGTGACGAGATTTCCAAATAATTTGTTATAAACTTTCGCTAATTCTGTTCATTTCTCTATAGAAAATTATTTGATTTTTGTTCCAAATTCGAAGCTGGAAAGGGATTTCAAAACTTTTTACAAAGCGACAAAGGATTCGAAATTTATTTCGTAATTTGTCGCCGAAAATACCATAAGATTGTCAGCATTTTTACGTAAAACTTAAAAAAATTGAGCATTTGGAAGAAAGAGCAACTTGGCCAAAACTGAAAAATTCTGAAATTTTGAAGAAATTTTAAGTGTTATTAACAAATGGCTCTTAAAATAAATGTAAAAACAAGTAAAAAATTTCATCACTTTCCCAGCAACGTAACTGAGTTACTGCGCCGGTGCGTTGGGTTGGCGCACCAAGCCACTTGCGTAGCACTGCGCCAACTCCAAAAAATTCACTAAGGTACCCAGGCCTAGCCAACAGACCTCCAGTCTAGTTGATGGTATAAATTTCGGAAACATTTCACTTTTACACGTATTGCAAACATTCACGCTTACGTTAAAAGTTAAATCCACTGGAATTGCCAGTCCAAAAGTACATTGTTTGCCCAAGATTCTGGGCCCTTCTACGGGCTCATAATTAATGGACAAGCATTGATCGAAAGCGCCATAATCGCCTCTCGATGCTGTAAGCATTCCTGCGTATGGGTATTTAGACCAAGCATCCGCCACTGAAAAATTCATGTTTTTTAGTCAATAGCATTAATAATCAATCAACAAAAGAGTTAAAGAAAAGCGACCAGTTTCAAGCAATGGTCGCGTAAAACTACTTTTATATTAATTAACTCTTTTTATATTAACTGCTTCTGATGATTTTGAATTTTTATTGTTTTTGCCAGTGCTTCATGCATAAATGCACGCTTTGGGAAAAAATGTGGCGTTTTTTATGGTAAATTTTATGATTCCCAAATTTTTTAAAGTCCAATGTTTATCTGCACAGTCTAGACGATTATTAGTTAAATTTCATTGACTCGATAAGTATCTATGACTGAAAAAATGTATTTCTTGTCTACGTTGAAATGTTTCGTAAGACTGTGTTCCATTTAACCTGAACTTTTGGGCTAAAATAATAAATAATCATTAGGATTAGCGCTACCGTTTGTGAATGATAAGCCGGATGTATCACTTTAAACTGGCGTGTAACAGTCGATTTGTGTTTTATTGATACGTGGACGGTTTTATTGGCTTTTATCAGCTTGTCTAACTTATTAAACGCTCATTATGATGATATATTTTCATAGGTATTTATTAATGGTAACACGCTGACTAAGCAGTGCGAAAAAAACGGAAAATCCCCCTTAACTTTTATAAAATGTTTGATTTTGGAAAGTGTGTTTTATTTTATATTTATTTTAATTTTTAGGTTTTTGTATTTAATTAAAATAGGTAGATAAAAAAACAGCTTGCTTAGAGGAAAAATATACAGGGTGTTACAGAGTGAAGCAAAAACCTACGGTAGAATTTTCTAGAGTTTTCCGAAACTGTTGGGTTGTTTTTCAAGATTTTTTCGTTAATACAGACGATGTTTTAGCAAACTTCAAAAAAAACTCCCATTGAATCTGTAGAATTCCGTGCTTAATGAACCCGATTATACTTACTCAAAGTCACCACTTCGGTGTTATTGCAAACAGCCTCCATCTGAAGAGCGCACACTTCACTGATATTCAGTTCGGAAAACTGTGCGTCGCACAAAAAGTTCAAATAAAACTCCGAAACATCCAACTTCCGTTCACTTGCTGGTGAGTCTCTGGCTAAATTCAAAATTTTCAGATTCTCCTCCATCATTTTGCGTGCATCGAAACCGCACACAAAAGAACCAACGCTCAACAGAACTGTTGAGAGGTAGAAGAAACGCGTCATTTCTGCAGGTTTCCGCTACTTTACTACTAGGAAGACTAGTCGATTCTCAAATTACAGGAATATACCGGATTTGTAGATAACAAAGTAGAGGTAGATGGGATAAGTTCATCAATCTTTCCCTTGTCAGAAAATTTCAAAAAATATGATTCTCACGACATTTTTATGGGCGTATTAGCAGGAAATAATCCTTTGGAATATAAGGCAGATCATTGTCAGTTTACATGAGTTCTGGTGCGATTTCGCAAAATAATGGTTATTAATTGTAAGAACTTTGCATTAAATTTAATGGTTGCTTTTAAGCAAAAACAATTATCAAATAGCTGAATTTTTACCAGAAAAAAATATATTTTTTTCCTTTAAGCGAAACAGTGTACGCTATTCCTGAATTCCGTAGAATTCAGCCAGAATTTTGTTTTGCAGAGTCATTTGGGATAAAATGTAAGTCCCAAGTTCCAAACTGCTTCGTCAAGATAAACCGTGGAAGAGCTGATGATCTTCGATTTGAATCCGAATTGGTATCTGGACTTGATCCAAAAAAACGGTAATTTTATTTCAAAATTAAGGAAATTAAATGGGGAACGTTGGGAAATCAAGCCACATCATGAATGTTCGTCTCTATTTATAAACTACTTCTATAATTAGTGTAACTTTTTCTTGACCTGTCACAAGCTTGAGCCTCTTTACCTTGAAAGCACTGATACTACTGAGTATGCAAGTTTCAGCCTCTAGAAATAAAATTGAATCGAAAAAAATATAAATAACAAAATTGAAAGGAACGCCTAAGGGAAACAAGCAGGGGTTTAAGCAGAAGCAGGTAAAACTTTAAAAACTTCACGTGATAATCAAAAGAATATAACTAAATATCCAGGATAAATGAAAATCGATCACTAAATTTGCGAAAGATGACGCAAAAACGTTCACATCTTTCTGGCTGCTTCTCATTGAAATTGAGCGTGTTTGTGAAAGATGTAATCGAAACGTTGAATAGGGACAGGACGCAACTATTTCTGTACATCTATAATATTCTGTTTAATTTTCACGGATTTTTCACCCGCCTGAGAGCATGAGTTTGCATTAAATGCTGGTCTGTTCAGACTGCTCAGCTCGGATTGTTCAAAATCATTACCCCCAAAAAATGTTTAGCTGTTTTAATCGATTTCTAAATATTGACTGTTAACTTTCAACAGTTCTCTAAAATTTGCCAATTTTTCTTCAATGTTTTTAAGGTTAGAATCTTTTTATACAGGGTGTCCCACCGGGAACCGCCGTGATCGAATCGGACAAACCCTAAGTATGAGAAACTTGAAAATGGGACAGTCTGCCAAGGTCATTGGGGGCAAGCGGTCAAAAGTATTTTCAAAATGGCCACACTTCCGGTTATACCGGAAGTAGGTATCAACTTGCTTATTTTAAATGGAACACCCTATATATTATTACATTTTTGACTTCTACTCCAAGTTCTACGTTTTTGATATATTTGGAATTTTATGTAAAAAAATCCATAAATAATAAATAAGTTTAAATAATCTTCGTTTGTATAATTTAAGCGCCCGGGCATGATTATTAAATATTTTCAAAAGGTTTCTGACAGCTGTCAGCATCCCTTTGGCATTTTATTGTATTAAAGTGGCCACTTTGTCATGGCAACTAAGAGTGACAGGATTTTAAA
>NW_026017110.1:2384320-2399970 GCF_020466585.1 Dendroctonus ponderosae | reverse complement strand
TTTACTTGATCAATTCCTGATGTTTTCGGATATGAATCTTCATTAGCTGCGCTGGGGTCAAATTGCTCAAATTTGGCTTGGACATCATATGCCTTATCTCATATTCTAGAATCTTCAATTCGACCTTTACAAATATTATCGCTGAAAATGAGCGCGGTAAGCATCTATACAAATCCACAGGAAAAAATTGGATTTTTGTTTGCCGCTCATTCAAAGAGGACAATATTCAGAACTTCTAGGACTTTTTACCTGAATTGACCACAGCGTGACTGGCCCCATTGTAGATCACAGTTTGGACAATATGCACAAATTCATATGTTAATGCAATTTTGTAGTACTCATCTGGGTTGAAGGGAAACCAGAAATAGATGCTGTGCGGCTTTGGATCGGTTGGCGCAGCATTCGGGTGTAATTTGTAAAATTCATTGGCCAAATATAAATCTATGAAAAAAATGAGTTGAAAATCAACATTCTCACTCGATAAGCCACAGTCAATGGCAACTAATAGAATTAATACATTCGCGAAATACCTACTGAAATTAGCTGAATATTAAAATGTTTCCCAAAGTGCTCACCTCCAACAACATAAGCCAGGCCAGCCAAAAAGGTGCACAACATTATAGACTTTACAACAAACTCCGTATAAACGACATGGCGCCGGTGAATTTCCGAAATTTGAGGATCTTCTGAAAGGATGGCTTGCTGCTCTTTTTCAGAGGCCGCCTCAATCAGCATAGTAACTGGTCGGGATTGGATAATAATCATTTTGCAGAAAATAACAACCACAAATGTTATATTCTTCAGCACACTGATAGCTGGAAGGAGAAAGGCATCGGGAGTCTTTGAAACATTACAGTTTGCTTAAAAGGTGTTTTTTTGGTACTTTTAGGTTTGGATTAAAGAAAATACACTATTTTACTCGGGCCAAGTTTGGGCGATGTTTCCATCGTCAGGGCTCAAGAATTGAGTGTTTTTTACCCCAATTATTTTGGCGTACATATTTTAGTTTCTGCCACACTTTCAAGGCGAATAAACTCGATCAGCCTAATAACGTAACTGGCTTTGGCAACAATTTGAACCAAAAAAGAAAATATGTTTTTGCAGCACTAAAGATTGGCTAAAAATATGGCCGAAACATTGGTCTAAGTAAAATAGTGTTTTTCCTGTTCTTCCAAAGAAAACTTTTTACCATTAATATGACGGTCACCAGCAAATTACAACAAGGCATTTTAGTGTGCATTTTTTGCCAAAAACATTGCACTTGAAGATCGCGTCTTTGGAAAACGCAGGTTTATTGTGAATTGAGTTTTAGTTATTTTTCGCTCGGTTTGGTGCCAAAAAACGTTTACACTTTTGTTCAGACAAAGAAATCGGCGGATATTTTTAAAAAATGCTAGTGGTTCTTTAACAATGGATCCCCTGCATTTTAACAGCTAATTTAAATATCTTTGCCCAAAAAATGAGCGTTTTTCGTCCACATTTACAAAGGATATTTTCGTGTAGCGCAGGATTAGATCACATATACATACAGGGTGTCGCTGAAAGGTGCGGATCTAAAATATGACGAATCCAACTCATTTTAACTTGGTCCAAAAGTGGATGATTTCAGAGATACAGAGCGTCCAAGGTTCAACTTGCCTTCAGTTTTGCCCAAATATTTTGTGATGAATTGTGGTAAAATTTGGCAGAGGGGTAGTTTTTTGGGGGGGAAACTTAAATCTAATTTCAATTCTGTTTAGAACGCCATCACATTTAGAACGCCATCACTTTTTTGAGCCACACTGTACTTCAGTTATACATAAAAATCCATATTCCTCAACGTCTTCTACTTAGAAAAGATATCAAGTAAAATGTGGATTTAAGCGGGAGTTTTTGAAATATCTGAATCAGCACAGTGACTCGTCGGGATTGGATAATAATCATTTTGCAGAAAATAACAACCACAAATGTTATATTCTTCAGCACACTGATAGCTGGAAGGAGAAAGGCATCGGGAGTCTTTGAAACATTACAGTTTGCTTAAAAGGTGTTTTTTTGGTACTTTTGGGTTTGGTTTAAAGAAAATACACTATTTTACTCGGGCCAAGTTTGGGCGATGTTTTTAGCCATCGTCAGGGCTCAAGAATTGAGTGTTTTTGCTCCAATTATTTTCGCGTACGTATTTTAGTTTCTGCCACACTTTCAAGGCGAATAAACTCGATCAGTCTAATAACGTTACTGGCTTTGGCGACAATTTTAACCAAAAAAAACGCCATGTTCTTGAGCCCTAAAGATTGGTTAAAAATATGGCCGAAGCATTGGCCTAAGTAAAATAGTGTTTTTCCTGTTCTACCAAAGAACACTTTTTACCACTAAATATGACGGTCAGCAGCAAATTACAACAACGCATTTTATTGTGCATTTTTTGCCAAAAACATTGCAATTGAAGACAGCGTCTTTGGAAAACGTAACTGAAAATACAGGTTTATTGGGTATCGAGTTTTAGTTGTTTTTCGCTCGGTTTTACTGCCAAAAAACGTTTACACTTTTGTTCACAGAAACAAACCGGCGGATATTTTTAAAAAATGCTTGCGTTTCTTTATCAGTGGAGCCCCTGCATTTCAACAGCTAATTTAAATATCTTTGCCCAAAAAATGAGCGTTTTTCGTCCACATTTACGAAGGACATTTTCGTGTAGCGCAGGATTAGTTCACATATACGTACAGGGTGTCGCTGAAAGTTTTGTCCAAATATTTTGCGATGAATTGTGGTAAAATTTGGCAGAGGGGTAGTTTTTTGGGGGGGAAACTTAAATCTAATTTCAATTCTGTTGGAAATTTTAGAAGGTGCCAGCTGCGGTAGTTTGCACACATTTAGAACGCCATCACTTTTTTGAGCCACACTGTACTTCAGTTATACATAAAAATCCATATTCCTCAAAGTCTTCTACTTAGAAAAGATATCAGGTAAAATGTGGATTTAAGCGGGAGTTTTTGAGATATCGGGATTTGAAATACTCATTTCGGGATATATCAACCAGAAAAAAGTAATTTTTTTAACCGTACAATATTCTACTGATTGTTTTGTCAGTCAAATCGACACTTCCGCAGCAAATTGCCCTTATCTAACTGTTCTTTTAATTAATAATTACCTTTTTCATTATCTTGGTCCACATTTACCCACAGCGAAAGAACCAGCGATGGTAAGCAAAAGAAGTAGGCAAACTGGGCGCCCCTTAGAAACACCTTGTATAATTTTTGGTGGGCGATCGGCCAATTGGGGATGTTGCCCCGCCACATCCCCCCACAAAGCACTAGGATCTTGCAAGCGCGGAAAAGCGATTGATCTTCAATGGGCTTCATTGGGGCTCTGAGTCGAACCGATCATTCTGCTCCAGTTTTTATAAGGGGGCTGAACCGGATAATTGCCGCTCGTTTACTTCTGATGTTTGAAGGCGGCGATTCGGTTGTTTGCAGAAAAGTCGGTGGAATAGAGGCGGAGATACTAGTTTTTTTCATCAGGTGCGTAGCACTTCTCTCTAAGAGTGAACAAGGATTTTTTGCAAACCTCAGTTTGTTGATTGAACTATCAAAGAATGTAGGTAAAGAAAATTGAGCAACAGTGCGGCAAACGGAGTTTTTGGTAATTAAATTACATTGAGCTTTTGCTAAGTTTGTTGATTCTGGCAGATACTTTTAGGCACTCCCGAGCTGCCTCCTTAAGTCCTTTGGGGCCTGAGGAAGCATTTGATTTTGCAAAAGTTTTATTGCAACCTTCGAGATGGCGGCCACAAGCCAATCTAAACTTATTATCGTCCTTATAACTAAAGTCTCGGTTTTATGGCATCTTACTGGCTTTTTGAAGACTCATTTTGAAGAGTTTCAATGCTGAATGTTGATCGTGAAGACTTAAAACATTTTTATTTGCAAAATATTAAACAGTAGATACATAAAACAGTTTTATTTTTGCTTTTTCGTAGGCTGACGATGAAATGGATACTTTTTAGTATTCTGGGCTTTAGCCGCAAACAGTTATGTCCTTTAGAAATATTGACTAAACAATTGAAGTTCCTAAGTTGATCAATTCGGGAAAGTTTTATTGTGGTAGATAATCGTTGGCGACTAATCTGGCCAAATCAAAAGCGCATCTGATGCATAGTAAAATTCCTAAAAAAAGAGAAAAACTCAATTAATTTCCTGCAATTTTTGTCCATATTTGAGCAATCTAAACATCGACGCAGCCAAGGTTTTCCCTTCATAAATATAAATAAATTGTCACTCGAAAAAGGGTTTAGAAAAATTGTTTGATGCAAAGTGTGTTTAAAACAATTAGCAAAATATAGGAAACAAATAAAAAATCAGTTTTTTGACAGAGTTAATAAGTTTATTGCGCTGATATGTAGGGCGCCGCTGATCTTTTCATCAATATTTTCTCGTTGTCTTCTCAAGCTTTCCATTTGGATAATTGTAAAGTCAGACGTTCTAATGCAACGTGCATGGAAAATATTGAACGAAACTCGGCACTTTGCAATTTTTTTAAGTGCTGCCCGCACTAACTAGTGATTAGTTGGGGAAGTTAAAACCGATGTGGCTTTAATTCATTATTAACCGCCTTAGGGGGCATTTGTTGGGAATCAAATGCGACATTTTAATTTTTAAGATTTTTTTCCAACTACTGGCGAATATCACGTATTTATTACGCATTAATTAGGTCAGTAATGGCCAGTAGTCGCATTTAAGGAGCAATTCTAACATTCGCTTTGACTATCAAAATACCCAGTTAGGTTAATCTGCTGATGTTTTTCCTTTTTCCCGACTGAAAACGTATTTTTTTGTTTTACTGTCTGAATCTGGGATTTAGACATTGTTGCTTCTTCCAGTTTTTCACAATTTTTTCAACAGGTTCACGAAATAGATCAAAATCTAGTCCAGCGTTGAGCGAGATCTTTTAACAAACAAGTAAATCGACTCCAGTTTCAACTAATAAACTGCAAATAAATTCGATCCAGTTCGAAGGACCAAATCTTCCGAGTTGAAGGAAATCGTCATTTTTTCGTGATGATTGTTCACTTTAAAGCCCTGGCTGTTGCACATAATCGCAACATTTCCAAATTAAGACCACCATCAAAGGCTTTAAAGCTCGTTTGCCATATAGGGACTAATTTAAGTTTTGAACTTTACCCAAGGGGGCGGCTTTGCATAACAATACGCCCGCCTCCGGTACAAAATTGGTTCTCTTCTTTTTGCGCACGCAGCAACCAGTTTCAAGTTTTAAAGCATCAATTAAAACTACTTAAACGTCAGGCAATTTTGTCGGTCTTTGAGCTCAAAGCACGTTTGCGTTTCGTCTATAGCGGAGTAGTTGAAGGATAAAGGCTAAAAGGAAAATTAACGGGCATGTTACGCATCAGAAGATATCGAAATTTGCACTTCTCTTCCGGGTTTTAAACTTTCTATAAGTTTATTTAGGAATCAAGAATATTTTTTATTGTTTCAAAAAAAAAACTAAAATTAAAAGGTGTAATGCCGAGCTTAAGTAAACTTCTACAAACATTTTCCGAGTTTTTCTAAACACACTGTATTATAACAATTTACCGGGCGAGCCATAGGAAATTAATGGAAATGATTTGGATGGTTGGTATTTCAAATTCCCGATTTAGTTGTTTAAAATATTTTGAATTTGAATTTGGCGCCCAACCGTTGTCGGTCATGCGACGTCGGCCAAACAAACATTTTATTTCCATGGCAACGGCAAGTGTCAACTCTTTTAGTACGTCAAAATAGCTTTTCTTTTCGTCTTTATTTCTGAATTTCTAAATAATTAATGTGGTGAACTAGTGTGAAGTGAAAAATAATGAATACTTTAAGAACAGTGAATGATTGGAGACCGCTTTTGCGCCTATTAGCTCTCATCAGCGGGGTTTAGCCTGAAAACAACACTCATCTCAACACCCTGTACATGTACAGGTTTCCAAAGTGTTATTTCCAGGCTAAACCCAGCTGATCAGAGCTAAAAGGGTCTAAACTAGTCCTGAATCTGCCTGTTATTAGCACATCTCCAGATCTGTACTTGCTAACATCAGAAACCTGAAGATTCTGATAAATAAAGCACAGTAAGTAAAAATTACATTTTAAATCTTGTAATGTTCGAAATTCATCAATTGAGACACCAAAAATGCAAACCCTGTTTCCATACTAATGCCTAACACCCAATCAAATTGCGTAAAAAAACCAGAACGTTTTGTGCAAGTTTTTCAAATTCCAAGTCGTAAACAGCCACTACACAATCACGTCTTCAAAGTGCGAAAGCGAGCTTGAATGTGGTCGGTAAAGGGCCAGTCACCACTTTCGCATTCGTCGCTAAAAAGGCACAAACAGCCGTTTAGAATTCCGTTCACAGCAAGCGCTTTTAAGCGCCATAATTAGCAAACTTTAAATATTTCCGCTCTCCGGCAAGTTTAATAAAGCGGCGTCGCTCTTTTTTATATTGAAATCTTTTTAGTGGGGCTTTACCGTTTGGCGGCGGAAGATGAAGGGTTTCTAAAACGAGTATTAAGTAGATATACATACTCAATCAAACACACTTTACGGATATTTTATGTATTTTTCGATTTTCCAACTGAACTGTCTAATTTTCTTATTTTCTTGTCACTTTTCAGCCTTTTGATTTTAGTCTTATTCTTCTTGGCCTCAATTTTTTTCTTGTTCAAGTACTGGTACTCCTGCTCTTCTGGATCCAGGCCCTCCAAAATCCACTTCTTCTTCAAATTGATCATTTTCTTCTCGAAGAAATCCGTCGCGTCCAGTTTCATGTAGGCTTCACTCTTTGTCACTGATACTTCCGTGAATATTTCCGCCACTTCTTTATCTGAAGGAGCAACAATCCTGTGAATTTACCGAAAGTTTTGGCGGCCGATTGCTTACCATTAACTTTGCATTCTGTCAGCTTCGTTTTGATGAGCTCTTCAATGGCGAGCAACAGTTTCAGATCGTATGGTGTGACTAAAGTAACCGCCCTTCCCTGTCTGCCTGCCCTAGCTGTCCTCCCTACCCTATGGACGTATTCTTTAGGTATTCTAGGTACGTTGTGGTTAATAATCAACTGAACATTGGGTATATCCAGACCTGGAAAAGAGGCATGAGGAACCGGATTTAACTGTTGGCTAGAAATGCGTTACCTCTGCTAGCGACGTCTGTAGCGATTAGGATTTTCACTCTGTTGCTTTTGAAGCGATTTAGCGCCGCCAGCCTTTGGGCTTGAGGAATCATTGCATGCAAAGCCACGTTATCCATGCCGACCTCGTTCAGTGTGATGGACAACAGCTGGCAATTTCTGCAACACCAACTATTGTAGTTAATCCAGAAGTAAAATCGACATCCAACACTTACTTGCATGTATTCGTGAAGATCATCACAGTGCCTTGGTCGTTTTCACTTATAAATATCCTGAGCAATTCCACTAGATAAGCGTCTTTTACATAAGCAGGACACAGCATGTACTGCTGCGTCAACCCTGCAACGGTAACCGCTTCAGATGGGCCGATATCTTCATAGAAAAACGCATCTTCTGCCACCAATTTCTTCAAGGTTTGTAAAGTATCCGTCATGGTTGCCGAGAAATATATACTTTGACGCGTCTTTGGTAACACGGAGAATATCCTCTTGATTTGATCATCGAACAGACCACCTGGAAATGACCTTCAGTACCAGTTCAATTTAGGTAAAAAAACACCTACCCAGCAGTCTGTCTGCCTCGTCGATAACCAAAAACTTGATTCTAGACAATGTGAACGTGTCGCAACCCTCTAAGTGGTCAACTAAACGACCAGGCGTCGCTACCACCACATGGGGCACCTTGGAAAGTTGCCTCCCTTGCTCTACCATATCCATTCCCCCTACAACCACACACGTTCTCATATTCATTGGCTTTCCAAGTATAGCAAACTGATCAGCTATTTGAAATGCCAACTCTCTTATAGGGGTTAGAACTAGGGCGTAGATTCCATAAGGGTCTTCGTATAGCTTTTGCACAATGGGAAGAGCAAACGCCAGAGTTTTACCACTTCCTGCAAACCAAACTCAGTGGCTCAATCAGGCCTTAAGCCCCTTGGAAAACTTTACCTGTCTTTGCAGCCCCAATGCATGTTTTACCTTCCAGGATTTTAGGGATGCAGTTGGCTTGAATTGGTGTGGGACGTTTTACACCTTGAATCAAATCGTCAATTTTAGGAACACCATGGAGAAATAATCGCTAATATTTACCTATAGAGTGGCATTGCTTGACAATCCAATTTTGCAGTTTTAACTGGGAAAAGTTGGAAAGTTCCTCAGCCATGCTTACATTCTAAAAAGTAAACCATGTAGTCTAACCTCAATTTGTGAACTTTTAAATCTTCTCTCAAAGTTAAGAGTTGGAGGCAGCGTTGTCTTGTAATGCAAATTTATATTACACTGGGCAAATTTTAAGTTACGTGATTGTAGCGTAACCCCAAAAAAGTTTTGGTAATTTAGTGCATGATTTTAATAATTACCAAACTTTTCAGGCAAATGGAAAGTTTAATAATATTTTAGGAATTGAAGCTAAATTAAAAATGAATAGAGTGACGTCATTAGTAAATCCCATGTCCTACAGACAACACTTTCAAATCGAATGAAGAAGAATTTGAGTTTGACCTGCTTGACGTATCCTTTGAGTTTTATTGATTATTGTTCTTGTTTTTTTAACTATTCGTGTGTTCAGTGAAAGAATGTTGTAATTTGAGGCTGAAACTTGTGCTCAAGCTTTACAAGTACGATGAATGGGTCTTCGCAACCATCGGAACATGGGGCGGCAGCTGGAAATCGTGAGGATGTAAGCAGAATGTTTACTTGTACTGTGAACATACTTGCATTATTCATTCATTAGCAAGAAATTCCCATTTTACTTGTTATCAATTCATCAAGGTTGAAGCTAAGCTGATTTACATAGCTCGCCAGTGGCTTAAGCTTTAGCTTGTTTTACACTGGAATAGTGTAAATTCCTTTTTGCATGGTGCTGCTGGATAATGTTTGCTCATTTTGCCTTAAAGTCGACCAGCCAAAGTCATGATTCAACGGCGACTGGTTTCACTGCTAGGCCAGATGCCAATAAGGCATTGCCGACCAGTTCGGACGCAATTTTTGAAGTGGAAACTTTGATTGAAGAACTGCCAAGAACGGTGGAAATACCTAGCAGTATTCATGTGACTGCCAGTTGTTCTTTGGAAGATATTCCACCGCCCAAGGTAAGTCTTTTTGTTTCTGCTTCGATTCTGCTTAATATGTGTCTTAACTATTTTAACCCAGGCCGATTACAACGCACCTCCGCCATACGAGTTGGCAACTCAAACCACAAAATTACCCACCTATGAAGAAGTTCAACGGGAAAAGGATTTTGAAGATGGAATATTAGGAATAAACATGGGGAATGATGTGAGTACCATTCGGTTTGAGCGACGAAAATTGGGCTTTTTTCCATTCCTCAGTTCATACATCCACCAAGTCAAAGGGACCTGCTGCCTGTCGATAATGAAGTGAATGACGAAGATGATACAAGCGTGTTGGGCACGGATTTTATGTTTTATATCGCTTTCTTCGGTAGGTTGGAAAAGCGATTTAGGTTTATTTAATGGCAAATCTATTGGTTTTCAGTGGCATTTGTTTTCAACTGGATTGGGTTCTTGCTGCTGATGTGTTTTTGTCACACGATTGCGTCCCGGTATGGAGCTCTTTCTGGTTTTGGACTCTCATTGGCCAAATGGACGTTTATTGTGCATTATTCTGCTAACCTGGCTGCCCAGGACAACGGCTGGTTGTGGTGGCTGATAATGTGTTTTGGTAAGTTTCCCAGTTCTAGCGAATTGATTTCAACATGTATTAATTCTATTTTACTTTCTATAGGCCTGATCATCTGTATCAGGGCTATTTTTCAATACTTGAATATCAAACGTGGTTGGCATACGTTGTCAACCACCCACCAGGAGAGGCTTTTATTTTTTTATTAGGTTTTAAAGCGTCACAATTTTTCAAAATTATTAATCGGATTATTGTGTATCTCCTTGTATAATACTTTATGTACAATTATGAAACAGTTTAGACACTTTATGGGTGCATTTCCTATAAATTACAATTTATTGTTGCACAGTTACAATGGTGCTCCTTTTGCACATTGTAATGCTGATACACATCAGCGGGAAAAAGTTCTACATTTTTGTGTTCTACATTGTTATGTAAGTTTTTTAATTTTCTAATTTTTACTCGTTTTAAATTAAAGTAGTATTAATTGCAATAAAACATGTAATAATTTAGGATATTTTGATGAAAAATCGACTCAAAATAATTATATTTTGTTGTTGAGAAAAAGTAGCATGTTAAAATAGTAAGGAAGTGATTCACATATTCGAATAACTTCCATTGTACTTGTTCTAGAAGGTTCGCATAGTCTCAGCTGCGCCCTGTTCTGTACATTTAGGCAGGTTCTTTTTCAATTTGGTATTCGTCAACTGAATTTTATGTTTATTCTAAGTCCTGCATCATTACGTTGTAGTTTTATATGGTTGACAGTACAAGAAAGGCCCGAATGGGTCGCAAATATCAACTAGGTGTAAATAAGTATGTTAATGATCGGAACGCTCAGTGCTTCGCATACATTAGCTTTCACTTTCTCGTTCCACCCACCATGTTTACAGAAGTGTTCTTTGTATGTGAATAAATAGCAAACATAGAGCAGCCGTTTCGTGGAATATAGACTAGCTTGGAAAGTAACCAGTCAACTCTTAAAATTATCAAAAAGCAGGGTCATTTAATTGGGAGCTGGTTGGAAAAACTTCCTTATTCACGAATGGACACACTTAAACAATATTCTGATAAGTGCTGCTTGACAAAAAATGATTATATTGCACCTCAGTCAAATTTTCCTTGGCATTAGTTCAAAAAAAATAGTTATTGATGGGAAATCAATGAGTTACACAAGGAATATAAAATAAAATCTTGATTTAATGACTATTAGCCATTTCCATTAGAACATCCAGAAATGGTTTTTTATTAAAGTAGATGAAACAGTAAATAAAATACACAAGATATTCGGTTTTTTAACAGATGATACAAAACAATTCCAAGATTAAATAATCCTAAAACTTTGGTTAACAGTGGCATTTACTTTACAAAGAATTGTTTGGCTTACTGGCTACGAAATTGATCAATTATGTTTCACACTGCGAATGAGCTAAAAAATATCAGTTTCAAACAAGAAGAACTTAAATACAAATTGTATTTTACAATTGTTTTAAATATAATAATGCAAATTAACAATTTCTTACATATTCAATTGATCAAATCTAATGGTTCTTATTAAGTCTTCAAAATTAAGCTATTCATTTTTAAGTTTATATTTATTATTAATTTCAAGTTTGATAAAAAATATTTAAATTATGTGTCTTTAAAACGTTCGTATTCTTATTGAAAAGAAACCCTTGCACTGTTTTGTTAACATACAGATTTACAATCTTACACATGCCAAACACAAAAAATAAGTCAGCAAAGGGATGGCCCTCAGTTCTGATTAGATAAACAAACAGTTAAACTCTTACCTACTAACTTAATGTGCATATATTAATTCAGTAAAATTATACCCAATACTTACATATTTATCTATCTTTGCTTTTGTTGAAATTTCAATCGAGGCACTTGTTTTTTTTTCACTGGTGTGCTACCTACATTTGCCCGACTTAAATATCACCATAAGACAAAACTTTGATCAATAAATTTGTGAGGGAAATATTTATTTTTTATTTTAGCGTATTCGACTTGCCTGTTTTTGTAAAGAACTTGTTAGTTGAATGGTTTTTGGTCTCTGAATGAAACCGCAGTTTCCTAATCTATGTACCCCACCAATCAAGATTTGTGTTAATTACTTCGGTAACTCTGCGAGTCGAATACGCTGCAAACTTAACTTTTATCTATGCGACTGTAGGGTGAGGGGATCGATGATAGAAACGTATTTCCATCTAAATACTGATTTTCGCTTTCCAAATCGCTCTGTACTTCTTGCCTGGAATACAAGAAGAAATATAAGCGTTCAAGGTGAAAGTAATTTGAAGAATGAAAGTAGAGATGCCAAAATCTTTGTACATTATGATAATTAATTTAAATCGACTTACGTCTCACTATTGGCGTCTGAATCCTCGTCTCCATTCATGTACTTTGCAACTTCAGTGTTTCTCGACTCCAAATCCCTACTTGTTTTATAATAATTGTTAATTCCGGCACACGGAGGCATATCCAAATCCTCGCTAAAAGGAGTTTCTGATCTGTAAAAGTTGCTTTTATTTACAAACAATCCGATATTAATAAAATTGTTAAATACCTTTGAAACGGAGTGGTGCGGCCACTTTTATCCCGCGCGGTATTTGGTCTGTTTGAAACCTTATCGTATAAATCACTCATTTTGCCTGACTTTGCCAATTCCGCTTTTATCCTGAAATAAATTCACTGTTAAATCAGATATGATATTTGTTATAATGAAATACCTTTTATCTAGATTTCCGCTCTGAAACACATTGTCTCCTAAACTAAACGCATCTGGATCCCATTCAGCAGGTGGATGCCTCTGAAGAAAATCCAGTTCTCGAAACGATTTTTCCTTAAATTGCTCAGGTTCGTTGCAGGTTATCTTCATTTCTCGACATTTCTTGTTATTTACAGGCTCTACACATGGGGCTATCGTCGTTCCAAGAAGCAAATTTGGTTTTTTATGGTCGATTTGTTTTAAAATAATGGATTCCAAAGGCTGAGATGCTTTCCGCCGTAAAAATATGCGTCGTCTAAAATCATCAAGTCAATAAGTACTGGCTTATGTGTGATTACATATGAATGCCAATATCGGAATTATAAACACACCTTTGTCTGTGGTTGCTAAAAATGTGTTTATTACATTCCTTTTTGGTGCAAAACGCCATATCACAGACAATGCACTTGAATGATGAGGCAAGGTGCTTATCCGCGTGCAGCTGATAGGCAGAAACGTTTGGTGTGTGATTTCCACAAATTCCGCATAACACTGGGAATACATCGTGTCTTAGTGAATGTATTTTCAGATGTTCTCTAGAAAAAATTCAGGATAATCAACGCGAAACTTAACGAAAATAGGGATATTTTACTTCTTAAAGTACTCAAAATCGCAGGCGTCGCACTTAAAATATGGTTTAGCGTTATGTTCTTCAATCATGTGGCTCGTATATCTAAAATAACTTTCCTTTAAATCCAAACCTTTACATTCTTCATATGGGCACTTGCATGTTTTTCGGAGTTCTTCGCGATAGGTCGCTGCCAGCTAAAACGGGCAGTTTTCATTAGTACGAAAACTGAAATAATCGCTTCAAAAGCTTGATTAATATTACTGACCTGGTCGTTGAATGTGTCGCACTCTATTACGTTACTAGCGGAACTAAGAACGCTCATATTGCTGGCCACACTAAAAAAATACCGTTCTTGATTAATGAAAAAACTGAGAAGGCAATGGTGATTATCTAGGTTTATTATGTATAGGCAAAACCTCACCTCATAGACCTATCTTGCGGCTCGCTATGCCCCCTTTGTGTTCGTTCCTTCATATCTTGTTTCATTTCATCTAGTATTGAGGACTTTGGTCTGCTTATTTGTCCTGTTTTTAGGCCAGTTTTGTTTAGTCCATCTGAAACTGGAAAATGTATAGACGGAAAGTTCAACCATTTATCTGCTGGAAAAACTAATCACGTTTAAACTTAGTTATTTCCTCAGTATGCAGGGTGTCCCGTAAGCACATGATGATGAAAAGAAGACGATCTGATCTAACTTTTATTAACAAAAACTGTCTGGCTCCTCTGCTATTGATGGTCGTTCAATGTATTTTGGTGAAACTCGCTGTGAATTTGGTTCTTATGTAAGACTCATATTGTGATGAAACAATCGAGTTCAGCCGTTTTGGACAAGTGGAGAGTTCTTGAGGGTGATGGTACAAAAACTACCAGAACTTTTTATTTGGTGGATGAAATCAACCCAATTTTTTTTTGTTTGATGCACTAATTATTTGTTCACAATTTTGTGCTCTTTGTAAACTCATGTAGCTTTCATAGTTTTTGCGAAAAAAATATTTCTGTTTTCTTGCCACTTAACAATGTTAGATATTAACTGCAAATATCGTGATACGAGGCATAAATTAATTGTCAATCAATCTCACAAATTCGTTTCGAATGACCTTTTCTAATGAAGAAGTGACCGACATGGTCAAAGTATTAGGGTTTTGCGAAGACAACTTGCGTCTACGCGCCGCATATTTGCAGTTAATGTCTAACATTGTTAAGTGGCTAGAAAACAGACATTTTTTTGCTACAAGATTTTACAAAAAGCACAAAATTGTGAACAAATAATTAGTGTATTAACGAAAAAAAAATTAGTTGATTCCATCCACCAAATAAAAAGTTCTGGTAGTTTTGTATCACGACACTCAAGAATTTACAACTTGGCCAAAACGGATGAACTCGGTTGTTTCATCAAACTATGAGTTTTACATTAGAACACATTCACAGCGAGTTTTACCAAAATACATCGTACCATTCTCCCGATATTTCAAAAAAGATAAGTTTTTTGAAGAACTTTGACCATCAATAGCAGAGGAGCCAGACATTTTTTGTAAATAAAAGTTAGGTCAGATAGTCTTCTGTTGATTCAAAGAATATCGCAGCACCCTTTTGATCATGTGCTTACGGGACACCCTGTATATATTTTATACAATTGTAATGGACCACTTCTGAAGCCGTACAGGTTGAAATGGAATGAAACAAGAACTTATCAAACACACAACTACAGTTCAGAGTTACTTCTCAAATAACCTTTAGCTATGTTCTATGATAAGAGGGCAAACATATTATTTCTTGTGAGTCCGAAAGCCAATGTTTTGTAAGCAAATTACTGTTTACGGCTAATAAGATTATTGGGGGATATTTAACTGGGAAATAAATACAGTTGAGTCCGGATATAACGAACTTGAAAAATGGACTAAAACTGGTTCGTTATATCCGGAGTTCGCTATAATTTTGTTTGTACATTTCTGCTGCAAAAATATGTTATTAATGTAGTTTTCAAGATCACAAAATGACTCCCAGACTTGATTAGGAACTTGGCGAAAATTCCGAATTTCTGACACGCTTTCGTCATTTCAGAAATGGTTGGAACAGCATTAGTGTCTACAGTAGAATACGTTTCACCTAATTCGTCATATTTCTCATTATCGCTTAAAGCTGTAGATGCGGTTACGGAGTCTATAATTTGCTCATCGGTCAACATTTCTCTTGTAAGAATGCCATTATCAATGCTCGATTCGAAGAAATTGAAATCACTCAATTTGGTTTTAACTTGTTCTTCGACAACATTGGGACATCTTCGTCTGTGTCATACTCGTAGTCAGAATCTTTATACTTTTCTAACCATTCGTTAAGTGGAATTTCATCGTCTGGTTCATAATCAGTTTCTTTTCTTACAAATCCCCCATGCTTAAAGCAATTTGCAATGGTTTTTCGGCTAACTTTTTGCCAAGCTCTATGAATGAAATTGACTGCATCTAAGAGATTTATGGAAAATGTTTCATTTTTATCGATCGCCTCTAACGTTTTCATAAGA
>NW_026017110.1:2368907-2384270 GCF_020466585.1 Dendroctonus ponderosae | reverse complement strand
ATTATGCCTCTTCTTGAAACGCTCTTCCCAACTTTTAGAACAAGCAAACTCTTTGTTTTTGATTTTACTCCCCATTTCACTAGCATTTTCTTGCAACACTGCCACTTATGGGAACGTTTTCTTGTTTTTTTTGAGTAAACCACTTAATAAGTCCCTTGTGAATCTTTTCATGTGCAGATAATTTTAACTTCCTACATCTAACATTTGTTTTGTCATACGCTGATAAAATGTTTTCTCTGTTTTTCCATATTGTTGCAACAATAGACTTTCCAAGTGCTAATTCCTTACAAATGTCACTCTGCTTTACTCCACTTTTTATTTTGTTAATAATCTCGTACTTTTCATTTAGTGAAAAAGCTTTGCGTTTTTGTTTTTCCATTCTAAAACGATTTACATAACGCGACAAAAATAACAAGTCACTGCCTGTCTCTCGCTCTCACTAATATAAACAACTCCGCACGATTCGTGTTGCTGAGCGTGGAAGTTCGTTATAAACGGAAAGTTAATATACAACTGACATAAAAAGTGATCGTTGCATCCGGAAGTTCGTTATAACCAGTAAAAAAATACGTTGGTCTTTATGGACGACGTTTCAATTAAAGGAAAAAAGTTTGTTCTAACCGAAATTTCACTATAACCGGGTTTATTATAAGCGGACTTTACTGTATACTATATACTTTGTTRTTTAAATTCAAATAATATGGACTAAGACATTATATGATACTCACAGTCGTTTCTCAGGTCAGTCTTCAAGCCCTCTCTGGTTGCGGATATCTGTTCGACAGGGGCATTATACATTTTGGTACGGGTAGCCGACATAATGGGAGTTGGATCCCTAGATCTTGGTTCAGSTGTATTGTAGTTGAATTCGACCGTGTTGTAATTCTCATACTTGCTGCAGAAGGCCCAATACTTCCCTAAAGTAATTATTACAAAACAACATGTTAAATTAAGGCGGATTACAAAAATGTTAGCAATTTACCTAGCTTGGGAACATATTTCAGATCAGCTGTTAGTCCAATCGCCCGTATCATTTCAAGTTTAAGTTTGACCGTTTCAGTAAGCATGTGTTGACAAATTTTACAAACACCTTTAGTGTCATCTAAGTACCCTGCAATCTAATATTTACTTATTTTAATCGCATGTTTCCATACGAAGAACTTAAGGTTTAGCGGATCAATAATATTATAATGCTTAGTTTCACTAATTTTCAGTGTGAGTGATACTGAGTTTTTTTGGGCCAACGCAAGTGCTAACACACTTTCAAGAATGAAGAAAGGACTTTGCTTGTATTTCAAAATGTAAAGCGTATTCAAACAAACTATAGCATTAAGTTGTTCTGCTTCTTGTTAAATTTCGTCTGTTAGTTATTTTAGTATCTTGAAATGTGAAAGGTGTTAGGGATCGTTAACGTCTTTACCAAAACTTCCGAGGATTAGCAAGCTTTTCGAAAATGTATAAATATTTGTGTCGAAAAAAGCAGGAAAATTTCCATTGCAAAGCCACCATCTCGTAACGAGTTGAGCAGTAGAAAAGGTTCACACTCAAGCACTTAAACAGAAATTGCTAAATATTTTTTTTGTTCTAGTCGTTCAGAAACCCGTCGTTCTAGATCTATTCCCCGGCTTTGTCTTAGTGATTATTGCAAACTTCTTTCACTATATGACCAAACATTTCCCTCAAGTTTCCCGCCCGTATTTCCAACACCTCCTTGATTCGATGCTTAGCAGGAACTAATCATTAAGTGCCCTTGATTCAAGCAGGAAATTGATTCCATTCCACAGAACAGCAGGACTTTGGATTGGATTTATGCATGTAATAAATGTAAACAACTGGGCACTTTCAATATCAAACATTGCATTTGGCATCATCAGGGAAATATGATTAGTGTCGTTTCCAATCATAAATTTGCATATCAAATGCAAACGTGCACTTATTATATGCAGCATTTACTTGAACAATGACTGTAGATAAGAGAAATAGAGGGCATACAGATGCTGAGTGTAGCAGTTAATAACCTCAAATACTATAGGAGCCCGCCGAGGCTGAAATAAAGCAAGTGCCTAACGACGCGAGCCAGTTTAGGCAATTCTATTATAGACGCACTAAGGAAAATGGTTAATAATTGTAAAATTGTTCGCTTACTGAGTCTCCCACAAACTCGATAAAGTACTCCCTTATCGTTCTTGAACTATCACCACAACACAAGTTTAGGGAAAAAGTCTTGCACCCTGTTCTTTTGCATACCAGACACCCCATATTGTTGAAATAAATTAAACTGTCCCCTTCATACTTTTGAAAATTATAAAGCCAGCGTAAAGCCAAAACTAAACATACAAATAACCTCTCCCTTCAACGGGTCTGTCATCTGTCCAAGTGTTGACCTCTTTGATAGCATTCATAAAAAAAACTGTTTAATCAAATAATTGCATTCAAGCATTTTGGTTTTTTAGTTGCACGAATAAAGTAAATTAAAAAAATCTTCAAAAATAAATTTTAAGAACAATTGGCAACCTCGCTAAGAGGCTTCAAACAATTTGAAAAAACGAACCCTTTTCCCAATTTTTTTGTAGAGGTTGGTGGCAGTTCCTCAACGAATGGGTTTTCTGATTGTTGATAAGCCACTCCAGACACTCTGCTCAAAACGACACAATTTCCGTAATTTACGCAATCGCATAGCACGATACAACCAGTCAGCAACCTCTAGCAGAACCTACCGACTGCGCCAATTAAATATTTGAAGAATAGCAAACCGTTTTTAAAAACTATTTGTCGTTCTTCAAACAGTTGACTGATTCATACAATAGATAGCAGATGTGTTTTTAGCACCCACTAGTAAGCCTCCTTTGGAATGATGAACACCGGTATGAATTTCAGAGCTCTTTATTGAATACGGGAACCGAATTATTGATGAAATGTAGATATTAGAAGACCAATCTAACACACATAATATTCAACACGTAAATAGTAGTTTTCACACTTAAAAAACCACCTACTTTTCCAACAATGGTTTACTTAAAGAAACATATTGAAACGAGAAAAAAAATGAGAACGATTGCAACTAACTAACTAACTGTTAGAAATCGGTACCAATGATGTGCGTTCCATTCCTGGGAAACTTATAAATAATCAATTTTTATCTGATTTTCCCGCTACAGAACTGGATTGCAGTGGCTTGGATTTGGCCGTGTTTGATCCCTGAAACAGAAATTGATTTAGTAACACAGCATAGTGCATATTTCTGAATAGTTACTTACATCTGTATCAGCGGAGTTTTCCAATTTATCGACAAAAGCTTGCCTGGACTCTAAAAAAAGGCAAAATAATGTAAAATCACACACCGAGATGATAATTTGCCTTACCAGGTTCGGAGCACAACAAGAGAATTTCATTTTCTGTTAGATCTTTACATTTGGTCCGAAAATCTGCGACTTCTTCCATGAAACGGTCCCAAAAGTTGCCCTTTTCTTCCTTGATTTTAAAGAGATTCTGCAAATCAGAAACAAGTCATTGCAGCTGCATAAAGGAAAATGTTCCAAACGTCTTACTTTAACTTTATTATAAATTTTCTCGGCTTCATTGCGAATCTTCTCAGCTTTTCGCGCAAATGTGTTGCTTTCCTCTACGCTCATTGCCCATTCTTTTGTATTACCTACATACTTACGCAATCTGAAATAGCAGTTTTACATTAGTTTATAAAAATCTCTAGATAATAATCGCGCTGAGCATTTTACCTGCGGATTGTGTCTAAAACATGCGGATGTTTCTTAAACATCAGCGTCTCCACATCTCGCTCGAAAGTCCTAAATTCTCCCAAAGCTGACAAAGCTTTTTCGGGGAAAGCTTTGTCTAAACCTAAAAATGAAATAAGAACACAATCATGTAAAAATCGAATTGGACTTGGATAAATTATAAATTGTACGTACTTTCCTGACTGTGTTTCAATTCCAAATTAAAATCAAATCCTGGGTTCTTCAGTCATTTATTGTATTTATAATATAAACAGTAATTCGCTTTATGTGCAAAATGGACAAAATTAATACTCCAAATACATGCCAAGGCGTAAAGTAGCAACAACGCTACACATTGAAACTGATGATGGTGGAAAACACCGAAACGTCTTTTTAATTGATAAATAGACAATAAATGACTGAAGAACCCAGGATTTGATTTTAATTTGGAATAAATTATAAATACCGAGATTATTTTTAATTTTCGAATCCCACGTTACTAACACTGCCTCTTTTTTGAGCATCTCCAATTTCTCTCTCTTTGCTTCGATATCATTGAGGTACGAACTGTTATTGATTTGTTCGGTGGTCATTTGGATATCAGGAACAATTGCTACATCTACTTGATCAGTGGTTTTTTGTCCGGAAACAAGTAAGTTTTTCACGTTCAGTGTAAGTTTAGCAACCTGAAGCAAATTCAATTGGCTGCAGGGACGAGATTTTCTGTTTGTTTTCAGTGAGAAATGAGCAAAAATTCAAACTACTTTCACTAAAATCAACGCATGTCTTATACCTCATAGTCATACATAGCTCGCTCGTATTCGTTATCATGGGTCAAAGGCCACTCGTCATGCAGCGTTACCCCACAGAATTTCCCGGACGGTAGTTTAACTGGTAGCATTTGATCTTTGCTAACTTTCCGCGGCTCAACAGGTCTGTCTAAAAAAACATTAAAATCAGCAACAAAATGATTTCCAAATTAATACTAAGCTTACTCTTATACAAATCGGGGTTTGCCTTGACATGTTCCGCCTAAAATAAAAACAAGAAATTGCCACAACTATTGCCTGTATAAAAGTGCGACTACTCACATATGATATATTATTTTTCAACGTTTGTTCAGTCACTAAATCGATGTTATTCGGGAGTTTTTTCTGGGATTGCTTGTCATTGCTGGGTACTCGTTTAGCTACTGCAATATCGTCGCCAATTTCAGTTCCCTCGTCGCTCAGCGTTTCAGAAGGTTTTCTGTGAAAAAAATCATCAATCAAGCAACTCCAATTTCGATCTGAAAATAGTGGCTCGATTTGTATGAAAAAATCGCACAAGCCCATATGGCAAAACGTAAGCTTGTCGGCACTTTTCATCGTATTATTTCGGGCATTTATTACGCCAACATTAAACCTTAACATGTTGGCTTGTTAATAAAAGTGCCCTTTTAATGACATCAACCACTAACAAATAGTTAGTTAAAAATAAACGAAGTAAATAGTAAACGATTTTATTTTAACACAGCTAGTAAAATATGTAAAATTCACTAAGCTCTCGGTTTCCTTCCCTCGCACTTCAAATGATGGTACAATTTATATTAAGGGCCCTAAAGCGAGGAGCACTAAAAACCAATGCATTACATTAACTTTCCAATCGTTATTGATTAGTGTTGTGCCTAACTAACTATATAATGTACCCAAATTTTTACCCACAGGGCAGGAGCCCTGTGGGTATTTGCAAGTACATTATATAGTTAATTTCATTAATACTGATCATTAATCAGTATTAATGAAACTGCCAGGAGCACTTTCAAGAACGAAAGTATTTTTTATATTTATACCTATTGAACTTACTCTATGGCTACTTCCGGTGCTGCTAAGTCTTCGTCAGAGGAAACCGTGATGGTATCCGCAGTTTGAGCTTTTTGCTCTTGTTTCGCAGGTTCTTCTTTAGTTGGAGTAGAGCCTTTGTCATCCGATTTCTCCTTCACTGGCAAATTTGGTTCGTCCCGGTTTGTTTTTTCAACCACTTCGACCATTTCTGTAATCACTTCTATCGAACATTGTCAAGATTTACATTTGCTGATTGTTATTCTCAACGGTATACCTTCTGCAATGGACTTCTCAGATGCCTGTAAAACTTCAACAGGCTCCTTGGATTTTGACGGCGCGTCCTCATTACTTTTAACACCTAAAGCTCAAAGTATTAATGACACACTATAGTCTAGGATTATACTAATCTACACACTTGAAATGCTAGATTTCCTTGTTGGTCTTTTAGGGGCTGGCTCTTCGGAGGTATCTGCAATAAAATCGCAAAACTAACGGTAAATTGTTTACTGATGTGTTCGATTCAGGTCAAAAACCAATAGAAACACCGCATTCATCCTGAGAACCATTGAGCAAGAACTATCATATTCCTACCTCTTGACTCAGCACCAACAGTTCTTCTGGCATACGTTCGCTTTAGTGCCTTGTCTTCAAATGATGCACTAAACGCCTTCCTTTTAGGGTTCTTTTTATCAGGAAGACTTGAGACACTAGATGTGTCAGATGTCTGAAAAAATGCAACTTGTATCCATCCAGCCTGGTTGAAATCGAAATAAAACATACGTCAATCTCTGGAACGGAAGAATCCCCATTTGCGTCGGGGTTTCCATCGCCTCCATCCTTTCTAATAGCCGCCTCAATTTCCTTCACAGCATCTTCATACCCCACTCTTCTTTTAAGATACTTCTGCAGATAACTTTCTTTGTATTTGAGGTAGTAGCTCAGATCTTCGGGCTTAATTGCGCCCCTGAAATGAACTAGTGTACATTTTTTTTACCGGAGCAGTAGGTACGTTTGCTTACGTTTCTTTTGTTCCATAAAACATTACATTAAACTTCTTCTTTCCAGTATCGTTCAGAATCTGTAAGCAAGTAACAAAGGATACCATTAAATCGCATTTTTTTATTATTAGATCATGTTAGAAAATGAAAAATACATAGTTCTTCAATTCGTTTTTGCCTAAAGGGTTTACACAGGACTTTTTATGAAACCATACACACAGGGATACTTCTCACAATCAGTTTAGGCAACTAAATTTCGATCAGCCGTGAGTTCCAGTCGCTCTGGCAATTTTAGGACTTCCGGGGCCGATTCTATGGGCGTTTCTGGACTTGCTACTTATGAGAATCCGGCTACTACTTTACTGTATAATCGTGTAAAAGAGCTCTTAGTTTTAGTCGCTTTTTTAAGCGATTTATTGGACTAGAAAACTAATTGAAGCGCAATATACCATTGGACATATAAGCAGCTTTCCAGATAACAGAGTTCCAGTATATTCACTCATAATAGTGTCCCGGCTATTTGGAAGATTTATATCTGAGATATTTTAGAAGTTTTTTGAGCAAAATGTGAAACTTTCCAGTTGCCAGAAAATTTCCAGATTGATGGGAGTGTTTTAGTGTCCCAATGTGCAAGTACATAAACACGTGATTATTTATATTTTTAGTAATAGAATGCTTACTTTTGCAGGCCATGGCGGGTGGCCCTTGACTTTGGCGAACACCTTGTCACCAACTTTGTAATTCACTTTTACCATGATTTATGAAAATTCAGCGATTAGCTCGAGCCTTGCGAACGTTTATAACGAAAGCAACAAAAAGTATTATTATTAAAATTTAGAAATAAAACCAACGGGAGCTAACCTGTTGACAAATATGTATTTCGTTTTCACATTGAACTAGCGAACCGCCAAAATTGTCAAATGTGACAGCAACATTTTTCCTGTTTTCTGTGGGTGGCGTAATTTATTAATTATACTGTCATAATGCAAATTATTGAATAATTAGATTTAGTAAATATTTAGTAGGGAAAAAACCCGTCTATTTATTAAATAAATAAATGGATGGAAAAGCAAAATTTATCTTTTCTATCCATTTCTATAACAACAAAACACATATTTTTCCGTTGATTTTGCCGGACAAATACCGGAAAAAATACATGTTTCCAGAAAACCAAGAGAGAAATTTGGCAATCCTGAAAAAAAATCGAAAAGACGCCAAACTTCAAGTAAGGAAGACGACAGTCGCGGCCATTTTCTTTCAATTCTTGAAATCGTCGGTTCGAGAGCAGGTACGCAAAATATTCATTTTTTCTATGTTTCTTGCCGTTAAATCCAATTAATTGCGTTGCAAAATGCTTAACTGACCACTGGACGCACTTTACATATGAAAATATCCCAAATTACCCCTAATTTACTTCGTAACTTACAAACATGTGGTATTTAACCTAAAAACTATCAAGCTCGTCAATAATCCCATGCATTTTGTGTTATAGAAAAATGACTAACTCCAAGGGGTACAGGAGAGGAACCAGGGACTTGTTTTCCCGAAAATTCGGGAAACGTGGAGTGATCCCTCTTTCCACGTACATGAAGGTGTACAAAATTGGGGACATCGTGGACATCAAAGGAAATGGGGCTGTGCAGAAGGGTATGCCCTACAAGGCTTACCATGGCAAGACCGGCCGTGTTTTCAACGTTACTGCTCACGCTTTGGGAGTCATCGTAAACAAGAGGCAAGTATTTCCAACTAATATGAATATTTCATTTCGTATTCGAAATATGACTTTGTAGGTGTATACAGTACTTCTTAAAAATTGATTGATGTTTTGGTGTTATTTGTTATTAACGACAATGTTTTATAGGGTGCGAGGCAAAATCCTACCAAAAAGAATAAATGTGCGCGTAGAGCACGTCCAGCACTCCAAATGTCGCGAGGATTTCTTGCAGAGGGTGCAAAATTGCAAAAAGCTTCGACAAGAAGCCAAAGCAACTGGCGTCGCTGTTAACTTGAAGCGCCAACCGGCACAACCCAAGTTGGCTCATGTTGTGAGTGGAACCAACGGCGCGATTCAATTGGCTCCTATTCCTTATGAATTCATAGCCTAAGTTCAATAAAAAATGATATTTAAACTAGCTTTCTTATTTATTTGCTTGAGCTACAAAATATAATGGGGCGCAGCCTTCAACATATACCTATGTATTCAATATTACATTATGTTTCTCCTGGAAAAGTGATTTTTTCGACAATAGAAGTCCGAAGCGGCATGTGTGGCGATAACGAGTTGGGATCTCCGAATAGAGTTAAGGGCAGCTTCAGTTCCTTTACTCCACATTCTTTATTAGTGTACTCTCTTATAATGAAATTTTTTGTGAAATCATGAAACACCCTGGTGTCGTTCACCCTCACCATTACGCCGTCTACTCGCAGAAAAAATCGCAACAGAATGAAAAAAGAACTGGGCATTACTCTCTAAAAATAAAAAGAGTCCTATAAAACTTGGAATATTTGTCTCGTTGATTTGCTTACAATTTTAATGGTGCATGATGATATTCCGTTATCATGCAGCTCGTCTTCATAGAGCATCATTTCATGGTAGAACAGGATCTTTTCTTTTTGCTTTAACATTTCCATGTCTATTATCTCCTCAGTCGGTTCAATGTGGGCGTTAGCGCTCAAGGTTCCGCAATAATCTGTGCTGAATGTCCAATCAAACGGTTTTAATTTTTCTCCCAAATGCTCAGCCGGTCTAGGAATTACAAAAAATTAATAAATTAAAATGTAATAGTAAATTGTAAAAACATGAAGAAGAAAGGCTTCTACCACAGATCCTTCGTCAAAGAAAATGTGCACAAGGACAAGTTGATCAAGAAATTTTGTCATACTGGAGGAGAAAAAGTAGCTACGTCCTTTTAAAGATTTGCATTATTTTCCAACATCCGGCTTTTGGAGCTTAATGAATAAGTGGGTGATTGTTCTGTACATCTAAAGCAGTATATAATGAAGTAGCTGTGAACAAAACGTTGCAAAAAAATCATCTTTGTAAGAAAGAAAGCCGGAATAAACCATTCCATCTCATTCAACCTGCCTTGATCCTTTCCATTCTTCAGAATAGGAAACCTGAATGTGTGGTTTGCCATTGCAAACTTTTTTGAGAGCATCAAAGGTGTTGAATTCAATTTTGCCTCCACTTGGATGAATTACTGTGAGTACATTTCTAGGAAATACCATTTCCGGTAAGTGAGGCAATTCTAGGCCGTTGGAGTAGCTGAAACAGTTTGAGATGATAGAATTGAGGCCACAATTCTTGACGAGCAACTTACAGGCATAGCAAACATTGATCTACAGGTTGATTTTTACATTTTTCCGGAGAAGTGCAAAGAGAATGCAAGATGTGGGATTTCGTGTATTTAAATTTCCAGTTGTTCCATTCGAATTCTTCTGCATCTGCAGGCAATCTAAACACCTCGACTTCTCCCTGCACCTTTTCCAGAGACATTTATGTTGTTATTTCCTTTCTAGAAAGTTAATTGTTTATATACAAAAAACATAAATAACCTCTTGCTTTGGCCACCAGTGTGGCCAGATTTCCGTAAGCATCAAGGTTGCCAACTTGTCAAACGCTTATTACCGGTCAATCTCACTTCTTTTCTTTCATTTATTTTCTAGTTGGTCCATAGATAGGCAACAAAAAGTGACAGTCTCAAAACGCCAAACATCACGGTGAAATTGAAAAATAGCACCCAAAACTCGCATGACCAAATGCTTTCGTAGCAACTCGGTCCGAAAAGTGGCCCAATTTGCGGTAAATGGGCCAATCTGGCCACGCTGCTGACATTTGAATTCCGAAGTGTCTCAATAGTGAAGAAATCCGGAGAAACTAACCAAATTATCAAAGACATTTATTTTTCAATGTTATTTTTAATTCGTTTTTGATTTTCGCGATTTCTTGGTGGGGTGGTGTTTAACAGTGTCGACAATGTTCAGAAGGACGTGCCTTCAACTTAGAGCTCTGTCTCAAAGCTATTTAACAAGTCATCAAGAAATTAACATTAGGAGTTTGCCTGCAGCTTGCCTTTTTAGCAACAGTGCCTATATCAGCCCGAATGAGCCCTTGCCGGACAAACCATCCGCAACTGAAGCCCCTAAAAAGAAAAAAACGGCCCCAATTCCCAGAATAACCCTCCTGAATGGTGCTGACATTAGTATATCTACTTTGGAAGACGCTCAAAAAATAGCCAAGCGCCGAGACCTTAAACTGATAAAACTACTGGATCTCGATACGAAAACTGACCGGCCGGTATACCGTCTCATGACAGGGGCTGAATATCATCATGAAGATTTAAAACAAAGGGAGACCAAAAAGGCAATAAAGGCAAAAGGTGCATTTAAAAAGGAAAAGTTGCTCATTATGAGTCAGAATATTACTGAGCACGATTTGCAAACGAACATCAATAAGTTATTGAAATGGATAAGCAGACGGTATGAGGTTCGAATCGTAATCAACGGAAACTCGGAGAACAGCACTAAATCTGTAAGTAGTACACATTAAAATTATTTAAGCAATACAGGGGAAAATAAGTAGAAAAGTGGGTATTTAGTAAGAACATCAGTACCTATGTTTATAGGCGTAGTTAAAAATGTGCTCATCTCATAGAAAATTCGTGTACCAATAAATTTTCTTAGTAGTTGCAAAAATGCACCATTTCGGGTAACTGGTTTGCTTGTTTTTGGGAGTTTTTCTCTATCCTTCTCCAGATTGAGATTTTAATAATCCTGTTTGTCATTTGCAGGAAAATGTGTTTGCAACGATCCAAAAATCAGTAACTGATCAAGGGCGAATAGTCCAAAAACGACAAAAAGGATCGGACATAAAATTCCAAATATTGCCCCCAAAAGAGCCCAAGCAAACCGACGACAGCGACCAGAACAATGACGATAAAGCGGAGCCCCCTCCATGACTAGCCGTGGTTTTCGGAATAGTCTCATTACTGAGTTTCAAATATTATATTTACTATCATGTGTATAAAAAGCCAGGTAAGAAACAATAAATCTACTCATCAGCGGTAGCTTCTGACCGTAATTACGGTAATTTTGACAATGCTCCCATGTGTTGCCCCCAAAGTACCTTAGTTCCTAAGAATTCTACATGATTTTATCATGAGATGGAAGGTTTCAACGATTCAACGAGGTCCTTGAAAATCACGCAAAACCCTTCAGATTCGAGCCAATTGGAAGTTTTAATTTATTTTAAGCGGATTTTGAAACTCTCGATTTCTGCTTTATTACTGACCCAAACCCTATAAAGGGTGCCCCGAAAAAAAAATAAAGCTGCCAAACTCGTCCATCTGCCAATACGTTAGTCCACTTGTGGCCGCGCGAAAAACTCAAAAGATTCACCCAAAAACTCCATTTGCTGAAATGCCCAAGCGCACATATTTTCCATGCAAAAAAGCGAGGAAAACAACCAGTTCAGGTTCGAAAAAAGTGAACATTCCTATCCACTCCATATCTGTCTATATGCGTATATGTATAGTGGCCCTTCTTAGTTCAAAAGAATGCTTTGAAGTGTTGTAAATGGGGTTCCGCGCAGATAAAAAAAACACTTTTTTTATTGTATATTATTTAACAATCCTCCTCACATTCAACCACTTCCTTATTAACGCACCGTTCATCCGGATCATGGTCTTCTGTATCTGGAGCCAGCATTCTGTACCTGCTTTTGGTGCCCTTGCCACATTTTGCGCTGCAGGCCCCCCATTGGCCCCATATTAAATTGGGGCATATTTGCTAAAATAACGCTTACTCAAGTACATCGAATTAGGAGGGAACCCACTTACCATTTCCTCTTCGCCCGACTCACACGGCGATTCACATTCTTGGGTTTCTTCAATGGTTATACCTTGCACGCAATGGCCTGGTGGAGGATTGTGCTTGAATTTAATGTTTCTAGTGGCGTGGCCTTTTCCACATTGAACACTACAGGACGACCACTTGGTCCAACCAGTAGTTTCGCATCGGTTATCCCTAGAATGCCCCAAATGGACGGAAGCTTGAGATTCTTCTGGGTTTTCTTTATCCGATTCCGGTTCTTCGGGTTCAGGCTGTTGTCTGCTTCTCGTAAACGCATAAGTTAATACCAGCCGGCTGAAGGCAAAATATAATTCACCTATTAGGGTCGCACTCTTTTTTGTATGTTTTTTGCAATTTGAAGTGCAGCATTGCGATGGGTTTCATTTTTGCGCCAGACTCATCGTAGAAAGGCGACTTTGGATCGGCGGGATCCGACGAACTTATTTCTCGGACGATGGGGTTTGGATCGTTCGAAGGTTCGTTCCCGTTGTAGTCTAACGCGTCATCAATTCCAACATCTCGAGGATATAAATTCACTGATCGATACTGTTTCCAGGAGCAATTCGATAGACATAGTTCGAAACTTGAAACTCCTGTTAAAAAAATGAATAGATAGGTTTTCGGGAGGGATGTGTTGCTTACCGACAATCCAGTCTGGAGAAGGCATCATTTTCGTGGCCATGGACACTAAATGATTTTCGTTGTCCACTCGAAAAATTGCATAAGACGATGCTCTAATATTTGGATATGCCAGTCCTCGGGCCTTGATGATCGTGCGCAAATTGGACGAATTGTCTAAAAATGTCGTTGTTTTTTTCCCAATTTTTAGTTAAGAGTATTAGCACATACCCATTAATTCAGATTCCAGCGCTCTGGTGCTGCCGTTGGACGCTAATTCTTTGAGGCCTGCATTGGGTTCGCTTCCATCGCTCCAAAACTCTTGTCCACGCTTATGTGAAGCTCCAATGATGTCGCTGAACTTTGTAGCAAAGTAGTAATCGGGAAATCCTGAAAAATGTGTTATTCTAACAGTGAACAGTGTAACGATGAGAGTGAGACGATTTATTTTTATTTTAAAGACGAACATTTTGTTTTAGAGCCATTGTCAGGATATTTTCAAGATTTTTTAAACGCAGTCCGAATTTATGCACCCGAGGAATCACATCTGAACAGTGTAAGCGTTCAAGCAAACCACTTCTGAAGATGCAAGCCACTCGTGCTTGCGAAACGTCAGGAAGAAATTCTACCGAATGACGGCCTAAAAACCCGAGAAACCCATTAGAAAAATTAATGGCGTTAAAATTTGAAAACTGATAGTACTTCGTGTTTTTAATTTTTTTCCTTCAAAATTGACTTAAAAATTTGGATATTATCGTATTCTTTTGATTTCCTGAATGATTCTTATATTGAGGTCGAAAACTTGATGTTTCCTGATCATAAATTTTACTTTATCACCTCAAACACTCAGTATTCTGGCCTTTTTCCTTTATAGTTACAGAAAGGACACTAACATCGATTGCAATTTTTCCCATTGCTAATTTGCAATTAAAGTCGAGAGTCATTTTGTCCATTGCCCGTCCACATGTCCCGGACAAATCGACTCGTGCTGGCTTTTTCATTTTAATGAAAATGTGAAATGTTCAAAACAATTTCCCTGCCTAAATCCGTTTTGCTAGTGTTTTAGTGAATTGAAGTCCAATTTTTTCAGTTTATTCTCAATTATTTGCCATACATTTTTATATCTGTTCTTATCAGTGATTTATCTCCATAGTTATTGCAGTCTATTTTGCCTCATTTTTTTTTAAATCTTCAGTCCTAGGAATATTCTCTCCAGTTCCCTATTTTCGTTTACATAATTCTTTTCTGTAAGCTTAATTTCTGCTTCCTTTCCTTCTTGGAAATACCGACAATGTGTTATTTTATTCCTTTAATGTATATTGTTTCATACGATTTTTATTTTCTACATGTTTTAAGCATTTTGTGGGGCAGCTTCTGGTTGTCTTTGCTGCTTTTTTCTATAATATTTTCAAACTGTTTCCAACTACTTTCCGTTGCTTGTGTTGCAATTGGTTTCAGCTTGTGTTACATTTTTATGTACCTTCGTCATAATTATCTGTGATAGTTTTCGAAATATTGTCCGACGTTTAAGAGAGACTCGCCGTCTAAAGATTTGTAAAGTAAATTCGGCAAAGGAGGAGGCTGCAAAATCTCTGTATTGTTCAAGTAAAGGATTTTGAATAAATTGCGTGCAACTTCAACAGTCTGCAGCTCAGAAATGAAATGTTTGTGAATCTAAATTTGCAGAAACTTTTTACATTTTTTATGTAAGAGTTAGGCTTTCAGGGCTTAAAAGCCCGAAAAACGCATCAGTTTCAACTCTGTTTATGGCTTGTTTGAAAACCCCTAAAGTCACCTAGAAAGCTTTGTTATCCCTGATGTAGTTTTTTAATAGAAATTGAGATTAGTGTAA
This sequence comes from Dendroctonus ponderosae, assembly GCF_020466585.1. Taxonomy (NCBI): domain Eukaryota; kingdom Metazoa; phylum Arthropoda; class Insecta; order Coleoptera; family Curculionidae; genus Dendroctonus; species Dendroctonus ponderosae. The sequence goes on along the minus strand of NW_026017110.1, from coordinate 2,369,398 downwards.
CTTTAAAGCTTAAACATTTGAAATCGCTCACAAAAAATGAATATACAGTTGAGTCCGGATATAACGAACTTGAAAAATGAACTAAAACTGGTTCGTTATATCCGGAGTTCGCTATAAGCGAATAATAATACAAAAACACGTGGTGTATTTTATTTCGTTATTTTTACATAGAGTAGTAGAAGTTAGTAGGTATCTAAAAAGAACACAAAAAGATAAACAAAATTCAATTTCAAATCTACTTCATAAAGTCTATAATTTTTGTTTGTACATTTCTGCTGCAAAAATAGATGTTATTTATGTAGTTTTCAAGATCACAAAAGGGCTCCCAGATATGATTAGGAACTTGGCGTGATTGTAGAAAATTCCTAGTTTCTGACATTTTTTTGTCATTTCAGAAATGGTTGGAACAGCATTAGTGTCTACAGTAGAATACGTTTCACCTAAATCGTCATCTTCCTCATTATCGCTTAAAGCTGTAGATGAGGTTACGG
>NW_026017110.1:2363631-2367965 GCF_020466585.1 Dendroctonus ponderosae | reverse complement strand
AAGTCACTGCCTGTCTCTCGCTCTCACTAATATAAAGAACTCCGCACGATTGGTGTTGCTGAGCGTGGAAGTTCGTTATAAACGGAAAGTGAATATACAATTAACCTAAAAAGTGGTCGTTATATCCGGTAGTTCGTTATAACCAGTAAAAAAATACGTTGGTCTTTATGGACGATGTTTCAATTAAAAGAAAAAAGTTCGTTTTCACCGAAAGTTCACTATAACCGGGTTCATTATAAGCGGACTTTACTGTACTTTCTGCTTCCTCACCAGAAATATGTTTTGATAGAGGGAATTAAATAGATCTAATGTTTTCACGGGTATGCGAGCCGTTTTTATGTCTGCTATTTTTCTTTGCGAATCAAAAACAATGCAAAAATCACCTTTCGGATGATTGTTCCGAATCCAATTCCCTTGAAACGCCATCTCGTACTTGGCCTCGTCGCATGCACAGCAAAAGTCCAACACTTCCGGCAAAAGATCTTCATTTTCGTCGAAGTTTTCGCACAAAGTTTTCGTCAAATATCCATTATCAACGGACTGGTCATCTGCAAACCATTTTTCCTTCGACTCTGTGATTATGGCTTTGATTTTGACGCATCCGCTATTGGGCGGAGGAGCAGTCCAAGTCAAGCTAATCTTTTGCATGGAATATGGAAAAAATTACTCATTTTAAACACTTTTTGAAAAATCTGTGCCTACCTCCCGTTTGGGCTGCGTGTCAGCTTGCAAAACGGTGTTGTCGCAAGAAGGACTGTAAGCGGATAGAAGGTCGCTTCCTATTGTTAATCTTCCCGTTAAGGAGCTAATTTCTGGTAGATTGTTTTTCTGCGGCATCGATTCTAGATAGATTTGAAAGTGCGTGAATTTCGGCATCGGCTCTATGTATTTATTCACTTTAAGCGTCACTGCAATTGTAAGGAAAACCGATCATTTACGGGCGTTCACTTGCCTTGCTTGCGCAGCGCTCACCCTGATACTTTTCGTTCGGGAAATACTTTTCTGGAGATCCATCAATTTCCAACAAATACTTTCTATTGCCAGTTAAGGGTGGTTCGGTTCGGCCAACCAAAGGGCCGACACAAGGCAGCGCCGCTGCTTGTAATACTGCTAAGGAAATGTAAAGGAAATATTCTGCAAACTTCTGGCCAGCCATCTGCGTCTGAAATCAAAACTGCATGCTGTGCAAAAGCAGACTGGATTATTGGAAAAATAACACTGCGACTGCATTCGTATGGTTTTTGTTCCAGAAACCCAGAAAAATGTTGGTCAATTCATTAAAATTGACCTGTATTAGTTTGGTGTGCAAGGTCGGGCCGACGATAACAAATCGATTTTGTCAATAATATTTTGCAGTTTATTCATACTTTTTATGGATTTGGAATACTTTTTAAAATGCCGGGTGTTGCAGGAGAAGTGGATTAGCGGAAATTAGCTAAGTAATTGAGTTCAAAAATACAGTTTATGTTTGAGATTGAAAACTATCTAAGAATTAACGTTAGTTGTGGTTCTTTGATTCTTTTAGCGCTGTTCTGGAGGTTGTACAGTTTTTGGCAAAAAGCTCTGCTTTTACACAAATGAATGCCCAAACATTGTCTGCTGTTATAGTCGAGATTTTTTGCATATGAATTATTTGATTGATTTCAAGCGAAAGTCTTCTCGAATGCCACTCGATTAACCACACATTATTGCGGAAATTGTTGAATGCACCCTTTGTACATCTACATTCATCACCGCAAAGGGTTGTTAAAAATACCTGTTTGATAATTTGATCCGGTTGATAAATGATCAAAGAATTTAATCCGACTTTAAATAGGGAATGAAAAATGGACATGGCAAAATGGATAAAAAAACATTTTGGCTACTCGGATACCTACCCACTATTAAAGTATTGAAAATCAATCACACAACTAAACCGTCTCACAACAAAAACACATGCACCCGATTTAAACAAGCGAATCAGTATTAATATGGTGCAAAGCGACTTCTTTATCGTTCCCTCAGCCACTGTTGTTATATAAATACGCGTTTGTAGTAAATAATTATTGCGAGCTAATTATTATCGTCTTCTAGAACTCATGGGGTCACAGATTATCGCAAGTAAAAATCTGTGCTGATCGGCGTTCTGATTATTATTTTGCCAACATGTTGTATAGGTTTACACCTGATTAAGTGCTAACAGAACATCCATGCCCTTATTCTATGATGCTACGCAACTTCGACGACTAAAGCTATTTCTTGCATTCGAGAATACATTTTTTCTTCTTCGTCATTCGCTTCGAACAGGCGGATCCTCCGTTTCTGGGAGCAATCTATAAAAACGCATTTACATTTTCTTATTACACAAAGGTAAAAAAGTACCTGAACGTGTCTGTATTTTATTTTATAGCCGGGGCCACATTCTCCATTGGAGGGCAGACATTGTGTCCATTCTGTCCATTTGGACATTTCGCAATTCACTTTCTGATCATTTAGTCTGAGGAAGCTTCCTTTTGTGTCGTCTTCGTTGCGGACATAAACTGAAACATTATGACTAATTGTGCCCATAAAACAGACAATTTAATTTTGAAACTTCCGAAAATTCCCCGAAAATTCAAGTCAACGTTTAGTTGGCCAGTATAAAGTCTAAATCTTTATTCAAGATTGAAAAGAAGAAATTAACATCTTCAAGTCAAGGTTCAAAGGTGAGCCTTTGTAATTAAAACTCTGAGCAGTTGGATTTTTCAATTCTCACCTCAGTTTACAAGGCTGAAGTTTCATGAAAACTTAACTTAAAAAAGAGCATTTTTTGTGGCCGATTTAAAGTATGATCGTGAATTTCAAAAGAAAAAAATACACTTTCAAATCCACTTTAACGTTTGAAGTAGAAACACTTTTTGAAGTAAAGTCGAAGTTTTGTGTTTGAAAAAAGTTCGGAAGTCGCAGTGGTTAGTTATAAAATAGTAGTTTTATAACCAGTTTAAGTGCCGGTGCACACGAGCGTTTTTTGACGTCGCGTCACCGCACCGTTAAAAAAGGCTCGTGTGCACCGGCATTTAGCCAAAAATAAAAGCCGTCAACTTCATATTTAAAATTTGATGTCAATGCCATTTTTGAAATTGTCACGTTTTGACGTTTGTAATTTTTCAAAAGCGTACTTTTGTAAGCTAATACATCTGAAACAATGAGTGTTGAAAATCCAAGTGCTGCTTTCACGGTATGGTGATTGTATAAGATGCATATTTTGCATAAAATTTGCGATCTTTAAAAAAATCGTGTTTTGCTTGTGGCAAAATCGGCGAGCGCAGAAAAATAGACCATTCGAACGACTTTGAGACTGAACTTGTATCAAAGTTATAATTTACAAATTGTAAGTAAACTTTAAATTATGATCAATAGTTCTCTGTAAACCTACGTAATTCATTAAAAAGGCCTGTCGTTTACTTTTTAATGAAAATAGTTCAAAATATTTATTACTAAAGAAAAGTGCTTCCTTTTGATCATCGCCTCTGATCGAAAAATGACCGTTTTTGATTCATTCGATTAAAAAAATATTTAATTAATTAAAAATCAAGGAACACATAGAATAAATTATTATCTGTCAGTACTATACCACATTTATTACCAGTGGTGGCATCGTTCTGTATATTATACGATAAAATTCCGGAAATTGAACCATCGAAGTCCTTGCGCGTCGACAAGTTGGCAAATAATTCCCCTAAAACCAAAGAATAGTTGCTGAAAAAAGTTTTGAATATTTGGTTAATTTTTTTGGGAGTTGTTTTAAAGAAAAAGCGTTATTTTATATTCCTCAAATGGCCATTTTTTCCGTGTTAAAAAACATTTCTGATTTAATCCAAATGGCAATGAATCCATAAGCAGGATGTTTGGTAAATCGATGCTTTTCTAGCCGCGCGTTATAATGCAAATATCTTTGATCATATTTGCGATTATTAGGGATGCTCACCACTCAACATGTGTATAAAACTCGACGTACTTAAACCTTCTGCAAGAAGTGCATCCTCTTACCAAACACTCTGTATACAGGGTGATTCAAAATTGGCGTCATTCCTTTTAAGGGGTAATAGGGGCTCATTTGGAAGGTACGAGAAAAATATTAAAAATCCTCCTCACTCAGGGACTCAGAATATTGCACAACCACTGACACTTTTCCAGGCACCAAATAAATACCGGCTACATTCCTACCACGTATGTCAGATCACATTAAACCAATGGATTACTGAACACCGGTGTAAATTGCGCAGGAGTTAATTAACCGAATACGAGAAGCTGCTCGAGAAGAGTGCATAATAACGTGATTACACAGGCACTTGTTTGCAGGTACAGACTCAAAT
>NW_026017110.1:2358219-2362632 GCF_020466585.1 Dendroctonus ponderosae | reverse complement strand
GTGGAAGTTCGTTATAAACGAAAAGTGAATATACAACTAACCTAAAAAGTGATCGTTATATCCGGAAGTTCGTTATAACCAGTAAAAAAATGCGTTGGCCTTTATGGACGACCTTTCAATTAAAGGATAAAAGTTCGTTTTAACCGAAAGTTCACTATAACCGGGTGCATTATAAGCGGACTTTACTGTAGTTTTTTGCAAATTTCTCAGTTTTTAATAACAATAATTTTTTTTGCTACTTTTTCGGTACTCCTAAAACACCGCCAGACAACATCTCCAGAGGAATGACTCCAATTTTGAGTCACCCTGTATAACTAATTGCTAGACTTGGAAATTGATACCTACTTTGATATTTCGCGCAAAGAGTCTGGCATTGTTCGAGTGTGTTGAAGTTATTTTGATTGCCTTCGCATCCACTGTAGCTGAAAATTTCGCAACCGTTCTTCATGGCATCAAAGTACCAGCGGTCGATATTGCTCTTGCAGGCCCCCACATCCATTGGCAAGCTACAAGCTGCAGCTGGAAAAACGCCCTTATTCCTCATGGTTAACTGGTGATAAACTGAAGTCAGTTACCATTGAGTAATTTGTGGCTTTTGTCGCACGCCCTCTCGAAGCACTCCACAGTTTCCCTCACTCTTCGTTCGCATGGATCTTCGGCTTTACCTGCATCGTTATCTGAAATTTCGCCACTGGAACCATAAGGGCGGGTCTAAGACTAAGTTACCTTTTCCCCGTTGAGGGCCATATATTGCTTCCTGTCCAGTGTATTTTAACGAGAGCTTGTACCGTTCCTTAAACCCTTTATCGCATGTGGCTGAACATGGTGACCAATCGGTCCATGGTCGTTCTGGACAGTCTGGGAAGTCTTCCTGCAAATTTGCGCCTGGTTACTAAAATATTTGGAAAAATTGCTGTTGTTTCAACGACCATCTCTTCGTAGTCCTCGCACTTTTCATCCACCCAACACTCGAGATTTTGTTGCATGATTAAGGGCTTGGTTCTTCCATGGACGCATCGCTTTGCCGCATAGCGATTTTTGAACTTTCTGTCTCGCGTTTTGGTGCCTTTTCCGCATGTAACACTGCAGCTTGACCAAGGCGACCAAGAACCTGAATGTACAGCGTGTTCAATAAATATACCCATAAACGTTTTTGCGGACACTTCAAAATGCAATTTATACAGTGTCTCGAAGAGGCAAAAGGCCTAAAAGTTTGTTGGTATGCAGGATGATTCATTAACAATAGGAAACCCAGAGACTGTGTTTAAAGTTGTCATTTTAATTGGGAATTTTGCAGTAATTCTCAAAATGTCTGCGTGGGAAACTTGAAATTTTGGGACGTGAGGTTAATCACTTTTCACCCGGTAGTTGTAACATCAAATTTATTTATCTGCATTTGATATCGATGTGTCTCAAAACACGAGCGTTTCACCCAATTGAATGGGTTCGATGAAAATTGCCAAATTCGACAGAAATACTGTCTTGGAAACTTGGAAGGATTTGAAAACTAAATTAACAACAATAACACGAAAATAACGATTTAAATACGAAGAAAATGGTGCAAAAAACTGGCCATTTTGGGTCGATAGACAACATTTTTGGACTTCTGACCAAAACTTCTGCCTATTAAAATACTCGCCATGTTCATCAAGCTTTCAACGTTTACGTTCAAAGGTTTTAGGAACTTGATGAAACCTAGTAAGTACAAACATTTCTCCAGAAGCTTTGACTTAGAATTAATTAGAAATATTTCAATATCGTGAATAATACTGTTAACTCTTCCAATGACTGTGGGATCCGGGGAGGGATACTTTTTGAGACTAAAATTACTTAAGCCTTTATGAACGACTTTAGAACAAGAAACTTATAAGCGAAGAAAATTTCACATTTTGCAGCAAAAACATCAAGGAAAGTTCAGTTTCTATCTTTGCTCTGAAACCCACATCTGAAAAAAAACTTGCTGCTGCTCTAATTGTGCTTTGAACTATAAAAAGACGAAGACTTGCTAAAAAAAGGAAAATATGGACGCGCGAGTGGAAGAAGAAGTAGCGAGAAGAACTGAACTAGGGGCTAAACAATTAATGAAATAATTATGACATGAAGATCCGGGATTTTACAAAAATCTTTTACTTGTATCTGCAGCAGATTTTGATTATGCAGGGTGATTCACAACCTTATGGACAGAGGCAGGGGGACCGTGAAGCGTTCAGAGAAAAATGTGAACAAAAGGACGCAAAGAAAATTACCACTGGATTGCGTAATTGCAAACGGTATTTTAAAAAGTCGATTTTATACAGAAATTGTCCCTATAAGTGAAACATCTAGTAAGTTTGAAAATAGTGGGAAAAATAAAACAACATTTTTTCTTACAAAGCCTTCTTTAATTATTTGAATTAGGCAACCTTTATTATTTTCAAGTTTTTGCGGTTTAGTTCATTTTTTCCTGTGCTTTCGAATGCGTGTAAAATAACTTGATGGTAGTATTTGAAATTTTTGTGAGAAATTAAAACAAAGAATTTTTTGAGCACAGCGCATTTTTCAAAAATGAGTAAGATTGTTGTTATATCACATATTGTAGAGTATTTTTGCTCTTTCAATTGATAGTAAAAACTTTTAAATCGGTGAAGTCGTTTCGGAGTTACAAGTTTCTTTGAATTTAGCGGTTTGACTCTCCCCCCACGCTTTATTTGACAAGTTAGGAAAAAAGTTTATAAGGAAAGCAGTACGGTTCTTTATGGTCTTTTGACTAAACTTACTACATGTTTCACTTATCGGGACAATTTCTGTATAAAATCGACTTTTTAAAATATCGTTTGCAATTACGCCAGAGCCTAGTGGTCATCTGAGAAATTAAAAAATAATTTCTACACGAACACTCTACAACTAATACTTTCCAAGATATAACCTTTTACCATCCTTATTGCGACACCCTGTATATAATTAATAATTCACTGCCATGAAAAAACCTTACTCAGTTCACACATCGGGTCCTCCAGGTCCTTTCGCCGGATCTGAGGGCAATATTTTTGAGTTGCTTCGCAAGTGGCTCTTTCCGTTAGTTTTTTATGACAAATGTATTTGCTGTCGTCGTTTTTGTATCGTCTTTGTTTGTATTTTACGCCGCGACCGCAAGTTACTGAGCATGGAGACCAATCGGACCAATCTGAAAACGAATTGGCTCTTGGTCCAATTAGCTGCTGATTGGGCAAAACCTACTAGTTGTTTCGCAGTTGGAATTATTCTCATCCACATTATCATTCGGCTGGAAATCGCAACTTTTCTCATAAAGCCGCTGACGGGTTAGTTTCAATATAGCAAACGGCTTCATTGGCGTGCCAGTGGGATCGTAAAAGGGCGACCTGGAGTCGTCGGGATAGTCAAACTTCAGTCTTCGGATAGGCTGTTTATTAACAGCCGGCTGATCTACTGACTGAAATTCTCCGTTCATTGCGCGCCTTGGAAATCCATCTGGGTACTTGCCAGATACGTGATGCCATCATCAGTTCCAACATCCCAAGGATACAAATTGAGCACTTTGGATTCGGTCCATGAGCAGTTTCTCAGGCAGAGCTCCAATCCGGATACGCCAACAATCCAGTCCGGGGATGGATCGATCATGGATACGATCGACATCAAGTGATGCTTGCTATCCACTCGGAAGACTGCGAAAGTTTTGCCGGTTATGTTCGGGAAGCTTACACCTCGAGCTTTGATGATTGTTCTGATTTGATCGCTCTGAAAATTCCACGGGCAGAAATTGAATATTTTCCTCAAACACTTCATTACTAGGGTTTGTCGGTTTTTAAAAGCCGGGTTTTGGGAGAAAATTGTGAAATTCGAAAACAGGTTTTTTAGTAGAAAATATCGGTTTTTAATGTATGAAGAACAACTGCATCATAAATAACAAAATTCCGAAAACATGGAAAAGTGGTGTAGTAATTCCTATACCTAAAAATGGACGAGACAATACACAAATGGAAAACTACAGAACTCTCGGTGCTGAGCAAAGTTTTGGAACACATACTAAAGCAGAGACTTGAAGAACTGATCGGAAAACATATACCAACCTACCAATTTGGCTTTAAACAATATCACTCGACTATTCATCTGTTATTTATTTTGACCAACAACATACAAACAGCTCACCTAATTGACGGAAAGTCGGCATGTCTACTCATGGATATCAACAAGGCTTTTGATAGTGTCTGGCATAGGGGCTTGCTATACAAACTATACAAACTCCCCACACCACCATATCTACTACATACCATAAAGAACTTATTAGAAAACAGACAACTACAAGTACGAATTGACAGCACACTCTCCTTTTCTTTTTCCCCTGAACAAGGGCTCCCTCAAGGATCCCCCCTCTCACCCTTTCTCTACAGTATATACTGCCATGACATATACAAT
>NW_026017110.1:2355619-2357220 GCF_020466585.1 Dendroctonus ponderosae | reverse complement strand
AGCATTAGCACAGCATGCACAACAGAAGTTGCATAATTTTGATTTTGATAACACAAAAATACTGATTAACGAGAGTAATTATAATAAGAGAAGAGTTCATGAAATGATACAGATTAAAAAACAATGCTATGAATTTCAGATCAGATACCGACAACCTTAGCTCAGCATATCATACATTAATTAAATGAAATAAACACAAAATATTAACTAACACCCGGTATATTGAAGAATTTTGCAAACCAAAAATAATATTCTCAGAATGCAAAGAAAAATAGCTGAAAGTAAAAGAAATCAATATAAACAGTATTTTATTCGTTTTGTGTCCGATAATGGACAAAATTAATACTCCAAATGCATGCCAAGGCTTAAAGCAGCAACAACGCTACGTAAGTAAAAATAATTAACTATCTGAACGAAGAATTCTAGTCTCTTCCTAAATTTGATTGTCCTGACTAATCACCTGTTAGGCCTAATTAATTTTAGAATGTTTTAAAGTATTGCAATTGCGATGTATTTTAATGTGTGATATGATGAGGCTGTTGACGAACTGTGGTGGTTTTTTAAATTAATGATTTTTTTTTTAACTATCTGTTATTTTAGAAAAACTGATGATGGTGGAAAAATACACCGAATCGTATTTTGATTAATAAATAGAGACAATAAATCCCTATCAAAAATAGCATTCTTCAGAATCACGTGAAACCCAAATACGAGAAAGAATATAATCTTATTCTTGATTGTAAAACAAGATGGAATCGTTTAGAGGCCATGTTAGAAAGATTTGTACACCTAAAAGAATGTGTTGTTTTAACTCTGAATGACCTTAATGCTTCTCATATGTGGAATGAGGATGAAGAAGAATATTACAATGTTGTAGAACTCCTTAAAGTTTTAGGTCTGATAGAATTCGCAGCCGAAGCTTTAGGTAGAGAAGACGTAAATTTATTAACAAGTGAAGATTTGAATTTTTGCTGAGTGAAATACAAAATTTGAAATCCGAAATTTGTCAGAAATTATTACACGCTATAAAAGCACGGATTGAAGAAACTTATCCTTTATTTACAAAATTCTCACACTGTTTTAACGAAATCTTCTAAAAAATTTCTTTCCTTAGCAACGAAAAGTGGCATTATTAAGTTATCCGGATAAATTTTGTCCAGATTATATAAAGATTACTCTACAGGGGAAGAATGTGATTTTCAAAAACGTGATGAAAGCGATATTCAAGAGCCGGACAATGTTTTATTGAAAAATGCAATGGAAGTGGCAATTAATAAATATTTAAAGGAACCGAAAGAAGTGACTTCCTCTACTCAAACTCTAAGGCAAGAGTTTTTGGTCTTGGAAGCCACAAATAAAAGGACAAAAAATTTAGAATTATTATATTAGGCTTTAAAAATGATTAAGCCTAGTTTGGTTGCAAGTGAGAGGGTATTTTCTACTTCGGGGAATTTTGTGAATAAACTAAGGACACGGCTAGATAGCAAATCGATAGACGTCCTCTGTTTTCTGAAATCATATTTCATTAAACAATAAAATAAATAGAATATTTAAATTTGTATTAAAAAAGCCCGGAATAGAAAATACTCGGTCCTTCCCAG
>NW_026017110.1:2352704-2354620 GCF_020466585.1 Dendroctonus ponderosae | reverse complement strand
ATGACTTTTACGCGAAAAATTACAAGATAAATTTATAGCTTTGTAAAAAATTTACAAAAACTTTTTTCAGTGTCCAATTCGGGACAAAAACGAACATAAATTCCTACCGTTTTTTCCCGAAAACCATTAAGGTTTTCTCCAAAACCGATCACAAAACTAAAAGTTTTTAATCGAAAACGCAAAAAAGCATTGTTTTCTGATGATTCTCTTCTTTCTTGACAATAATGAGGTGTTTTTAGCAAAAAATTACAAAATTAATTTTGCTAGAAAATTCGCCCCATTTATAGGTTTGCACGGAACTTTTTGCGAACGTTTGCTAAATTGTCTTTAAAACTGAAATTGATTTTAATAAGTATGTATGCACAAACTTTATTTACTCTTGTCTTTCGGCTTTGATTATAATTTACTTTATACAATACACAGTTATGTATTTTCTAATTCTGTTTAATAAGTATCCAGCAGTATCTAATAACATTGTTTAARAAAAAATAATATGGTTATTATAAAAATATGAAAATATATTGTTTTTGTTTATTCGAACCCTTTGCTGAATAACTCGTTTCTCTATTATAAAAATATTTACATCCCTATATGTGAAAAGTATGCATAAACAAYGAATAAYTGTTTTTAAAGTTATTTRACCCTGGTAAACAATTATTTCTTTGTTCTCCTAAATTGCATAAAWAAAATTKACTATCAATATAATTGAACAGTAAATTTTTTAATCACTGTAAATTTTCTGTAAAAATTTTTTTTATAAAAATTTGAAACGTGGTTTTCGAATAGTGGTTTTCTGGAAAAACYACTATTCGAAAACGGGTTTTCTAAAATGTAAATTTTTGTATAAACCCTATTCGTTACCTTGGCCTTCAGCTCGCTCTCCAATAACCGGGTGTTTCCATACTCGGCCAGTTCTTGCAATCCTTCGCTAGCCAGATCTCCATAGTTCCAAAAGGTGTAGTTAATCGTGTGGGAAGCGCCGATTATGTCGCTAAATCTGGTCACTCGACTGGTGCTGGGAAAGTCTTTGGGATGCGTGTTGCGCGACCACAAGCCTTCAAAGGTTACCTGCAGATCTTCATTTCATGTTATTGACGATTATTTTTGGCCTAGTTTACCTCGTATTTTGCTTCGTCGCACGTACAACAATGCTTGAGGATCTTCGGCTGTGTGTCTTCAGTATCTGGAGCTTCTTCGCAGACCGATTTGGTTAAATCGCCATCTTCGCTATACCAAACGTCCACTGATTCCACCACGGTCGCTTTGAATTTAACGCAACCGCCTCCTTTTGGTGGAGCCAGCCAGAGAAACTGCAAAAGTTTTCGGTGAATGGGCTGCGACGTTTTATCAGTTTTTTTCGGATGAATTTTGCTCTAAAAACACTGAAAAATCTACCTGAATCTCAGCTTTGGGTTGATGGTCGGTTTCAACCACTGCATTTTGGCAGCTATCGCTAAACTTGGTCATCGCATCGCCATACAGCTGTAAGTTCCCAATTGAATTTTCGGAGCCGATGTTTTTTTCCGGATTTTCATTCACCACCGATATGATAAAGTGCGTGAACTTGTTTTGCGGGTCTGCATTAGCCGATGTGCGTAAAAACACTGAAATTTCATTTTATTCAAATAATGATCATCTCAAGACTAACACCAAGTTCGCCTAAATCGCAACTCAGATTAATGTCTTAAGTGTCTCGTTTTACACAGTCGAAATAATCATAACAATTCAAGTTATTTATTTGAACTTAATTTAGATTTTCGGGGCTGACTGTCGGTATGGCAAGTGTTAGTTATTAATAACTAACACTAACAATTGTCTTTGACCCAGATAGCACACAAATATTACAGTAATATTTTTTTGCAATATTTAATATAGGTTGAAGCGACAGATTCTTGAATATTATAACAATATTTCTT
>NW_026017110.1:2346622-2351705 GCF_020466585.1 Dendroctonus ponderosae | reverse complement strand
ATTCGAATATTTTCGGTTACAATTTAAAAGGCACCGTTTTGCCATCGTTCGAGTGGAGGTTTATACGCAAAATGTTAATTTTTCTATATCATTTATGTGTTCAATCATCTTGTTTTCTTTGGATCCACATTTAATCTTTCTCCAATGCTCATTTTACCAATTAAAGGCTTTCGCCCTAGAGATCTTTCCGAAAAAAACAACCCGCGAACGAATCTGGGCTAACTAGTGCCGCTCTGCTAGAATAAGGCTTTCCGTTTGAGTAAGCTTTACATTCAGAGTGATTTTATTGGATTTAAAGCTAACGAAAATTCCAATTAAGTTTTATTAAATTTCGATTGCGGATTTCGTGTCCTTCGGACCATTTCACTAGATTCTAAATGAAGTTTCGAAATTATATTACGAAGCTTTGTTTGATTTCAGTTTGAGCTTGAGCGAGTTAAAAGGGAGCTGAAAATGTTTCAGTTACTCCCAACCTTAATCCCAATTAATCCCGCTTGATAAAATTGAGGGCTTAGTGACGAATGCCATTGCAATAAGACCGTTCAATTGCGTGCGAGTTTTATAGCCAATCGAAGCGGTTCGGGCCATTTTTATAGCCATTTTATAGAGGGCTAAATTCCGTTGCCTTTGCCACTTTTTCTACGCGTTTTATTTGCGGGAACTCACTCAAGACGATAAATAACTCATAAGAGTGTTTGATTTTTACGATGATTACAGCTGAATTATTCCTTCAGAGTTGTGTTTCTCTGAGAGTTCAATGTAAGCAATGAGTGAAACACCTCTGAGGATGCAAGTCGTTCGTGCTTGCGAAACGTCAGGAAGACATTATTTTTCAGAACGATCTAAAATCCCGAAAAACTTGCCAGTTTCAATAAGTAAACCTTCTAACGTTCTGGCCTTTAACGGCAAATATTTTCCTTGGGAAGTGTTTTTCTGTGTATTGAATTTCCCATTCGGATTGGATGACTGCTAATGGTATAATCGGTTTAACGTGCATGAAATATTGAATTTCATCGGGGCCAAACATGTGCAGTTATCGATTTTCCAACGGATAGATGAAAATGTTTTACCGGTATATTGTTCATTTGGCACATATGTATCGGGGTTGCCAGAAATTTCGATCTTGTATCGATCGATTTGCTCGGCACATTTTGGTGCGGTTACTCCTTCGGGAATCATGTCGCATCTCAATCCGATTCCAGTCAAATGAGTCGAATGTAGAACAGAAAACAGAACTGTTTGTATGAGCATTGTTAGCAGCCACATCTGAAACAAAACATTTGCACGTAAAAGACTGTAGAAAAACGTTTTAAACAGGGTGCGGGTGTTGAAAACGGAGTTAAAGCGAAGCTGAGAAGCACTCAATTAAACAATTAAAACGCTCAATACTAATTTTCTGCAAACATCCATGAAACAGGAACTGTAGTGCTGCAAACGGCAGGCGTTTAATCATTAGGGGTTGTAATGGAATTTACTAGATTAGCGTATGAGATCTAATTTTCAAATGAGTTTACATGGTTTTAAGCGTATCGGTTACTGCGTGGGACCCGATTTCTGTGATTTTACCATTATCAAATCTAAGTTGTTCGTTCTTGTAGATTTGCTGCTTCGTTGCCTCTTTGAATGTTTCCAGTTGCATTGTTTAGTCGTTTGATTCTAAATCGTTTTTTGTTTTTCTTTATGAGGGTTTTTTTCGCATTCCCTTTCGGTCGTTTATTCTCCTCCCATAGCCACGATGCAAAATTGTGGAAAATTAAAGTATTGTCTTTATTTTCATGCCTTTAGATTGTGCAGATTTCAGTACGTTCTGCCTTTTTGATGTTTTCCGTTGGTTAATTCATCACATTTTTCCTTAGTTGCGTTCCTAAATTGGTATATACTGCAGGTAAAAGTTTCTGCAATTATTCACGTTAATTATCTGGAATACGCGCTCATGACAAATGGTTCCAAAGGAACAATTCCAGTTTCCGAAAGTTAAGTTTCTAGAAACTTATCTTATTACAAGCAACGATTCAGTTGCGAGGAGCTTTTAAATTTTAGCAGACACTGGTGGAAAACTCCTTTATAGTTTGTGAAAACAAAGTAGAGAATGGCTGAAAATTGAGGAAAACCGATGTCTTTGACGGCTCATTAAACTGAAACACTTGTAGAGGAAAAGACGATCATTTCGAAGAAAAAATCTCTGAACTGGAGGTGAACTTTTGAGGGAGCGAGCTTTTTGTGTCGATGTTTTATAAATGAAACAATTTGCAGAGCGGGCCAATTCAAAATAGTTTTTGGTTGGCAATAGTTTTTTTGGCAAAACACGCTCTTTCATGAAAATCCCTGATTTTACCCTGATTTTTTTAAATAAAAATTCGTCAAATTAATGCTCTTTCGGAAAAGTTTGCATCGGACCTAAACAAAAACAGCTAAAACTTCGGGGCTGCAAGTTTTCCAAGACCAGTTATTCTAATAAATTATAAGATGTTTTTGGACTGGAAAAGTTGTTCAATTTAGAAGAAAGTAATTTTTTTACAATTTCAGTTCTTTGTTGCTTCCACTGCTCAACGCCGCAGTTCACCTGAACTTCCAATAAAATCATCAATTTAAAATACATTTTATACTCCTTGTCGCTCTTTTAGAACGAGCGTTTGCCATTCAATTGAACAAAAAACCAGCCTCTAAAAGATTACGTCCAGTTAAAAACCTCCAGAAATCGGTTTCGAACTTACGTGAACGTGAAATAAATACAAATTACTATAAACAAACTCACCTGGACGCAAACTAGCAAAAAACAGTGAGTGACGCTAGTTGTAAAATTCGATCGCTGAAGATCGCTGGAAACTGAAGCTAATGGAATACTGTGAGGCCAAAAGTAAAGCTCAAGTTGCGAGCAGCGCGCGCTAGAATGAGAGCCAATTTAACGCAGAAAGCGTTGTGATGGTCATAACAGGAGCATTGGTTAATCATGCTTTAATTCAAATCGTATGTCTGGGCGAATTACGCCTTTATGCCATTTGTTTTGAACATTTTATAGCTAACAAGACTAGAATCAATAGCAAACTATTCTTTTACTTAATGCTGCTGATGCTGATTGTTAAGCGGCTATTTCCGGATAAAAAGGGTTGCTTGTGTGTTAACAGCCGCAGGTTCTAAGCTGATTTACATCGGCACATTAAACCGTGCTTTGCCATTAAAACGACGAGGTGAATAAACTGGGGTGAATAAAATGCGTCAAATTGTTATAAATTAATTTATTGAGCAGTAGTAAAAACAGTATTCATCTAAAATAGTTTCTCGTTTAAATAACTAACTAATCTATATCGTAATCAGATTCACAATTAATAAATTCTTATCTTACATATTAGGACCTATAGGTACAATCTTTAGTTTCATTTGTCGAGTCTCTTGGAGGCGCTCCGAATTCTTACGTCGAAACTTATTTATCATCATCAACCAATAACATTTAACTACCATAAACGATGGGAGATGCAAAAAAACCATGTCATTTAGTTCAGCTGAGGGAAAGTTCCAAAAATTAGTGAAACGTTCGCATTGATATTCAGAAAAGGATTTTTTCGAAATTTCTAGAGCCTACATTGGCGGGTTAAAATATCGACTAGAATCAAAAGACATAGAATCAAAGTACAACACATGAATACTATCGCTACAAAGACCCTGTCACGCAATCCTGGAGTTCTTAACGTTAATTAGTACTAATTAACATGTCTATCATAAGAAGCGCTGCTTTACTAAAAAGGCACTGAAAATCGCTCGCTTTTTGAACGTCAACCTCAGATACGAAACAGTTTGTTTTTGCCATGCAAGACAATTGTACGTTTCTACCGCTTTCCCATCTAAATTATCAGTCGGCATTAAGTTTACAAAATTTGCTTATATACAAAATATATTTTTCATTTCCTACAATTTAATCTTATGTACAATAGAAAATTCCTTTACTTTTAATTATAATCGAGTCAAAATGAAGATTCATAGAAACGAGTTATTTGTAGATTATTGTAACTGTTAGTAAGAAGCAACTTTCACAACTTTCACAAGACGATATAACTGCTGTTTCAACATGTTCTCAACAATCCGACAGATAGAATTTGTGCAAAGTTAATATTCCAATAATCACAACAGTTAAAAATCACATTTTCACAAAAAAATCATTAAATGCACAAACCAAAAAAACAAGACCAGTCATCTGCGAAATTGAAACATTCCAGAAGTCCATGGGTTTGAATTCAACCTTCAGTATGGATGTATATGGATAAAATATCTCCAAAATACCCCAAAAATCATTATAAAACCGTTACTTAAATTCAAAACATTATCTGGCAAAATAATTAGTTTATTGGGGGCAGATATGTTACATTCGTATACACTGCAAATGTTCTGAGAGTCGCATTAAGGCACAAATGGGTTTTAGATAGAGACTCTAACGTTAGTATCTGTCAGTAATTCTTATTTCTGGACGACGTAGGCCTAAAAACGTAATCTAGATTGTATAGTCAAGCTAAGATATATCGCCAAAAAAATTGAGGATTCATGCAGAAAGCTTGAGCGAATGTAGTTGGCTAATTACCTGAGGATGTTACTGCGCGGACCTGGTATTCGAGACGCAGGTCTGGGAATACCAGTAGGTCTAGGCAAACCGCTGGCTCGCACTACTTGAGGCTGCACAAAAGTGCCATCTAATGCTGGCTGACTTGAAATTGTCCGAGTTGCTGGTAGAGCCTAAATAAATAATTGAGTTAGTCCAGTATCTCTAAGAATATTCAAGCTATCGACGCACATAAAAAACGCTTCATTACATAATCACTGCGATAATTTCAAGCAGACACAACAACAAAAAATTAGTTGAAAAGGTAAAAGTGACTTTTTTTTAATCCGCTATTTAGGAAGAAAACGGATTTGCAAACACAAAAAAAATTGTAGATAAGTTCTATATTGTTGAGGCGGATTCATTTTTTTACAAACTTCTTGGTGGGTATTTTGCCTCAAAAATTTTTGTTTTTAAAAAAGACAGAATTTCCTCACGTCTTCTATTACAGATTGATAAATAGTGCTCCTATTTCGCAATAAGAACGAATTATTT
>NW_026017110.1:2340493-2345623 GCF_020466585.1 Dendroctonus ponderosae | reverse complement strand
CAGAGCGAATTTTCATATACTGTATTATCCTACTATTGTTACACAATTTATTAACATACTCTTTTTTAGGTGCATTTAGGTTCTTTTGATAACGACAACAGAAAATAGCTATCGAAACGTCAAGGTAATTTTTCAGATTAATTTCTTTTCTAATTGGAATTTTCTCTTACAGCTTGAGCCAAAGTGTGTCGCAGGACACCCTCTAGGTGATAGTTCTTGATTACTTTTTGATAAATAATTCGTTCTTATTGCGAAATAGGAGCGCTATTTATCAATCTGTAATAGAAGACGTGAGGAAATTCTGTCTTTTTTAAAGGCAAACATTTTTGAGGCGAAATACCCAACAAGAAGTTCGTAACAAAAAAAATTGTCATTGTTACACAAACAATAGATTGTATTATATGTATAATCATCGTAAAATCGACTTACGTTATTTCTAGTAAAGGTACTACTTTGAGTTGTGGTGGCCATAAGCGGTCGGCCAGCAGTCTGAGGCCTGCAAAAAGTGGCATTCATTTCGTTCGTACTATCTTTGGGTGGCACTACGGGCAAATTGGCACTGATCGGTCGTAGACTGGTATACGATCCTTTCAACTTGGACCCCATCGTTTTCAAATTACTGACCATAGCAGGCTTAATTGGTTGCTGGCTGGCAATTGGTGGTTTAGGTGATTTATATAAGTTTTGATGCGAACCACCTGAAGACAACAGTAATAGTTAAGCAAGAAATTTCTAATTCTACTTCATAAAATAGCTCACCCAAACTGGTATTAGTGCATTTCATGGAACTTATATTCGTGCAAGATCCTCGCAAGTTACTCTGGAGAGCTTGAACAGGCCTCTGGCCGGCTAGGGTGTACGCAGTTCTTTGATTCGTTTTGAGCTTCAGCTCCTTATTGATGGCTAAACAACTTAAACTTTTGGCACTGGGCGGTTCCCACGTTTTCAATGTTATCTGGAAAATAAACGCAATTTCCACAGTCTGCATCGGGCTAATAATCAGTCCATTACCTTGGATGAAGCGTGCGATTTAACACTTTTATATTCATCAGACAACTCCGAATCGGACAAGTTTTCTTTAACAGTAATTGGTGATAAAATCTCGGTGTTCCATAGGAAGTTACGCTTTCCGACGACACCGTTTGGAGTTGACATGGCTTGATGTAAGCCTGGAAACAGTAAAAGAGATTTTGGTCGCGATGCTGACAGGAAACACACCTGATTTACCAATGGAATTCAACGATAATGTGCCATTGAGAACAGTTATGACGGATTCGTGTCTTCTTTTGATAAATAATTGACTGCTGCCGTAAATAATCTTGTTATCAGGGAGGCTAAGTAATCTTGGATTTCAAAAATTACAATTTAATAACAAATATTTTTATGCAGCGCTTTTACTATAGCCCCCAATTGGACTTCTCAGTAGCTAATAGCTGAAAACTTTTCACAAAAACAGGGAGCCTTCAGCTTCTAAGTAAGAACGACGCGTTCCCTCTACCTTGATTTATAAATATTCGCAATACTATCCTTAAGCATCCAATAACAAAGCCAGTTCCTACAGCCCCAAAGTTTAACTTCAATATTCACATTGAAATTAGTCTTTGACGCAATGTTAAGATTTAAGACACTTTAATAAAAAAAAAACGGAATAATTTACCGTAAGCTTTCCATATCAACGACCTGTAAACTATTAAAACCGGTTCTTGTTACACTTTAATTCTTCTGCTAGTTTTTGATATTTATGGGAAGCAAACCGGTGGTAAAAGTAGGCAGAGAACAAATTACAATCGATTATTACATGCAAACGAATTCTGGCGCCCACTGCGTGTTTCGAATGTAGGTGGCAAGAGCGCAAATTTCCCATGGTACGGATTAAAATATATGTACTAATTTTTCGTGTTCGCTTTGATAAACTGCAACAGGCAATACTCACTTTGTTCCTGCAGTTCGGCTATAGCATGAACATCTTCCATACTCATGCGTTTATGCGAACCTCTACTGCTTCCAGACACGCTACTCATGCGGTCCAAACTGTCTGTCGAACCAAGCGAAGACCTGCGAATTTCCTACTGCTTATCTAGCTTAGACAGTTTTGTGATTAATCTCACCGCTTCATGTCCATAGTGCGGGTGGTTTCACTAGCAACTTTATTGTCAGTATATTTGGCATTCAAGTCCTCTTTAATATCCTCCTGGCTACAACCCATCCCAATCAGCTGCTCAATACTCGACGAACATGAAGAGAACCGTTTCTTCATTTCCTCAACGCTATCGCTCCGTAAAATCTCCGCATTATTGTATTTGGTGATGGTCGAGTGTAGCTTATCGGAATTGCCGGTATTGCTGTGATTCATCGAGTTTTCAATGCCTTTAATATCATTTTCTGTAATCCAACAATTAACAGTTAAGAATGCCAAACTTTCCTAGCAATGTGGATGCTACCTAAACCACTAGCCCCATGAATGGAGTTCTGTAGGACCTTAACGCCACTTAGTCGATTATTCGTGTAATCCGCCTTTGTAAAGGTTCCATTGTGCTTCAATGGGCGACGATATGTTCCATTTAAGATTCCAGAATAATTTTGAGCAATTGAATGATTGCTGTTCTTGTTCGGTTCATCGGCAATATGGGGTAAATTTGGATCTGTTTCTTCCGCAGACGGGGAATTTCCCGCTCGCGGCTCTGAGTGATCTGAAAACCAAATTGTGTAAAGAAATATGCAAATACATACATATTGCGACACAGTGGCATATTTAACAAATTCCCAATACTTCAATACAATTAAATAATGTATTCAAGCAAATGGGTTGCAAAGCCTTGACTTCTTTGTCTGCGTTCATAAACAAAGGTAGGCGCAGTTAGAAACACAATTAAATAACTATCATGTCTAAAGCTGCCAGACACATAAAACTAATGATGCATTAATAAAACCATCCCAACAGCAATTATTAGGGTTTAGTGCAATCAAATTTATTTATGATTGACTCATCTCTTAATCGGGTAGTGGATAGATATGCCGCTGATACTAACATAGTCTGACAATTTGTTTTTGTGCGCAAAAAAATTAGTAAACGAATTTATTCAACTCACCGCTTGGATTGGATGCAGCCAAAGAAAATACTCGATCTGGCGTAATAGTAACATCATTATTCTCGATCACAGTTGAGCTATTTCTACAATTGTGTTCTCGTGTCACCTTCTTTAAGAAGTTCTCTGGCGTGTCTGAGTTAAAACTACTGCAGCTCTCACTAATACTCTGGAACATGGGCGCTTCAAAATCCTGTAGTAACACAGTTTCCGTATAGTCCTTGTCCCGAATTTTGTGTAGAACTGCATCGTTTTTAATAAAGCTGCTGTCCATTATATTTGAAAATGTGAGCGAATCCATCAGGCTGGGTGGCGACGTGTCGAACAGCTGGGACATATTAGACGAAACCATTGAAAGTTCGCTGCTAATAAAACTATCTAAGTTGTAGTTGCTTGTTGGCTGGGACAAATCAAACTTTAAGGGCCGTCCCATTTCAGACCCTAGTTCCTGATCTTCTTGAACGGTCTGCGGTACCTTCAAAATAATGAGAAATTGTTCTCGACTAAATCAACTAGAGCATGTGAAATACTAAACAATTAATTCGGTAGAATTGCAATACAGAATATCTAATTAATTGCTTGGTACGTTGGCAATAAATTACATACTATCGATAACAATGTATTGTTTCCATTATACATGCCATTGAAAGCGTAACTTACTTTAGATCTAAAATGCTGTTTATCTTCGCCGGAAGCTCCTTCGCTCTCGCTGTTGTACATTCGCTCTATCTCGTTGATACTAGGTCGACTACTTTTCTTTTTTGGCCTAGTGAAAGTACGCGTATCTATGGCACTTGAAGACTTGAGCTTCGAAAACGCGAACTCAGGAGGCAGCTGAGATTCATATTTTCCGCTGAGCCAATCTTGCACATTTGCAGTGTCCGATGCATGAGGCGATTTGTATATCCTTGAAATCGACAAAAACGGTGGTTAGTGCATAACAAGTTTACGTAATCTTCACGCTTCTTCATTTACAGGTTTCAGTTTCTAATCGTTACAGCATCGACTTAACTGCGATAAATTTGCTGATTTTTCAAACAGGTTTTGAGAGGTAAAATTCATTGTTGATTTGAAGAATACTCGTTTATCCCGATAGTCTAAAGTGTTATTTTTTAAGTACCGATAGATGCGGAGTCAATTGCAATATATTTTTTAATTTGATGTCAATAAATATTAATCTACGTTTAAGCAAATCTTTTATATTCGGGCAGGTCAAATCTATGAATGCCCTCCACTTGTGCAATTGAATAAGTCAGTGATAATAACAAAATTTAATTTAATTTCTACATACAGGGTGTCCCGTAAGCACATGATCAAAATTATATTCTTTGCATCAAACGAAGACGATCTCATGTAACTTTTATTAACAAAACATGTCTGACTCCTCTGCTATTGATGGACAAAGTTCTTCAAAAAATGTATCTTTTTCGAAATATCGGGAGAATGGTACGACGTCTTTTAGTGAAACTCGCTGTGAATTTGTTCTTATGTAAGATTCATATTTTGATGAAACAATCGAGCTCATTTATGGAGAAGTGGTGAATTCTTGAGTGTCGTGGTACAAAAACTACCAAAACTTTTTATTTGGTGGATGAAATCAACTCATTTTTTTTGGTTGATGCACTAATCATTTATTCACAATTTTGTGCTCCTTGTAAAATCTTGTAGCGTTCATAGTTTTTGCGAAAAAAAATATTTCTGTTTTCTTGCCACTTAACAACGTTAGACATTAGCTGCAAATATCCTGATACGAGGCATAAATTAATTGTCAATCAATCTCACAAATTCCTTTCGAATGACCTTTTCTAATGAAGAAGTGACCGACATGGTCTAAGTATTAGGGTTTTGTGAAGACAACTTGCGTGAAAGCGTACGCGTGTACGCGCCGCAAGATTTTCCAAAGAGCACAAAATTGTGACTAAATGATTAGTGCATCAACCAAAAAAAAATGAATTGATTCCATCCACCAAATAAAAAGTTCTGGTAGTTTTTGTACCACGACACTCAATAATTCACCACTTGTCCAAAACGGCTGAACTCGATT
>NW_026017110.1:2339075-2340393 GCF_020466585.1 Dendroctonus ponderosae | reverse complement strand
AGCGTTCAAGCAAACCACTTCTGAAGATGCAAGCCACTCGTGCTTGCGAAACGTCAGGAAGAAATTCTACCGAACGACGGCCTAAAAACCTGAAAAACCCATTAGTTTCAGTTTGATTCTGTTGTCTTGATGCATGTTTTAGTTGGGTCTGCAAGTTCAATGACAGCTTTAAATACATAATTCTACTGGAATACAGTGTAGTCTCTCTGACTTTGGCTTCGACACTAACGGAGATTCTTCAGGCGAGTGAATACGATTAGCTCAAAAAACTTAAGAAAACGGAGTTTAATTTTCAGGGAATCAAAATGGTTTTCAATGGAATCTTCTTCTTGCTGAGCACTTTGTCTCTTTTCATTTTGTCTTGGAATGCCAATGAAATCATCGTCACGGTCAGTATTAGAAAATAATTTACTTATTTCTTCAAACAATGTATTTTCAGAGTGTCTTTGATCTATCTGATGCTCTGTACCATTTCCCTTGGTACGAATTAGATAAAGAGGCACAAGAACTTGTTCTTTTCATGATGTTGAGGTGCAAGCGGTCGCTTAACATATCAAATGGTCCTTTTGGGTTTTTGACTCTTAGGGGCGCTGTTTCGGTAAGTTCAAAATGTGCATTTTGAGTAAACGAATCGACCTAACAGATCAACTGAGGAGCGCTTTAACAGGCCATTTCTTGAACTATAGTGTCAGATGCCAGCATTTTTAAAACTCCTAATACTAGAAAGTTATTTTCACCGGTGAGCTTCCAGCTGAAATTTATAATCTCTAAAGAGATAGGAGTCAAAAGAACCAGAAGTGAAAATCTGTACAAGAGCCAGGATACTTGATTATTTTAATTGTTGTTCTGGAAACACACTTACGTTATACAGGGTGTCCCACCTGGCAAACTGTAATTAGCAGAAATTTGAAAATTGGGCAGTGTGCCCAGGTCATTGGGGGCACGCCGCCTAAAATATTTTCAAGATGTCCGCACTTCCGGTTATACCGGAAGTGCGTATCAACTTGCTTATTTTAAATGGAACACCCTATATATTATTACATTTTTGAATTCCACTCCAAATTCTAAATGTATTTCATGCATAAAATCCTATACCTAGGTCTAACCGTTTTTGAGATATGTGAAATTTTATGTAAAAAATGACAGTTGCAGCCACTCGAATAATTATTCATTTTTCCTATAAGGGAATTTGTCATGCTTAATTTGAGTCGCTTTTATTGTTGAAAAGGACTTACTTTAATGGAATTTCGAAAACATTTTGAAAACTATTAATACAAAGTGTTAAAAAAATAAGTTTCAAAATACAGTTGAGAAAACC
>NW_026017110.1:2336296-2338975 GCF_020466585.1 Dendroctonus ponderosae | reverse complement strand
CGAACCAGCTGACTGGAGTGGCGTAAAAGAAACAACATCCGACTCAAACATCTGCTACCAAGTGAAAACCGACTCTTCCAGTGAAAATGAAGACTGTCTCTACCTCAACGTGTTTGTCCCTTCTGATAAGGTAACACTTTTCGACTCCAAAATGTCCCGCCATCATGTCACGTATTGCATTGTCTTGAAAGGGCTCTGGAAACCTGCCAGTTTTCTTCTGGATTTACGGCGGCGCCTTCAGGGGAGGTTCCTCCAACTTCTACTCAACCGGTCCTGATTGGTTGGTGGCCCAAGGAATGATTGTCGTCACTCACAACTACCGGTAAAGCCAATCGAAATCGCCTCCTATCCTTTGGTTTAATGTGTGCGATTTAATGTAGAGTGGGGCCTTTTGGTTTCCTCTCCACTGGGGACACAGTGGTTCCAGGAAATGCCGGCCTTAAAGATCAAGCCCTGGCCCTCAAGTGGACTTATGAGAACATCGCAGCCTTTGGAGGAGACCCTAACCAGATCACCATCGCTGGGGAAAGCGCTGGCTCAGCTTCCGTAGGCTACCAGCTGCTGAGCACCAAAAACAACGGTAAAATGCCCATGGAGTTGTCCCAGTTTACTTGCATCAAATGTTTTCCGCTCAGGGCTTTTCCGAGGGGCCATCCAGCAAAGTGGGTCTCCCTTGAACGAATGGGGTTTCATCGCTAATCCTAAGCCCTACGTGGCCAGTTTGATCGAGCAAATTGATGGAAACGCTAACGTGGGAGAAGACAGTCAGGCTCAGCTTCAGTACCTGCAAAATGTGGAGGCTTCAGCTATTGACGCCGCCTCCAAGCTTACCACTCCGGTAAGTAAATCTGTCGGTTTGGTTTGCTTAATCGCTAATTCTCCTGCTGCAACAGGCCCTCACTTTGCCTGTTGTCGAGCCGGAGCATGATGGAGCTTTTATTACCGAAAAAATGTACCAAGCCTTTGAGGAGGGAAACTACAACAAAGTGCCAGTTCTGATTGGCTGCAACTCAGAGGAGGATGTTTTGATTCTGAAGTGTAAGTGTTGATAATGGAGTTTAAGGGGTTGAAAGCGCAATTGATTCGGATGCTGTTGAATTTTACATAGAGGAAGCAGGTTTTGGCGCTTTTGATGTAGCAGTAAGAGTTTATTGCGTACTTATAGAAACTTTGAAGTGTGAATGGTATTCTCCTCTTATGGCTAAAATTTTGGAGAAAAACCCGCTCCAGATTTGTTTAATTAACTGCGAATTTTTCTTTTGAATGATTCGGGGAAATCGGTGATCTTGAGA
The DNA here is from genome assembly GCF_020466585.1 of Dendroctonus ponderosae. Classification (NCBI taxonomy): domain Eukaryota; kingdom Metazoa; phylum Arthropoda; class Insecta; order Coleoptera; family Curculionidae; genus Dendroctonus; species Dendroctonus ponderosae. Next base: position 2,337,683 of record NW_026017110.1, on the reverse strand, counting down.
AGCCACTATTGAACCATGCGGTGATTGCAGGCAAAAAAGTGTCAATTTCTCACTCCTTTTTCCCCTGCAGCTCATGCTTACGTACGGCAATTAGGAGAAGGTTACGACTCCAACCCCCATTCACTCATTCCTGGCAATTTGGTAACTGATGAAAACAGAAAAGACGCTTTGGCCAGTGAAATCAAAACCATTTACATTGGGGAGAACGATTTGTTTGCTAGCAGAGAGGACGGTGTTGTCAGAGTAAGTCAATTCCTCACTAAATAAATAAAACTCCTGCACATGAGGACAAATTTGTTCAAAAACGCTGCCTTTCTTCCAGTTTGGCAGCGACAGCGGATTTACCAGGGGTGTAATCAAACAGGGAGAACTAATGTCCCAATATGCCAACGTTTACTTCTACATTTTCTCCTACGATGGAGAATTAGGGGGGTGGAACAAGAGCGTGGATGGTAAACCTGAAAACTCCAAGCTGGATTGCTGTGTGACTCACACGTTTGTTTAGGTGCCGAAAAAGTGATGCATGGTGAAGACATCTACTACATCTGGGTCCACAGAAGTACCAGTGGTAACGAGGACCTCACCAAGTACCCTGAATCCGATCAAGTGACTAGTAAGAGACTGGTAACCATGTGGGGCAACTTTGCAAAGTACCTGTAAGGACCTGTAGAACCACTTATTTTGGGTTCACTCATGTTTTCTGGGGTTTTGCAGAAACCCAACTCCCGACCAATCAAGCCTTTTGCAGAACGTTGTCTGGCCGACTGTTAATGCCAATAACTACCAGTATTTGGACATCGATTACGACTTGCAGGTGAAAACCACCCCTAAAGCCTCGTATCCGCTCTGGAAACAGGCTTATGAGAGCTATGGGTCCAAACCTTATGTTACTTACTGATCAACTGCCTAAGCGCTGTGTAATTAATCTTTATTAAATTTTTCTTTAACTGTCTGTTTTTGTTCTTCTAGTTCTTTGTTCCAGATTCCTTGGTTCTCATTTTTCAGTTAGTTTATTAATGGGAAGTTAATTAGGATCGTCTAATTATTGGATCATGTCGGTTTTGGATGAAATAAAATAAAGTTGAAGCAGGGAATGAAAATAAACAAAAATCTAATTAAAAATATACATCTGTAGCTGCATATGTGAATAATCCAGTGTGTTAAACAATGCAATAAAAAAGAGTTAAACATATACACGGCACGGAAGTTTGCGGCTAAACCGTTTGATTTTTAAAAAGTATTATTTTATGAATTGTCCGACGCCTACCGAGCGCACATTTTAAAATGTTTTGGTAATGTACAGGGTGTCCCAAAAGCTCTAAAGGTATCAAAGTTGCGTTTTTTTTAATGGAATGTCCTGTATATTATTGCATTTTTGGATTCGCTG
>NW_026017110.1:2331040-2335297 GCF_020466585.1 Dendroctonus ponderosae | reverse complement strand
TACATTACAAAAACATTTTTAAAATGTGCACCCGATAGGCGTCTGTCGATTCATCAAATAATACTTTGCAAAAAACAAACGGGCTAGCCGCAAACTTCGGTGCCGTATAGCGTGAATAACCCTGTATACATACAATTGCTAAAATAAATAAAAATTACATATGCTTCCCTATATGTATCCATTCTCGATGGGTTTCTGATGGAGAATGACGATTTTTCCTTTGGGTATATCTGAAAAAAAGCAATTTCGTTACTAAACTGGGAGTTGAACAATTTTGATCGAAATATCAATTAAAAGCTCGCAATATAAAGTGTTGAATGCTTTTGAAAAATCAAATGACCAGTTTTCCCGGTGATTAAAGAAAAAAATAAAAACAGTTGCAAATTTGCAACATTGCGATTGAACAAAAATCGCATTTCTAGCGTCGTTTCCTTAAAATATTTACCTTCTTTGGGTGAAGACTTCGGCTTTTTTCCTCCGCCCAACAGAACCCGTTCGATGGTGATCAAAGGCGACTCGAACATCAGCGTCCAAATGACCGAGATTATAATGGTGCTGATAAGGTGTCCGCACCAATAGAAAAACTTAAAAAAAAACTGTTTTGCTTACCGCGCACAACTGGGGGCGTAAATGTTTCTTACCAAAGTAAAGTCAGTGAAATGATCCCTGGTTCGTCTTATGGAGATCCATAAGAAGATCACTGGCATATGGGTAATGTACATGCAAAATGTTAACTTGCTCAAGACCTGCATCCATCCGGCAGTTAACAGCCAGTTAACTATGCCTACAATAAAGTGAAATTTAAACCTTAAAGAAGCGGAATTTAATAATAGAGCGGGAATGTTTTAAGCTCCTCCTCAAGCAGACGCTTTTTTGCGTTAAAGTAAACGGCTGGAACGAGAACTTTGCCCTCCAAAATACCCACTAGTTTATTAAGTTTCAAGTCAGAAAGTCGGTATAATTCGCAATAAACTTGGGGTTTCTTTGCAGGTTTTTTTCCCAATTTTATACATTCATAGAACAGGGATTTTTCTGCGTTTTTTTTACTTGTGTAGGCAGAAACAGGTGCAGCCCATGTTGACTCTCTCAAGGGTTTTTGAATTTTATTGTTTAATTTTAAAGCTGCGATTAGTGGATTTTGATGTAAGTTTTGGTTTTCTTGTTTTCCCAATTGCCGCTATTACCGAAAAAAAATTGAGAGAATCGGGTTGGAAACCGCAGATTAAACTGGTTTAAAAAAAATTAAGAAACCCAACTATCTGTTTCTCACCTCCATATCCACTTGTGCAGGCATAAATAACAAAAGCCAGGCCCAAAGCCCAAAACGGTTTAATTAGTACATCGGTGATTGATTTAACTGTGTGAGACTCGATGTGATTGATGTTCACCTCATGAAGGACCAAAGTGGCTGCGAACAGCATTGATAGGGAAATAGCCCACATTATTAGGTTGCAGCCCTAAAAAATATGTTTTTTCATAAATATGTGTATGGTAGAAGCGAATTTAATGCAAATAAAAAACAGAAGTAGATAAAAAACAATTGAATATGGAACAAGTCACAGTTAGAAAACGTGTATTTCAAAAAAAAAGCCGCTTGAAAATGATGGAAATACGTAAAACTGAAAATGTACGCGTTCAAAGGACGCAAACGAAACAAAAATATCTATTGAATAATTCGCAATGAAGCTAAAGGCAACTTATATTTTTTACAAAACTCAACAGTCTGTTGTGTTTGGTTTCTTTGCAAATGAAATATAACATAAATTTGCGGAAAATAAAAAAAACGTTTCTTTGATAACGTATATTAGTTATCATTGGATTTCCGTACTTGATCTGTGGGAAAGCAAAATAGGAACCTTTTCAAATGATGAAACGGTAACAAACATTCCTTTGAACTTAAAAGTTCAAACATAACAATTTGGACTGTTTCTCCAATTTGGACTGTCCAAATTTTCTGAATGGCAAGATTGAAATTCATAGATTTTGGACGATTTTGCTTGAAAATCTCGAACGTCTTTATGTATTGTTGTAACTTTAAGCTCTAATGAGTTTTTGTTTATTTGTTTTCATTTCAAAACTGGTTGATCCATTCATAGATTTCCCTTGCTCATACTCAGAACAGAGCATTAAAACTGATTTTATTTGTGTCCGCAAAAAGGATCAGAAACAATTCCATCGGTATCCCGGTGCGGAAACACCAACGGATTCATCATTTACGACCTGGAAGAATCAAGTTGAGGCGAAAATACACATCATGACTAATTGAGAGAGAAATATTCACCAAAAAAATCGGAAAAATCACTACAAATCAGATGGGGCGTTTTCGGGTTTTTATGCCGTCCTGGAAAGTAATTTATTTCTGTTGCGCATGCTCGAGTTCTTTGCATCTTCAGAGTGTCATCCAAAACGAACCCAACAGCCCGAAAATCTTCGTATGAACAATAAAAGCTGTTTAAAGTCACCTTGCAAAACGTATGAACTGTTCTCCATTACTTACCATTACTGCTATTCAAATACACTAAATACTTACCCTTCTAAAAACATATGGTTTATTGAGATGGCATCGCAAACAAATGCCAAACATCGCTCCCATAAAGTAAGTGACCAACTTGGAATGAGCATCATATTCCAGATGTTCCCTACAAAAAACGGGTTTTAGCCTATTAGGGAAAGTTTCCCCTTTAAACCGCCACTTACGGATCGAAATTCGGAAAGACCAGTTTGACGAAAATGGCCAAAAGCACAAAAAACACATTAAGAATAGCCATGACGGTAAACACGAGTTTAAAGCCGCGTTTGAGCAGCCAGGCCATCGGAATTAGAACCAGCGGGGCTGCCAAAAAGAGCTGCCAATCGGCCGAAAGGTACCAAAGATGCACCCAACACTAAACAGAAAAATCATTTTTACAGCAGGGAAAGATTCCAGAGTTGCGTCCACTTGAGTTGGATTTTGTTTGAGAGGCAAATTTCCGCTCAGAACACGTACAATTTCGTCTCGATTGTAGTAGTTCTGGATGTAGAGGAAAACCGCCCACCAATGCTTCTTGCACGGGTTGTTGAAAGTGTCGTAAACCAGCGGAAAGATTGGCCCATTTCCCACGTGTTTCGACAGGTACACTGAGTATAGGAAGAACATCAAAACCACTGGAGTTATCCTGGAGTTCAGAACATTTTAATGCTTTTTTTATAATCAATCAGCATCAGATTGGGTTCAGAGCAACTTTCAAGTTTATATTTGTAAGCTCATTTTTAGTTAGTGATGAATTTAATAAGTTTAATTCCAAATCAAAATTAATTCCTGGGTTTCAGTCATTTATTGTCTCTATAAAAATTGTCTCATAAAAATGTATGCCAAGGCTTAAAGTAGCAACAACGCTACACATAGAAACTGATGATGGTGGAAAAATACACCGAAACGTATTTTAATTGATAAATAGAGACAATAACCCAGATAGCACACAAATATTGCAGTAATATTTTTTTGCAATATTTAATGTAGGTTGAACCGACAGATTCTTGAATATTGTAACAATATTTCTTTGACATTTAAATCAGATATTTGAGAAATATTATTTAAAAATACATATATTACATTTAAATCAGATATTTACGAAATATTTTTTTGCGATATTTAATATAGGTTGACGCGACAGATTCTTATATATTATAAAAATATTTCAGGTAAATATTTATTTGACATTTAAATCAAATATTTATTGTTTGTATATGTATTTATTGTATGTATTTGTTTCATGCTAATTAAATATCAGAAACCAATATTTTCTAAATAACATTTAACTAATATTTAAGAAATATTTCTTTTTGCTTTGAAATATTCACCGTTAATTGACCAATGAAAATTGAGATAATATGTTCTAAAGTTTGTTCACACTTATTAAAAATAATATATTAATAACGTTTTGGGCGTTAATGGTGTTATATATAAATACAAAAAGTTTTGGTACTATGAAAAAGTATTCTTAATTTATGTGCTTCATGTTAAATAAATATTAGAAACAAATCTTTTTGAAATAACATTTAAATAATATTTCAAAAATATTTTCTTTTGTTCTGAAATATTTTCTATTCATTGACCAATGAAAATGGAAATATTATGTTCTAAAGTTTGTTCCCACTTATTAAAATATTATATTAGTAATTTTTTGCGTGTTAGTGGTGTTATATATAGACACAAAAAGTATTACGTACTAAGAAAACCTATTATTATTTTATTTATTTCATGCTAATTAAATATTA
>NW_026017110.1:2329336-2330940 GCF_020466585.1 Dendroctonus ponderosae | reverse complement strand
GTTTGCGGCTAGCCCGTTTGTTTTTTGCAAAGTATTATTTGATGAATCGACAGACGCCTATCGGGTGCACATTTTAAAAATGTTTTTGTAATGTACAGGGTGTCCCAAAAGCCCTAGAAGTATCAAAGTTGTGCTTTTCTAAATGAAATACCCTATATATTATTGCATTTTTGGATTCTCTGAGCAAAACAAGTGTTTGTTTTAATAAGATTTATCATGTCTAAATCTAAAGGTTTTTTTAAATAATCGAATTTTATCAAAATCTAATATTATTTTCATGTGTCAAATACTTGCGAATTATTTAAGTTATGTAAACGTAATTCGTGGTGTAGTGTAACAAGAAATCATATTTTATATTCCAATGATATTAAACTTATCATTTTATTCAGGGTGTCCACAAATTTAAACTAATCAAATAAGAACTTTAAGTAGCTGTAACTTGTTTAATTTAAATACAACTCAATATTTTTTAGCTTACCAGGAAATGCCATTTTTAATTACCTATCGAATGGTACTAGGATGTTGATAACTAAGTTTTTGCCTTTTTACAAAATAACCCAAATAATGGTTCTGTGCACCATTTGGTGTTTTTTTTAATTAAAAGGTTAAATAACATATCAAATATAACATAAAACAAAGGCAAATTATTTATAACAAATGTTCGAAATGTTGATCGTCCTATTCTAGTCACTTGTAAATTCTTTTTTCAAAACCACTGCTAACTCTGGACAACATTTGCGGAGTTACAGTTTTAAAAGCGTCTCTTTTGCGTGTTTTCAGATTGTGTGAAGTTGTCGGAAGCGTATGGTAGACAATTCCTTTTATGTACCCATACAAAAAGAAATCTAGTGGATTTAAGTCCGGAGATCTGGGAGGCCAATTTTCCAACCCATTTCTGCCAATCCACCTGTTTTGAAAGTTGGCATTTCAAAATTCAAATTCAAAAGAGTGAGGCGGAGCTCCATCCAATTGAAGCCACATGTTGGTTCTAATGTTGAAAGGGACTTCTTCTTTCTAATAATATTGAGAGATGGTTTATTAGAAACTGGAGAAATGGAGCATAAACTCGAGAAGCCAATAAACAATTTTTATGATATTCTCCAAGGGTGAAAATCATGTCAATACGCTCTTCTCTTGGATAATTCTTCATTTTAACTTAGCAACACAATAATAATATTAAAATAACGACCAACACGTCTACAATTACAAAAAACAATACCACAATAGCCATCAAAAAGAGACTTTACAGTCTAAACTGAAAAATAAAATAAATGATTTTACATGTGTAAATGGCATAGGCAACTTAGATCCATTGGAGCCTTAAATTAAACAACACCAAATGATGCACAGAACGACTATTTGACGTATTTTGTAAAAAGGCAAAAACTTAGCTATTAACATTCTAATACCATTCGATAGGTAATTAAAAATTACATTTTCTGGTAAGTTAAAAAATATGGGGTTGTATTTAAATTAATCAAGTTAGAGCCACTTAAAGTTCTGATTTCTTTAGTTTAAATTTGTGGACACCCTGTATAACATGGTAAGTTTATTATCATTGGGATATAAAATATTATATCTTGTTACACTTCACTATAAATTAC
>NW_026017110.1:2327415-2329236 GCF_020466585.1 Dendroctonus ponderosae | reverse complement strand
ATGACTTTTACGCGAAAAATTACAAGATAAATTTATAGCTTTGTAAAAAATTTACAAAAACTTTTTTCAGTGTCCAATTCGGGACAAAAACGAACTTAAATTCCTACCGTTTTTTCCCGAAAACCATTAAGGTTTTCTCCAAAACCGATCACAGAACTAAAAGTTTTTAAAAAATGACAACATTAATTTTGCTAGAAAATTCGCCCCATTTATAGGTTTGCAGGGAACTTTAGAAAACCCTTTTCAGCTTTGAATTTGGCACAAAATCCAAATAATTTTATTCAGTAAAGTAATTGAGATTTTCGTGAAAAACGACCACAGCAAAGTTTACAAAAAGTTATTAGGAAAATTCGCCGCCCTCATCGCTCTGAGGATTTCTAAAGTTCCTTTAAATTTTCGGGTCATTCCAGTTTTAGCAAAACTTCTATTAAGGAATTCTTTCTACGAAAAAATCGCATTATTTTTTAGTTTTACTTAAAATACTGGCAACCTTCAGGTATTTTCTGTGAACAAATATAAGATACATTTTTTTGGAACACTCGCCCCCTTAACCGCTTTGCAAAAATGTTTGGAAAACTTTTTAAATGTTTGGAAAATATTTTTAGGTCTTTTTCTAAAAATATTTCCCCGGACTCAAAAAGCGAGTGTATAATCATTTATTTTGAAAACTCTTGGAAACTGGGGTTTCTTCACTTTTAGGTCAATATTTCTACACAGAAAAACCGCGTTTTTCCTAACGTTTTACCGTAAAATAAGGCAAACTGAATCTTTTATGCAAAAACATGAAGAGATCGATTTTACAAGAAAACTGCTCGACTTTCTTTGGACTCAGTTCTGTTGCTGGGAAAATCTAGATTACTTTTTTAGTTGTTTGAACAAAGTAGTAAAACGTTACTCAGGAAAAATGTTAATAAACATTTTTTAGATGTGAAATGCCAGTCTCGGGTAAAGCTTTAACAAATGAATTATAACTCATTAACCGAAGAGTTATAACTCGTTAACTCAACAACTCAATAGCGCAACTGAACACAGTGTTACCCATGCCTAGTAAGCGAGGAAAACACGAAATATCATTATTTTCTGCCAAAAGAGCTTCACTTTATCGTTTTTAATTCGAATTGTTTCGTTTCAAGAAATGTCTCGCATTTCATCATCTATTGATTCTGTTGATCTCAATCGCTTGTATCTTCCTCACAGACGGGATTTCCAAGATAATGCGAGATATTTTTGAAACTTTAAAACTAAAACTAAATTTATAGGTCGATTATTCCCTTCATTATTGCAAGGAGTTACATTAGCACAGGTTCAAAAGGTTTCGGCTTTTCTCACTAAACCCCCTAAAATCGAGTTGCTTTTGCGAATGCATGAAAACTAGCGCTCTTCGTAAGGCATTAGTGTTACGCTACTGAGTCCCACATCGCATAAAATTGTGCGAATAATACATGCGAAAGAAAACTGTCCCGTGTCCTGAGTTTCATCGAATAGCTGTCAGGGACATGTATTTGCCGAATCGATTCGCATCATAATAGAAGAATGAAAAATGAGCCTACAAATCTAAACCACTTTTAAGCATTCGATTTATTAGATATCGATCATTCGGAAAGTTCCGGAAATTATGCCTGTTCACAGGAAAATTTATGATCGAAATGTTCACTAACTGGGAATCGGCCCTATTAATGGTTGATAACATCAGCTTTTCCGCGAATTGAACTAACGTTGCATACAACCATCAGGTGAGTCTTCAAGTCTTCTCGAAGATGGATAATAACTCATTTTTAAGTTGTAGATAAGTTCTATATTGTTGAGGCGGATTCATTTTTT
>NW_026017110.1:2326239-2327315 GCF_020466585.1 Dendroctonus ponderosae | reverse complement strand
ACGTTTCGCAAGCACGAGTGGCTTGCATCTTCAGAAGTGGTTTGCTTGAACGCTTACACTGTTCCGATGCGATTCCTCGGGCGCAGTCCGTATTTTTGCACCGGTTGCATAAATAGGGACGCGTATTTATAGATTTTCGGTAGAATTTCTTCCTGACGTTTCGCAAGCACGAGTGGCTTGCATCTTCAGAAGTGGTTTGCTTGAACGCTTACACTGTTCCGATGTGATCCCTCGGACGCTGTCCGTATTTTTGCACCGGTTGCATAAATACGGACGCGTATTTATAGATATTCGGTAGAATTTCCTCCTAACGTTTCGCAAGCACGAGTGGCTTGCATCTTCAGAAGTGGTTTGCTTGAACACTTACACTGTTCCGATGCGATTCCTCGGGCGCAGTCCGTATTTATGCACCGGTTGCATAAATACGTTCGGAAGAAATTCTACCGAACGACGGCCTAAAACCCGAAAACCTCATTAGTTTCAAGAAATGGCCTCGAAAATCTCGAAAGTATCTCTTTTGATATAATCAAATTGTAGATAAGTTCTATATTGTTGAGGCGGATTCATTTTTTTACAAACTTCTTTTTGGGCATTTCGCCTCAAAAATTTTTGTCTTTAAAAAAGACAAAATTTCCTCACGTCTTTTATTCCAGATTGATAAATAGTGCCCCTATTTCGCAATAAGAACGAATTATTTATCAAAAAGTAATCAAGAACTATCAGCTAGAGGGTATCCTGCGACACACTTAGGCTCAAGCTGTAAGAGAAAATTCCAATTAGTAGAGAAATTAATTTGAAAAATTACCTTGACGTTTCGATAGCTATTTTCTGCTATCGTTATCAAAAGAACAATTTACACAGACGAATTATCAGAGCGAATTTTCATATACTGTATTATCCTACTATTGTTACACAATTTATTAACGTACTCTTTTTTAGGTTCATTTAGATTCTTTTGATAACGATAGCAGAAAATAGCTATCGAAACGTCTAGGTAATTTTTCAAATTAATTTCTCTACTAATTGGAATTTTCTCTTACAGCTTGAGCCTAAGTGTGTCGCAGGATACCCTCTAG
>NW_026017110.1:2323750-2326139 GCF_020466585.1 Dendroctonus ponderosae | reverse complement strand
ACCTACGCAAAAACTATCGAAAACTATTTCCAACCGGAATGAAAAATGGGTTTTTCCTTTAGCGTCCATCTGCAACGTTCCATTAATTATTAGCAGAAAACTGAAGCAAAATTAAATTTCAACAGCTCGTCGTCGATTGTAATARATTTTTTTGTAAATAAACTCGAAAAACKAMMTYCACCAGGTCGCGGTAGWTTTAACGCATGSGAAAACGGGCGAATGAATGGCTTTTTAATATATCWSCAAAAATTAGATGTTTTGTTATATTGATAAACAGGGTGTCCCGTAAGCATGCACATGATCAAAAGGATCCTGCGACATTCTTTGCATCAAAAGAAGTCTATCTGACCTGACTATTAACGAAAATGTCTGGCTCCCCTGCTATTGATGGTCAAAGTTCTTCAAAAAAATTTTCTGTTTTGAAATATCGGGAGAATGGTACGATGTATGTTGGTGAAAYTCGYTGTGAATTTGTTCTTATGTAAGACTCWTATTYTRATGAAACAATCGAGTTCAGCCGTTTTGGACCAGTGGTGAATTCTGAGTGTCRTGGTACAAARACTACCACAACTTTTTATTWGGTGGATAAAATCAACTATTTTTTTGGTTGGTGGTTTGCRAAGGCACTTATGATTTAATCACAATTKYGTGCTAYTTGGAAAATATTGCMGCATTCATAGTTTTTGCGAAAAACARTTAMTGTTTTCTTGCCACTTAACAWTGTTAGACAKTARCWRSAAAWSARAATTTTTTTTTGCAAAAACTATGARTSCTACCATTTTTACAAAGAGCACAAAATTGTGAATAAAYGATTAGTGCATCAACCAAAAAAAAATAGTTGATTTCATCCACCAAATAAAAAGTTCTGGTAGTTTTTGTACCACGACACTCAAGAATTCACCACTTGTCAAAAACGACTGAACTCGATTGTTTCATCAAAATATGAGCCTTACATAAGAACAAATTCACAGCGCGTTTCGCCAAAATACATCGTACCATTCGCCCGATATTTCAAAAAAGATCCATTTTTTAAAGAACTTTGACCATCAATAGCAGAGGAGCCAGACATTTTTTCTTAATAAAAGTTAGGTCAGATCGTCTTCTGCTGATGCAAAAAATATCGCAGTACCCTTTTGATCATGTGCTTACGGGACACCCTGTATAGCGGTTAATAGCACTTTAATCGTATGTACTTGATCAAATGGGCGTTGTAATGCAATTCGTTTAAATTACAAGTAAACATTGAATTGCATTTAACTACAAGTTAGTGATAAAATTAGAAATGACCAGAAACATTAACTGATAATGTGAAATTAATTGCCAATAAATTTATCTCAAGAAGGAGATAAGCAAAGGATCAAGAGTAGAAAATTTACCCGCGTCTGCATTACAAATAGTACCTAGTCCTTTCTTGGGCGAGACAAAGTCGGTGCTTTGGGACCGTTTAGAACACCTTTTCGGGGGACTCCTTGTTTATAAAGTCTCAAGATATCGAATGCATTTTTGGAAAAAATAGGCAACTCTATAGAGCTTCTTTAATTGAAAAAAAAGGCGTGCAACCTACTGGGTCTTCAATTTCTTTGCTTTGGTAGAATGCATAAGAAAATGTCTATGAAATAAAATCGTTTTCATTTCAGTTGAGAGTTATTGCATAAAAAATCTGCAAAATAACATGTTGCTGGATTTGGTTACACAGTTATTGTTTCCCAAATTTTCAAAACCGATCAAACCTCCTATTTGAACCTGAAAAACCTCAAACCTAGAAATTTGTTTATTTCCCTCGCAAGTCTGTATAGATTCCACAGCCTTATGAAATATTGCTAAAAACGACTTTTTGTTGTAGTCTGAGCAATTAAGTACGCCTGAAATGGTTTTATGCTATTCCTATTAGGCTGTTGGAGCAGTCTTTGTGTCAGGTGGCCATAGAAGAAATAAGCATTATTTAGTCCAAAACTATGATAATTGAGCAATAAAAGCTTTCACTTATCGGATGAAATGTTAGACTTAGTTAGAGCTCGTTATACTAAAAATGTGCTTTCAATGCTTAAAAAAAGGCTTGCATTAAGTATATGAAACACTATTTCGCTGTAAGCAATGACACTTTTTTTGCAAAGAAAAAGCCAATAAGGGCAATTAACTGGGAGATTTGAAATGGGGAATTGCGAAATTGCCACAAAATCCCCCGGACGTTATGTAACGGGCCGTTCGAACGAAACAGCGTAGCGAATCAGCTTTTAGACACGAATTTTCTGGCAACGCAAGTGGCCCAATACTTACTTTGAGAAAAAACTCGCTATCCAGCCATAAAACGAGCGAAAAATATACGATGCCAAAACATGTCACAAAACCGAGTTCCAACGATTAACCGAAAAAATCACACCGCATGTAA
>NW_026017110.1:2321714-2323650 GCF_020466585.1 Dendroctonus ponderosae | reverse complement strand
TTATTTCTTCTATGGCCACCTGACACAAAGACTGCTCCAACAGCTGAATCGGAATAGCTTAATACCATTTCAGGCGTACTTAATTGCTTAGACTACAACAAAAAGTCGTTTTTAGCAATATTTAATAAGGCTGTGGAATCTATACAGACTTGCGAGGGAAATAAACAAATTTATCAAAAAATGGCCTAAATAGGAGGTTTGTTCTGTTTTGAAAATTTGGGAAACAATAACTGTGTAACCAAATCCAGCAACATGTTATTTCGCAGATTTTTTATGCAATAACTCTCAACTGAAATGAAAACGATTTTATTTCATAGACATTTTCTTATGCATTCTACCAAAGCAAAGAAATTGAAGACCCAGTAGGTATCTTTATGTTGAACGCCTTTTTTTTTCAATTAAACAACCTCTATAGCGTTACTTATTTTTGTAAAAACGCATTCGATATCTTGAGACTTTATAAACAAGGAACCCCCCGACAAGGTGTTCTAAACGGTCCCAAAGCACCGACTTTGTCTCGCCCTAGAAAGGACTAAGTACTATTTGTAAAGCAGACGCGGGTAAATTTTCTACTCTTGATCCTTTGCTTATCTCCTTCTTGAGATAAATTTAATGGCAATTAATTTCACATTATCAGTTAATGTTTCTGGTAATTTCTAATTTTATCACTAATTTGTAGTTAAATGCAATTCAATGTTTGATTGTAATTTAAACGAATTGCATTACAACGCCCATTTGATCAAGTACATACGATTAAAGTGCTATTAACCGCTATACAGGGTGTCCCGTAAGCACATGATCAAAAGGGTACTGCGATATTTTTTGCATCAGCAGAAGACGATCTGACCTAACTTTTATTAAGAAAAAATGTCTGGCTCCTCTGCTATTGATGGTCAAAGTTCTTTAAAAAATGGATCTTTTTTGAAATATCGGGCGAATGGTACGATGTATTTTGGCGAAACGCGCTGTGAATTTGTTCTTATGTAAGGCTCATATTTTGATGAAACAATCGAGTTCAGTCGTTTTTGACAAGTGGTGAATTCTTGAGTGTCGTGGTACAAAAACTACCAGAACTTTTTATTTGGTGGATGAAATCAACTATTTTTTTTTGGTTGATGCACTAATCRTTTATTCACAATTTTGTGCTCTTTGTAAAAATGGTAGSAYTCATAGTTTTTGCAAAAAAAAATTYTSWTTTSYWGYTAMTGTCTAACAWTGTTAAGTGGCAAGAAAACAKTAAYTGTTTTTCGCAAAAACTATGAATGCKGCAATATTTTCCRAATAGCACRMAATTGTGATTAAATCATAAGTGCCTTYGCAAACCACCAACCAAAAAAATAGTTGATTTTATCCACCWAATAMAAAGTTGTGGTAGTTTTTGTACCAYGACACTCAGAATTCACCACTGGTCCAAAACGGCTGAACTCGATTGTTTCATYARAAWATGAGTCTTACATAAGAACAAATTCACARCGARTTTCACCAACATACATCGTACCATTCTCCCGATATTTCAAAACAGAAAATTTTTTTGAAGAACTTTGACCATCAATAGCAGGGGAGCCAGACATTTTCGTTAATAGTCAGGTCAGATAGACTTCTTTTGATGCAAAGAATGTCGCAGGATCCTTTTGATCATGTGCATGCTTACGGGACACCCTGTTTATCAATATAACAAAACATCTAATTTTTGSWGATATATTAAAAAGCCATTCATTCGCCCGTTTTCSCATGCGTTAAAWCTACCGCGACCTGGTGRAKKTMGTTTTTCGAGTTTATTTACAAAAAAATYTATTACAATCGACGACGAGCTGTTGAAATTTAATTTTGCTTCAGTTTTCTGCTAATAATTAATGGAACGTTGCAGATGGACGCTAAAGGAAAAACCCATTTTTCATTCCGGTTGGAAATAGTTTTCGATAGTTTTTGCGTAGGT
>NW_026017110.1:2319292-2321614 GCF_020466585.1 Dendroctonus ponderosae | reverse complement strand
TAGTCTAAGCAATTAAGTACGCCTGAAATGGTATTAAGCTATTCCGATTCAGCTGTTGGAGCAGTCTTTGTGTCAGGTGGCCATAGAAGAAATAAGCATTATTTAGTCTAAAACTATGATAATTGAGCAATAAAAGCTTTCACTTATCGGATGAAATGTTAGACAGTCAGCTCGTTATACTAAAAATGTGCTTTTTGCCCTAAATGCTTAAAAAAGGCTTGCATTAAGTATATGGTTGGATGTGGAAAAACAATGAACTGAAAATGAGTTTGAAGATGAAACAGTTAAAAATAGCCAAGTGAGTGCTTGAATAACAAAACGTAGAGCAAGTCTTGTACGCGGTCTTGCAGGCTGTACATTCTTGGGGCTTAAAATAACAGCCAGTTCAGTTTTTGGTGTCAGTTAAAATTAAATACATACCAAGTTTCTTCATTGTCCAAATCCAGTCCACTCAGGTCCAGGATGCCATCCAATAAGGAGTCCTCATCACTGCAGTTGCCTGCAGCTTGATTTTCTTGATTTAAATGTCCTATGCCAGTTGACAAGTCCATTTTTGTTCATATAAAAATTAGTGCAGTTGCTAATGAATGTTTATGACATTTGAAATACTCGACGATTTTTTCTATTTTACTCTTACTGCCAGGACAGGTTGGACTGGAATCACCGTACACGAAGCACAAAAACGCAACTAAAGGAACTGAGATATTACAACTATTTATTTTCGGATAAACTCACACAGAGAATTTCTACCTTTCCATCACACTATTTACGACTACAACACAGAGTACAAATTAACCATAGATAAAAACGAGATGCTGCCAGCTGCCACAGGCGACTAGGATAAATAACGTTTCTGTTGGGAGGGCCCAATTTGCTTTGTCTGTGATGACGTAATTGCAGCCAAATAATAACCTTACAATCATTTTACTAATTAATGTCAAAAGGCTATTTCAGCACTTTCATTTATATTCAACGACTTCTCAGGATACATTTGCTAAAATATATAAAATATAGTTATTTTACCTGAAATTGCCTAAAAAGTAAAACCCAACCCTAATTCTACATTGAGCTGGAAAAGGCACAGAAGTGGATGTTCTGTGGGAAAAGAGACGTAGAGCACAGACTACTCGCTAGCGCATATATCGCAATCGGCTCCTTCCTTAAATGACATGCGCAAGTTAGTTTGAGGTCATGTTAATCAAAACAAACTTCTATTTACTAGTTAGTTACAGAGATAAGTTCAGTCACTACGTACTCGTCTTTATCTATGAGTTCAGTTCAGTACATAGAACCACAAACGCAACTGAACTAAGGACTAAGATATGTTTGTTTTGTAAGCCAAGCATTTTCATTTTTTATTTTTTTATAGCTAATTAATTTATACGAGTGTTAGGAATCGAAATTAATTTTAGAATAAGCTAGGCTAAGACATATGTACTAACTGCCTTTTTCTGTAGGAAATATAGATTATTTATATATATTATATATATGAAAATAAGCAAACATGCCAGTGCTGGTGATTGATATTACTATGAACGAACAGTTGGCAGCATGAAAAGAACCAGAAAAGTCACTAAAATTGCGGCTAGCTGCAAGAAAGTTTAGGTTTGGAACAATAGCCGGCAAGTGCAATAAAAGTTGCCGGCAACTCGAAAACTGATAAAATCCGCAAGCGTAGAACGAAATATTGCGGGCAATAAAAATTGCCGACTGTAAAACGGCCTTTACTTTGTCAGGTGCTTAATCAAAATGCTCAGCACTTCCAAGTTGGTTTTCGGCAGCTTGTATAACAGCTTGTGCACTTCGTGCACCATGTTTTGCCTGGATTCCCTTTCTGCAACAAACCGGGGGTTCAATCCAGCACCAATAGCGCTTCAACTTCAACTTACTGACGGCGTTGATAAAGTCGTTGTGATGCTTGAAAGACATCAGCGGTTCGGGCAGATTGCGCAAATACGTTTTCAGAGCGGTGGTTATGGTTTTGGTTTCCCATTCTTGCGGGTCATCAAGAGCCACTTTATCGGCTTTTCTCCGATCCAGCCCCATTGTCAGGAGCTTATTTACCTTGGAAGTCACTCCAACCACACTGAAACTGCCTGGTTAATCCATTTCTTACAACTGGCACCATCAGGCAAACCCACCGATAAATTCCCTGCTCCTCCAGCCCGCGCTTCTCCAACACCTCTATACAACGTTTGACAAAGTGACGACCCACATCGTCTAAATCGTAACTTTCCTCGTTGGAATTCGGGATTTTATTGGTCGGCGCTGTGTAAGTCTGAAAAGGTTTGATTAAATATTGATCAAGTAAAACTGGGATTT
>NW_026017110.1:2318872-2319089 GCF_020466585.1 Dendroctonus ponderosae | reverse complement strand
AGAATCCATTAGGCCGGTTAGTGGAAGTTGTTTGGCCTCCCTTACCGATTTGGTTGTGAGTTGGTTATACGGGAGCAAGGTGAACTCCTTGGTTTCCTTATCATATTTGCAGTAGTGTTTTGTCCAAGTGGTACCAAAAGCCTCTGAAACGGAAAACAACAGTAACTCATTTGAACCATTCACTGGAAGCTTCGCTTTGTCTCTTCTAAGATCAAAG
>NW_026017110.1:2317444-2318772 GCF_020466585.1 Dendroctonus ponderosae | reverse complement strand
GCCAACGGAACAGAAAGGACAAAACGATACGTACAAACAACAGAACAAATTGCACTAAGACTAATAACACGAATAAGACACTCCCAAAACCCACTGCACAACCCTTCCAACCAACTACTCTACGAACGCACAAACATGACAACAATTTCCGAAAGACTAATACACTTACAGACAAAATGGACAAACAACCCCCACAACTGGACCATACTGAATCTCCTTTGCCTCACAAGACCGACAAAACACTCCCGTTTTCGTTCCCCAACAGATACTTTACTAGAACACCTACAAACGCAACTGAACTAAGGACTAAGATATGTTTGTTTTGTAAGCCAAGAATTTTAATTTGTTATTTTTTTATAGCTGATTAAGTTATACGAGTGTTAGGAATAGAAATTAATTTTAGAATAAGGTAGGCTAAGACATATGTACTAACTGCCTTTTTCTGTAGGAAATAAAGAGTATTTATATATATTATATATATGAAAATAAGCAAACATGCCAGTGCTGGTGATTGATATTACTATGAACGAACAGTTGGCAGCATGAAAAGAACTAGAAAAGTCACTAAAATTGCGGCTAGCTGCAAGAAAGTTTAGGTTTGGAACTATAGCCGGCAAGTGCAATAAAAGTTGCCGACAACTCGAAAACTGATAAAATCCGCAAGCGTAGAACAAAATATTGCGTGCAAGAAAGTTGCGGGCAATAAAAATTGCCGACTGTAAAACGGCCTTTACTTTGTCAGGTGCTTAATCAGAATGCTCAGCACTTCCAAGTTGGTTTTCGGCAGCTTGTATAACAGCTTGTGCACTTCGTGCACCCTGTTTTGCCTGGATTCCCTTTCTGCAACAAACCGGGGGTTCAATCCAGCACCAATAGCGCTTCAACTTCAACTTACTGACGGCGTTGATAAAGTCGTTGTGATGCTTGAAAGACATCAGCGGTTCGGGCAGATTGCGCAAATACGTTTTCAGAGCGGTGGTTATGGTTTTGGTTTCCCATTCTTGCGGGTCATCAAGAGCCACTTTATCGGCTTTTCTCCGATCCAGCCCCATTGTCAGGAGCTTATTTACCTTGGAAGTCACTCCAACCACACTGAAACTGCCTGGTTAATCCATTTCTTACAACTGGCACCATCAGGCAAACCCACCGATAAATTCCCTGCTCCTCCAGCCCGCGCTTCTCCAACACCTCTATACAACGTTTGACAAAGTGACGACCCACATCGTCTAAATCGTAACTTTCCTCGTTGGAATTCGGGATTTTATTGGTCGGCGCTGTGTAAGTCTGAAAAGGTTTGATTAAATATTGATCAAGTAAAACTGGGATTT
>NW_026017110.1:2317024-2317241 GCF_020466585.1 Dendroctonus ponderosae | reverse complement strand
AGAATCCATTAGGCCGGTTAGTGGAAGTTGTTTGGCCTCCCTTACCGATTTGGTTGTGAGTTGGTTATACGGGAGCAAGGTGAACTCCTTGGTTTCCTTATCATATTTGCAGTAGTGTTTTGTCCAAGTGGTACCAAAAGCCTCTGAAACGGAAAACAACAGTAACTCATTTGAACCATTCACTGGAAGCTTCGCTTTGTCTCTTCTAAGATCAAAG
>NW_026017110.1:2315047-2316924 GCF_020466585.1 Dendroctonus ponderosae | reverse complement strand
CATGGTTGCTGAATAGGAATTTCTTGTCTCATACGAATTTAATAGCGGAATCACGTAATGATCCTGACGATTTTCGTAATTACTTACGTATGGACGAATCCACATACCTGCATTTTCTAAACTTAATTGCGCCAATGATTTCGAGAGCAGACACCGTTATGAGACGTTATTAACGCGATTACCCCCCACGAACGATTATCGGCTACATTTAAGGTTTTTGGCAACAGGAAGAAGCTACGAAGACTTAAAATTTTCCACTGTTATTTCCAAGCCAGCTCTGAGTAATTTAATTCCAGAAACATGTGACGCAATTTACAGGGCATTAAAAAACACATATCTATCATATAAGTCGCAAATCTGCTGTTTCTCATTAGCCATCGTTTTGCACAGAATATGAGACAGGGCTTAACACAAACTTGTCACACAAACAAGATGTGGCGTCTTCAGAACAATTGTCCACTGGTGGTGCAATACGCTGTACAAAGACTTTAGACAAAGGTCTACATTCTTTTTCCCAATTAAAATGTATGGCTTTCCTTTTCTATTCACCCTGAACCATAAGGCTATACGCTCACCCGTAATAGCATAGGAATTCCTGTGCATTTTTGGCAGTGAGTTACAGAAAATCTACTTGTTGTATTTGATTCAAACTTGAAAAATTGGATAGATGCTATCCTCGAGCATGTCAGAAAGTCATTTTGAATGTATAAAACTTTACCTGGGTATGCTTAAACTGAGCAACAATAGTCCATAAATGTAAGTTTTTTTCAAATTACCTTTATACAATGGTTGCAATTGTTTTTTCACATTTAAGTTGACTTTCTGACAACCTCCAAAGCTTCTAGTTTAGAATGCTTCAAGATTTTTTTAGTTTGGACAAAAGATGCGACCAGGATTCCATGCCAAAATAGGACATTTTAGGGGACATTTTTTCGTCAAATTCTAGCTCGAATTTTTCGATTTTTTCCTTAATAAAAGTTAGGTTCGTTTGAGACAAATATTATCTTAGTGCCCCTTTGATCACTTACGGGACACCCCCGATGTCACGTCATAGCCCTAATTGTGTCCATGCGGAAACGAATCAAAGATCAAATGCAAATAAGCACACAAATAAGTCGCAGGGGTTCAGAACTCGGTGAATTTATTAAATACTAGTCTGGATCAAATATGAAACCGAAAGTCGTAAATTAACAGTCGAAAAGGTAGAAAGAGACGCCGGTGCCGGCCGGCTACAAGCCAAGCGTGTTCCAGTAGTTCACGCTTACCAAAATCTGAAGTTATCTCAAGATTCAACTAGCATTTTTTGAGCGTATAGCCATAAAGCCATCTGAACCAAAATCTATCCTGACAGAAAATCCACTTCAGATGGGATCGTTGGATTGAGCGTGTACATAAACGCTGTTCAGGCCAGGTTTATGGGTTTCGAATGAAGTATCGCTACCATGTGCGGGATTCTCTTTGTTGTATTATCGTTTAAACCACTTATTTCCTAATATTACAGTTACACTCCACATATTATCAAACTTTTTATTGATTTAAATAATTGCTTGAATTAACGATAATTTTGTTCACAACGCACATTGTAAAAGTAAGCTTGAATTTGCGTACGTTTGTTTGCATTTTTTTGCAACATCTGCAGCCTGTGACATTTTAATCAACTCTCAGGGTGAATAGAAAAAAGAAGTCTAGAAGAAGAATAAATTTGAATTGGGATATACCGATGGCCAAGATTTTACCTACTTCCTGCTAAAATTTTAGTCTGTCTTAGACACAAGTGCTCAAACTTCAGTGTTAAATTAAATTAAATTTGTGTGAAGCCCTATCTCATATTCTGTGCAAAACGATGGCTTATGAGAAACAGCAGATTTGTGATTGGG
>NW_026017110.1:2312615-2314947 GCF_020466585.1 Dendroctonus ponderosae | reverse complement strand
ATGTTCTAAAGTTTGTTCACACTTATTAAAAATAATATATTAATAACGTTTTGGGTGTTAATGGTGTTATATATAAATACAAAAAGTTTTGGTACTATGAGAAAGTATTCTTAATTTATGTGCTTCATGTTAATTAAATATTAGAAACAAATATTTTTGAAATAACATTTAAAAAATATTTTCTTTTGCTCTGAAATATTTTCTGTTCATTGACCAATGAAAATTGAAATATTATGTTCTAAAGTTTGTTCCCACTTATTAAAATAATATATTAGTAACTTTTTGCGTGTTAGTGGTGTTATATATAGGTACMAAAAGTATTATGTAATAAGAAAATTATTAATAACTTATTTGTTTCATGCTAATTAAATATTAGAAACAAATATTTTAAAAATAATATTTAAGAAATACTTGCTTTGATCTGAAATATTTAGCAAACATAAATATTTCCTAAATATGTATGTAATATTTTGTGCTATTTGGGGAATAGATTAATCACAATGTCCGTGAAAACTTTTTAGGCCTGTTAAGGCAAAATTGAGTCTGATTTTTTTGTAAATTTCTTATTTTTGCTTTCAAAATAGCGATCACAAAACTAAAAGTTTTTAATCGAAAACGCAAAAAAGCATTATTTTCTGATGATTCTCTTCTTTCTTGACAATAATGAGGTGTTTTTAGCAAAAAATGACAAAATTAATTTTGCTAGAAAATTCGCCCCATTTATAGGTTTGCAGGGAACTTTAGAAAACCCGTTTCAGCTTTGAATTTGGCACAAAATCCAAATAATTTTACTCAGTAAAGTAATTGAGATTTTCTTGAAAAACGACCACAGCAAAGTTTACAAAAAGTTATTAGGAAAATTCGCCGCCCTCATCGCTCTGAGGATTTCTAAAGTTCCTTTACATTTTCGGGTCATTCCAGTTTTAGCAAAACTTCTATTAAGGAATTCTTTCTACGAAAAAATCGCATTATTTTTTAGTTTTACTTAAAATGCTGGCAACCTTCAGGTATTTTCTGTGAACAAATATAAGATACATTTTTTTGGAACACTCGCCCCCTTAACCGCTTTGCAAAAATGTTTGGAAAACTTTTTAAATGTTTGGAAAATATTTTTAGGTCTTTTTCTAAAAATATTTCCCCGGACTCAAAAAGCGAGTGTATAATCATTTATTTTGAAAACTCTTGGAAACTGGGGTTTCTTCACTTTTAGGTCAATATTTCTACACAGAAAAACCGCGTTTTTCCTAACGTTTTACCGTAAAATAAGGCAAACTGAATCTTTTATGCAAAAACATGAAGAGATCGATTTTACAAGAAAACTGCTCGACTTTCTTTGGACTCAGTTCTGTTGCTGGGAAAATCTAGATTACTTTTTTAGTTGTTTGAACAAAGTAGTAAAACGTTACTCAGGAAAAATGTTAATAAACATTTTTTAGATGTGAAATGCCAGTCTCGGGTAAAGCTTTAACAAATGAATTATAACTCATTAACCGAAGAGTTATAACTCGTTAACTCAACAACTCAATAGCGCAACTGAACACAGTGTTACCCATGCCTAGTAAGCGAGGAAAACACGAAATATCATTATTTTCTGCCAAAAGAGCTTCACTTTATCGTTTTTAATTCGAATTGTTTCGTTTCAAGAAATGTCTCGCATTTCATCATCTATTGATTCTGTTGATCTCAATCGCTTGTATCTTCCTCACAGACGGGATTTCCAAGATAATGCGAGATATTTTTGAAACTTTAAAACTAAAACTAAATTTATAGGTCGATTATTCCCTTCATTATTGCAAGGAGTTACATTAGCACAGGTTCAAAAGGTTTCGGCTTTTCTCACTAAACCCCCTAAAATCGAGTTGCTTTTGCGAATGCATGAAAACTAGCGCTCTTCGTAAGGCATTAGTGTTACGCTACTGAGTCCCACATCGCATAAAATTGTGCGAATAATACATGCGAAAGAAAACTGTCCCGTGTCCTGAGTTTCATCGAATAGCTGTCAGGGACATGTATTTGCCGAATCGATTCGCATCATAATAGAAGAATGAAAAATGAGCCTACAAATCTAAACCACTTTTAAGCATTCGATTTATTAGATATCGATCATTCGGAAAGTTCCGGAAATTATGCCTGTTCACAGGAAAATTTATGATCGAAATGTTCACTAACTGGGAATCGGCCCTATTAATGGTTGATAACATCAGCTTTTCCGCGAATTGAACTAACGTTGCATACAACCATCAGGTGAGTCTTCAAGTCTTCTCGAAGATGGATAATAACTCATTTTTAAGTTGTAGATAAGTTCTATATTGTTGAGGCGGATTCATTTTTT
>NW_026017110.1:2311102-2312515 GCF_020466585.1 Dendroctonus ponderosae | reverse complement strand
CTTCGTGTCTCTCAATCCCAGATCATGTTGTAAAGTGTCGTTTTCTAATATATTTTAAATTCTGCGACAATTTAGCCAGTATTGCATTACGTAATTCAAATAGCAATCTGAAATTGATATGCAAGCGCATATTACATGTGTTAAAGTACTGCACAAATGAAGTTGAAGTGGTTTTCTTTATTCATAATGAAGGTGTTACGAAATTTCCATTTCATAGTATGCTAGGCTTAGTTTATTTCCTTAGCGTTCTCATTTTGTTGTTGTCAAGTTGTCTTGCCTAAATGAGTTGATATTAAGCCCAGGATTGCATACTAATAGAGTTTGCTCTATGTTACATATATCACATAATATTTAAATATACCATTAGTAACAGAAGATATTTATTTACTTCGGAATATTAGCTAGATTCTTTAGAACCTCCCAAGTTCTGTTCGTATCTATCGAGGCGATAAATTAGGTAAATTTCCCAACTACTAGAAATTAGAGTAGGTATTGGTGTTTGTATCACGTGCAGCTTTACTTTGTTCACCATTAAAAGCCTGCTGTTTGATCTTACAGGTATAATCAAGCATGACATAGCTTACCAACGACTGCAAACTATGTTTCTAGACGTTACGAGTTTAATATATTTAATTATCTCTATTTGAGTTTTATGTTTTCATTTCCAAACCATATAGTTTTGACCACAAAATATACCCCCAGGGGGTATGTTCTGTTCGGACCCGGAGCCGAACTCGAATAATTCGAGTATTCAAATATTCAAAAAGCGAATAATTATGTCTAGTCATAACTCGAATAATCGAATACTCGAATACACTAACATTATCAAACTCACAAAGTGCAAATATCTTTATATGCACTTTGTATACTTTCATAAAATCAATTATTTATATTCTACAAGCATTTAAACAAATAGCCATATATTTACAAGCAAATGAAAATAAATATTTACCCTCCTGCAAATGAATATAAAATTACGTGTCTGTGTTCTGGTGACTCGCAACAATAGAGTAAGTAAAATAATTATTTTACTTTCTCTATGCTCGCGACATCAACTTTTGCGCGGTGTTACAATTAAAGGGCGGATTTGTACTGAGTTTATACCGACTAACGATATTTTTTCTAATTTCATAGAAAGCAAAAGACTGAACTTCTACTACATGACCCCCCCTGACTTGAAAGCTGGATCCGCGGCTGATGGTAGGGTAATTTAATAAATCTTTATCTAAAACAACTGGGTATGGGAGTCGTGACTGATCAAAAAATACCTTACGTAATTTATCGACGGCCCTTAATATGAATAGGGAGCTATTATAAAATATCATTATTTCAATTTCTTCAAACTTACTTAAGGAACTATCATGGACAAGGATTTGTAAATAGAAACGAATCATTACAGTATATGGCTTTTAT
>NW_026017110.1:2309375-2311002 GCF_020466585.1 Dendroctonus ponderosae | reverse complement strand
TTTTTTAGTTGGTAAGAATCCAACACTATCCAGTGTCTCGGGATGCTGGGTGTCTTCGAGAAGATTTTTATCCTCCTGCCTCTAGGCAAACAACAATAAAAAAAATGTATAAAAACATTATAAAATTGAAAACAAACAGACAAATAAAAGCCATATACTGTAATGATTCGTTTCTATTTACAAATCCTTGTCCATGAGTAAGTTTGATTTCCTTAAGTAAGTTTGAAGAAATTGAAATAATGATATTTTACCACAGCTCCCTATTCATATTAAGGGCCGTCCATAAATTACGTAAGATATTTTTTGATCAGTCACGACTCCCATACCCAGTTGTAAAATTTATTAAATTACCCTACCATCAGGGGGGGATCATGTAGTAGAAGTTCAGTCTTTTGCTGTCTATGAAATTAGAAAAAATATCGTTAGTCGGTATAAACTCAGTACAAATCCGCCTTTTAATTGTAACACCGCGCAAAAGTTGATGTGGCGAGCATAGAGAAAGTAAAATAATTATTTTACTTACTCTATTGTTGCGAGTCACCAGAACACAGACACGTAATTTTATATTCATTTGCAGGAGGGTAAATAATTATTTTCATTTGCTTGTAAATATATGACTATTTGTTTAAATGCTTGTAGAATATAAATAATTGATTCTATAAAAGTATACAAAGTGCATATAAACATATTTGCACTTTGTGAGTTTGATAATGTTGGTGTATTCGAGTTATGACTAAACATAATTGTTCGCTTTTTTATAGTAAATTATTGATCATTGTCAAAACTATATGGTTTGGAAATGAAAACAAAACTCAAATAGAGATAATTAAATATATTAAACTCGTAACGTCTAGAAACATAGTTTGCAGTCGTTGGTAAGCTATGTCATGCTTGATTAAACCTGTAAGATCAAACAGCAGGCTTTTAATGGTGAACAAAGTAAAGGTGTACGTGATACAAACACCAATACCTACTCTAATTTCTAGTAATTGGGAAATGTACCTAATTTATCACCCCGATAGATACGAACAGAACTTGGGAGCACAGACTACATACTATAGTCTATCTACTCGTCTTTATCTATGCATACTATTGGGAGGTTAAGCAAGGAGCCGATTGCGATATATGCGCTAGTCAGACTACTCACCATAGAGTAAGTAAAATAAGAGAGGTGGCGGCATAGAGAAAGTAAAATATTATTTTACTTACTCTATGGGTGGCGGTATAATGTTAAAACTTGGAACCGCGTTCCGCTACAACCGGCTGACCGTCAGTACGGGGAAGCTTTGACGGTAAAAACAGGTATCTAGATTATCGGCTAGTTAGAAGCGGGAATTTTAAATTTTTACCCAAATTTAGGTGTCTATACATGTTCTCTCGGTTATTAATGCTAATAGAAAATGTGCTGTTTACTCAACAGGGTGCAAACAAATTCCTATTTCCATTAATAATGAACCGAGACTACAATGTGTAAGGACATCGAAATTGTAACACTCAGAACACAATTTTGATCCAGATTTAAGGGGATCCGTGACAGGGAATGAAATAATATATACCTAAATCAAAATAAAATAACATTTATTAAGTAAAAAAACACAAATTGTCTTCCAAAGAGTCCCAAAAGGAT
>NW_026017110.1:2295223-2309122 GCF_020466585.1 Dendroctonus ponderosae | reverse complement strand
CATCTTTATGCAAATGTAATTATACAAACAAACAAGAAAGAGTAAACAAAAAATGGTAATACATATTCACAAAAAATACTACTATGTTACGATGCAATACTTACGTCTCGACAGCAAATGTTATTTGTAGGTATTAATACCGTACAGGTATTAGAAATATGAAATTATTTTAACTCGACCGATCAATCGGAAACGTGGTTAAAATAAGGTTAAATTGAATTCATAGGTTAATTTCATTTAGCAAAGTCAACTTAGCAATTCAAGAATAATATCCAGCCGCGTTGTTCTGCAAGTTGAAAAAGGACAGAACTGATTTAACCGACCCTTATTTTATTTTCACTTTTTAATTCAAATTTTAGTGCCGTCAGTCGCCGGTCAGCCAGTTGCAGCGCTACCTGCGTAACGCGGTAACAAGGACGCCCATATGATTGCCACCTCTCTTATTTTACTTACTCTATGCCACAGAACATACCCCCATACACACATAGGGGGGATATTTTGTGCTCTATGCTACTCACTATGACGTAGAGATCCACCTAACCTCTTGTGTAAATATTTGTTTTATTAGATTTAAATTTATCAAGTAGTTTTAACAATGGAAAACGATTTTGTTTTTGTCGAGTACTTAAGCAACATAAATACGGCCGTCAAGCACACCTTCCAGTCGATGCAAAGAGTCAAAGTAAGTTCAACTTTTCAATTACATTCACCAACTCGGTTAGTTTTCGTCAAATCAGCCCCATTTACGGTGTAAACCCCGGCATTGTTGCACCACTCTATATAATCAAATTCAGCTCCAACTCCGAAGCTGATTATCATGCCACAAAGCGCCTCCGTTTCTTGTCTTTGAGCTCATTTTCCAAACTTTCAATGACTACTTATATTTCAGCTAAGATGTTTCGACGTATCGTCAACCTACTTGGTTTTCGGCGCTTCAAGTGGCGGCATTTATATTTTCAAACGGAATCCCTACGAGTTTATAAAACTTATTCCAAGCAGGGTGAGTTAATGCTATCAACATTGGCCGACTTAACACTTTTTTTCGTTCGCCAGGATGGCCCGACAAAGTTGATTGCGATTTCGCCAGATGAACATCACATTAGCGTGGTGTGCGCTACAGGACTGATATTGATCCTGCAGAACTTCATTGAGGATGCAAACACACAAACTCAAGTGTTCAACGAACATGAAGGCAAGCAAGTAACTTACATCAAGTGGCATAGGAACGAGCTGTATGTAGGGGATGAGACTGGAAAAGTATCAGTGGTTTCAGTAGTAGCTGCTTTGGTAAGTCACTACTGATAAAAATGTATATGCACGTTGCTGACTATTTACTGAATTGCAGTTCCAAATCCCGTCTGCCGCTCTAATGACTATAGTTTCACCCATTGTGCAAATAGATGCATATGAATCTCTTCTGCTAGTCTCTACCCAAGAAAAGACGTACTTATGTAATACCGACAAAGAGACTTATGTACAGATAGGCAAAAAGCTTCGGAGCGGATGTTTTGGCGCGTGTTTCTCTGCATCTTCTAATGAATCAGGTGAGAACTGCGACCAAAAGCACCTTAAATAATTTCACGCGTATTTTGCTTGCAGCTGAAATGAATTCAGTGCACAACACCAGAAAAGCGTTCCAATCAGTTAAGGAAAACGAGTTGCTGCTTACTGGTGACCATCACTTGAACACGAAGATATTCTGTGCGCGCCCTGGGGCTCGGCTGTGGGAGGTGGGATTGGATGCCAAAGTTAGGGTTACGCACCAATTTAGAGAAGCTTTAAGTGAGGAATCGTCTAGTGTTCTTATTATAGGCTGTGAAGAGGAGTCAGTTCTCCAAAAGACACAACGTGACACTAAGCAGACGGTAATAATCGCAACAATACTTGAAGAAGTCGTTTAAAGTGGACACTTTCAGGTACCACATTCTTTTAACTTTTGCCGCATATATCCAGTTTGCGATACATTTGTGCTCACATACGACTCAAAGAGGTTGTATATTTTCGATCCTGGGACAAGTAAACTGGTGTATTGGACGACTTTTTCCTCCGGCATTAAGCAAGTGGCAATTGTTAACAATGAGTTTTACATTTTGAAGAATAATTTGAACATTATTGTTTTGTCAGGTAATTATAATTTGAGCGAGAAACAAACCAGCTGCACCAGAACCTTAATTTGGGACCATTTTGAATTGTGGCAATAGTTGAGAACTGCTCGGCGCAATTTTTCCGAGCTTAAGACTTTTCTGTTCTTCTAGTAATTCACCTAGAACGTCTGATATTGACAACGTTGTACAAAAAACAATTCTATCTGTGCATGGGCCTCTGCATAGAGTTCAAAGAGAAGATTTTGCAAATGCTAGAAAGCTCCAAAAAGCTCTTTCTTCTATCGCTGCTTAAGAGCAAATTAAATAGTGGCGAATTGGAATACAAAACTATGCAATGTATTTTCGAGAAAATTCAAGCAACCAATGAGAAAAGATGCTCACGACCGCAAACGGGCCATATTGTCCCAGTGGAAAACCTGCACACCAATGAGGCAGATTGCTTAGCAGTTAACAAAGTCCACGTGGAGGACGAATTGGGCCACTTTAATCTGCTTATGAAGCAATTCAAGCTGAACAAAACACATCAGTGAGTTCATTATTGATACCTTTGACTATTATCCAAATTTAGTAGCTGTTAATTTTGTAGGACCATCGAAATTCCAGAAGTGCGCAAATATCTTCAAGCTGTTAACGCCGACGAGTTGTTCGAATTGTTGAAACAGTTCAGCGACCATGTAAACAAGAAGTTCGGGGAGAACGCAACCGAGTGGTGCCAGCATCAATATTTGAAGCTCATTGCCAGTCGGTGCATGTTCGTTGAGGACTTGCCAAATGAGAACTGTGAATTTTTGACTGAGGCACTGATCAAGGCAAATGAGGCAATTAATTTTTCATGTTCCTGTGGGTATCCTTTGCCTAAATGCCACAAACATCCTCCGAACTTTTATAAGACTGCCCTGGAAATACTGCAGGGACAAAGAAATAAAGATAGCGTAAGTTCAATCCCAAGAAGCACCGAGAAGTGCGTGATTTATATATGTTTTTTTTTTAGATTTTACAAAAAATTCCGTATTTATGGAGATACCGGTTGAAGACTGAGCTTTATGGTTTAAACATGACTGCCCTGTTACAATACAGCAACCTGGAACTGTTTATTGAGCACACAAAACAACTTACATATGATGGCTGGCACGACATTTTAGGTGAACATTAGCTGCGTTAAAATGCGCGAAGGTTTTCTAGCTGTCGATTTTTAGGGTATTTTGTAAAGCTTAACAGAGGTGCGTGTTTGAATTGCGATAAGTCAATAGATACCGAATTGATGTTCACTTGGACTCAGGTGGGCAAAGTATGCATACAGTCGTTGGGAGCCAAGAACACCCTGAGAATTATGGAAAAATACGACCAAATGATACCCAATGGGGCTCTGGACGTGTCATTTTACCAAACTTGCGTGTTTTCCCACATTTCGGTTAATGCTAATAGTACTAGTAAAATCAAAGCTGAAGCACCGTCCAGATTTCTCGAGGATTTGGACGAAATGTCTAAATTGCAGGTAGAATTTACTACGACACTTTTGCCGGGGAAATGAAGCCCGTTTTTGTAGTTCCAGGAAGGATTGGCCAAGTACTTCCAACGAAAATATTCAGCTGAGAAAAATTCGTGTTTTGACTTTGGCTTAGATAATTCAGGGGTGTGCCTTCTGTGCAAGTTGCCATTGAAGAACGCCATTTTATTTGAAACAGATGTGGCGAAAGGTTGCGACCACCAGTTCCATAAGTTCTGTTTAGAGAGGAATGGTAAAGTTTGCAATATTTGTAATTAGTATTATTAACTGTGATTCATAGCGGAATACTTTCCATATAACTTTGATAGAATTTGTACAACACTCGCTCAACTAATAAGTCTGCTAGTTCCTTCAGTACTACTTCCATGTGCTTTTATAGGATGTAGGTATAAGAAGATTAATGTAATAAATTACTTTTTATTCTACTAACGAAACTTTGGTCAAATCTACATTAACAAAATATGCAACTTAAATTAACTGAGGAACCTTATTGAACCAGTGCGGATGTTGCAGATTCCTCAAAAAACTTTTGTAAGCTCTGAGAAACTACTTCATGTTCTGTACATTTTGGAAAGGAATATTTACAACGAAAATTTTGGATTCTGGCTCTGCATGGAACGAAAATATACATTCTAATAGCTTGGTAACTCGGGATTAAATTTACTTTCGTCTATATTTTTGCTATCTAAACTGAACTTAAGTCAAGGTAACTGTAATCTTACCTATAAGTTATTGTATATACTTTCCTGACTGTGTTTCAATTCCAAATCAAATTCATTTCTGGGTTTCAGTCATTTATTGTCTATATTTATCAATCAAAATACGTTTCGGTGTATTTTTCCACCATCATCACTTTTTATGTGTAGCGTTGTTGCTGCTTTAAGCCTTGGCATGCATTTTCTTGCCAGAAAGCAACAACGCTACACATAAAAACTGATGATGGTGAAAAAATACACCGAAACGTATTTTGATTGATAAATAGAGACAATAAATGACTGAAACCTATAAGTTATCCAAATGACCGGGAAATGCTTTAATTATTGTATTCCAAAAATATTTTATAGGTCAGCACAAGAGCCGTTTAAATCTAACTTTTGAGGATACCCCTGAGGCTTGAACCAATGACAACCACCACATACCCATAACGTAAATAAAACTATATAATTTACCTGGAATCAGTCTTATTCAAGGCCTAAAACATAGTTAATTCCTTGTACTATGAACAAGACTACAGGCTGCCAAGCCACTAAATATCTAATCCAATCCAAAAGCTGCCCGAATAGTATATGCGGTTTTTCCCAGGGATTTGAGAACATTCGTTTGAGATCTACTTTTTCTTTGCAATACGGACAAGTTTGCTTTTTACCAACTATACACCAACCTCGTATACAAAATTCGTGAAATCTGCAAAAAAACAGAAATTAAAGTTTTTTTTGGGTCAACAGAGATTGCTGGATTGGATCAAGTGCATAACTATTTTTGGCTCTAATTCTACATTATACCGCGTGATTCATCAACCAGATACTCCATGGAACTTTTGATTTTTAAATGGAAAACGTGTATGTACTTTAAAATCCTATTTTATCATTTTTCGAAAATGTTTTTGATTTAAAAATAAACAGTTAGACTGGTTTCTTTTCTATAAACATATAAATAATGCGGTTTTAGGAGACACGCGCTCTCCGTGTTTGAATGTATTCTCCTAAATCTGCCAAGAGTTGCGACTACTTACACATGCTCACAGCTCAATTGGTACGTGTTTTCAATGATGCCTTCTTCATCTGCCCCAACTAGTAGCCGATTTCCGCAAATTGCACATACGTTCGGGTCCAAATGTTTAGTTGGAATTCCTTCTGGTGAGTAGTACTAAAACACGCAAATAACACACGCCTGAACGACTGTAAGGCGCCCGAACTTACGCCTATGTGTGAAGCCATTTTATCTGTACATATTTCGGAAATATCTCTCGCTAACACACCGTAATAAAGCCCATAAAAAATTATGACCATTGCTGCGTCTAGATAAGCGTCCGGCTTGGCGTTGAAGAGCAAATTGATTCCGAAAAAGGTGGCCATCATCAGCATATATCCAATAATGCCTAAACCGTAACTTAATTTATACAGGAAAAGGAACCATTTGTACACTAGCCTGAAAGATGTGAATTACTATTGAGAGTGTATGGAAGAGTGAGAGGTTGCTGAGGGTACCTTGGGGTGGTTCGATCTAAAGGCTTTTGGATGGCCTTTCTGAAAATTAGGCCGGTAATGCAAGAGAAAACTAACCAGGCGAATATGAACCTGTACCAGTGGTGTTTTATACTGATACCAATTGGAATCAACCACATCGCAAGTAAAGTGAATATCTGAAAAAGAAATGTCTCACTGAAGGCTTAGATAATTGTTGATTCACACTTACAAGGTAGCTCCTAAAGTACCTTTTCTTCCATTCAATTAGAAGAACTTGCGTTACAATTAGGACGACGATTAGGACTAGGATCATTTCCAGGTGCATTTTCTCATGCCCTTTATGCATTTCATGAAGTTTTTGGTGATCATATCTAGAAAAGACATCATGCGATTAGGTTGGATGCTTCAATGTAATGTAAATCGTAAACTGGGCAATGAATCGTCGTTTGGACTCACCTGGCGCGTTCCTCTGAGCTCAGTTCACTCAAGTTCTAAAACACCAAGATGAAAAGCAGTTTAGTTTACGGAAAATGGAAATGTAGAGACAATCTGGTCATACCCTGTTTCCCAGTATCACCGGTTGGTGTAGGTTTGGTTCCATTTTAGTGTTGGTGTATGACCAAGCTTGCGTTACTGAACAATTAACATGAACAAGTTAATTAAATCAAGGCGAAAAAATACATCTTTTAAGTATTTCTTGTTATTTAAATTTTAAAGCTTAAACACTATGTAAAAACACGTCACGTCAACCGCGCGGTTCTTTAAGCCCACTGACAGTCGAATCCACTGGCTGCCGGATATATAATGTTTACTTTCTGCTAGATGCTATTGATTTTCTCCAAATTTGTTCCTTTTTAAATGTATTTCGAGCGGGCACATTTTTTTATAATTTCTCATAATTGAGAACATTTATTATTCTGCTAAAATGCCTTTGCTGGATGAGCAGGAAATTCCAGAAAATTTAATTTTAAATAATCGACATACCGCGCCCTAATGGCAGAACTGAAAAACCCGAACGACACTTCGGCAGTCAGCGCCTTTAAATCCAAGGCTGCCGTAGGTACTTTCCTTGCCATTGTCATATAAACAAACAATTAGTGCCAAAAATATAAGCAATTTATTTCTTTTAAAATACAAAGTGTTTGATAGTGTCCCTTAAGGTACGTGCAAGACAATAAAAATATCGTTTGGTTCCAGTCGCTTGTAGTCAAGTTTAATTGTTTGAATACAGTGCGAATGTGTGGGTGGAAAATCAATTTTTCAACCACAAAATACTATTCCTCATTTTATTAATTTATTCTGTTATTTGAACGTAAGCATTTTTTAAACAAATTATCGCTTGCACTAAGGATTGTTTACACAAAATACATTCAACTAAATTGAAGTCCTATTGGACAGTACCTAAAGAAAACGCTCCTTTGTACTTGTCTTATTTTTATTATGCAGCTATTGTGAGAGTCTTACTCAGTAGCAAAGCCCTTCTACTACAGCGTTCTGCACCCTGCAAGCACCATTTTTTTCGATATATCCTATGTAGTCTACAATGGCCCTTAAGAGTTTCTTTTAAAGTCAGGACGCTTCAATCATAGCTTTTGATTGCCGCTTTTGAATACTTGCTTAACAATCGAAAATGACTTTGTTGTTGAAAAATTTGTAGAAGCCTGATCCGCGGCCAAATCCTTGAATATTTTGTCGAGACACTGAGACGATCTGTTTTCTGTTGAAAACTTTGTTTGACGACATTTGCCACGGCAAAATAAATTTGCTGTGGATCAGCTTGGATCAGGATCTTAGACATTAGATCTCCACGTCTTAAGTTGTACGAACCTTTTTGAACAATTGGCAATCGCTAGCAGTTAGAAGAGAAAATGTACGTATTTTCCTGAAGCATTCACCATTGTCAAGAAAATAATTTCAGCCTGATGGTTCAGCCAGACTGGCCTGCATTTTAAAAAATGTTTCGGTAGAACCAACACTGTGGGTTTTATTCCAGACTCACTATGAAGTTATAAATTAAAATTGCATGTTGCGCCCATTGGCATTCCGTATAGTCGACCATTCGAAACATTCATACCGCACTCTGAAAGATTCTTAAACATGAGCGGTATTGCCCCGACCCTGGGCGACTCAATAACAACTTTATCGGAAGCGCTCACTTTGGAAATCGGCCCCTTCGAAGCTGTTCATCGATGGATTTCGTTGCCCGAGTGTGATGAGTTTGTAGGGGCCAGGTGAGTGATGTTGATTTTTATTTCTTTAGAGGCAACATGCAGTGCAAACTATGTTTTTCAGACGCAGCAAGCACACCATGGTAGCGTATAATGACTCGATATATGTATTTGGAGGCGACAATGGAAAAAGCATGCTCAACGACCTGATCCGGTCCGATGTTAAGGAGAAGAGTTGGGGTCGGGCTTTTGCCACTGGTACTCCTCCAGCTCCCAGGTGAGTTTCACTCCACAACACCAATACTGGACACTTAATTATCCCCGCTTGTTATTCCAGATATCACCATTCAGCAGTGGTTTACAACGACTCGATGTTCCTATTTGGCGGCTATACCGGGGACATTCACTCAAATTCGAATCTCACCAACAAAAACGATCTTTTTGAGTACAAATTTAAAACTGGCCAGTGGTCCGAATGGAAGTTTGTGGGGAAAATGCCAGTGCCACGATCCGCTCATGGAGCAGCCGTGTACAATGATAAGTTGTGGATTTTCGCTGGCTACGATGGAAACGCCCGGCTCAACGACATGTGGACAATCAACTTGGGGTTTGTAAGTTGCGCCGCATTAGGGCCCCATTTAGCCGCTTCCCCTAAATTCGTCTGTAATTAGGGCGAAAAAGTCTGGGATGAAGTTCAGCAGAAGGGCGAGTGTCCGCCCACTTGTTGCAACTTTCCCGTAGCTGTTGCCCGGGAGTCCATGTTCGTCTTCAGTGGACAAAGTGGGGCAAAAATGACGAACTCTCTGTTTCAGTTCAGTTTCAGGGACAAAACGTAAGCAGCAGCATTTGCCACATGAAACTTCCTTTTGTATTGTTTGCGGTTTTAGTTGGACGAGAATTTCAACTGAAAACATTTTGCGAGGCGCGCCGCCGCCTCCAGCAAGAAGATATGGGCATACCATGGTAGCTTATGATCGGCACTTGTATGTTTTTGGCGGTGCCGCCGATGCCACTTTGTCCAACGATTTGCACTGTTTCGACTTGGATACGCAGTCTTGGAGCGTAAGACGGAAAAGGACAAATGTTTTCACATTAAACGCCGCTATTTGCAGGTGGTTCAACCAGATCCGGAGTCAGATGCACCCTCAGGGAGATTGTTCCATGCAGCTGCAGTGGTCAATGATGCCATGTTCATATTTGGAGGAACTGTCGATAATAATGTTCGCAGTCGGGATATGTTTCGGTATGTACCAATTCGCTTCTTTTGTTTAAGGTTTTATTTATTTACTAGGTCCTAATTGCACATTCCTGAGAATAAGATTATTAACGAAAATCCTGCATATTGGACATGTTGGTGAATGCGCAAAGTATGTCGCGTTTACGGTAGTATCGCTCTGAAATGGATTTTCTCGCTCGGTTTATTGTCTGTTCATTTCTGAAAAAAACCTCCTAAACACATACAGCAAAACATTAAGCTTGGGAAAAGTTTGATTGAAGAAATATTCCAAATCAAATCTATTCCTGGGTTTCAGTCATTTATTGTCTCTATTTATTAATCAAAATACGTTTCGGTGTATTTTTCCACCATCATCGTGGAAAAATACACCGAAACCCAGGAATAGATTTGATTTGGAATTGAAACACAGTCAGGAAAGTATATACAATAAATAAATATTAGAAACACATTGTGCCACGCGTTATCAACAAGTTATTTTCTGTTCATGCTGTTTTACCTTAAAGCTTTCAGTTTACAAGTTATCCTAAATGTACACTCCACGAGGATTACGGAAGTTTGCTGACCAAAGAAGAGTGCCAGCGTTACTGCGACATTCGTTTCCTTGTGGGTGAAGACGAGGAGAAAATATTGGCGCACGTCCCCATAGTGGCGGCCAGATCTTCGTATTTGCGAGAGAAAATCCGACTGGCAAAAATCGCAATGGAGAAGCATGTGGAGAAGCTCTTTACGGACAACAATAAAGGTATATATTTCGCAAATTTGTGTCCATCTAGTTCAGAAGTATTTTTGTAGTCAACGATATACACGCGACTGATTTTTTGGAAGTGAAGCTGCCTGGTGCGAACTGCGACGCCTTCAGGATGGTGCTGGATTACATTTACACCGACAGCATCGATCCATCCAAATATGTAAATAAAGCTGAACCGGACCAGGAAAAAAATACCCTTCTTAGGTAACTTTGGCATTCGGGCATTGACTGAAAAGTGAACATTTCATCGGCTAATTTTGTTAACAGGATTATGGACGTTTATCAGCTGGCGGAGGAATTTCAAATGTCCCGACTGGAGCATCTTTGCGTTCAGTTTATAAACACAACGATCTGTTTGAACAACATCGTCGAAGCTTTAAAGAACGCCGACAAGCTGAAGCTGGATTTTATTAAGGAGCAATGTTTGAGATTTATAGTGAAAGATACGAACTTCAATCACATAATCAGAAGCGCGGAGTTTGAAACTTTGGAAAGCCGATTGATTGTACAGATTCTTTTTCGAAAGCAAATGCCGCCATCAAAGGTACCACACATGCAAGACTTATGCTTGCCATACTACAATACATTGATAAACTAAAACTGGTGAGTTTTTCGGGCTTTCGGGGTTAAAAGGTTATTTTTCACGACGGCACAAAAACAACAAAAAAACTTACCAGTTTCAAGTAATAGACGCCGTAAAGCCGTACTGTTACTTTATAAAGCGTGTTTATGTTGCAGACTGCAAATGAAACCATGTTCGACTTATCAAAGAATTCACTGGAATACGACATGCAGAATTTTCTGCATAACACTGGAAAACAATTCTGCGACGTTGATCTCATATTGGAAGATCATGTCATCCCATCCCATAAGGCCATTCTGGTCGCTAGATCTGGATATTTTGAGGCCCGGTTTCGATCCTGTATGCCCAATGAAACAGATAAAAGGGTCAACGTAAGCCAAGCAAACCTACAAGTTTGTAAGCCTCTACATGTAATTAGTTATTACTAATTTCAGATAAAAATTGGAGAAATTACGCCGTCTAAGAAGTCCTTTGACACGCTTTTGCGATACATCTACTACGGGGACACGAAAATGCCCCCCGAGGATTCATTGTACCTTTTCGCATCTGCTTCATTTTTCAATTTTTCGAATATTCGCTTGCAAGCGATCTGCAAACAGAATCTAGAGCGGAACGTCACGCATGAAACAGTTATTGATGTGCTCGAGGCGGCGGATCGAATCCAAGCAATTGATATGAAGAAATACGCTTTAGAGTTGATTGTCTTGAACTTTAAAAAGGTATGAGTTTGCAAATCTTCCAGCATCGTCGCATTAAGTGGGATGTTACTTGCTAGGTCGTGAAGCAGCCCAGATTGAAAATGCTGGACAAGGCGCTGATATTGGACATCTTGGACACGTTGGGTGATTTCATGAGTAAAAAGGAGCTATCTGACCCATGACAAACCAGGAATAGCTTCAGCGGTGATATGTGGCGGCGGAATGACAAGAAAAGATTGGCTAATGAAGCCATGTGGGTCTTTAGCCGGAGATTTATCTACATCAAGGGCATTAGGATTAAACCGGAGTACTTGCCGAGCATGCCGTACGTGCAGAACACCAAAGGTAATTTATTATGCTTCTTTAAAACATAATTGCATTTCGAGCAGTTTACTTAAACGGGCTGCTTGTGGAGTCGATAAAACGGCAACTCGATTAATAAATTTATCGCCACTTGAAAAGTGGAAACGTTCTCAAAATGCAGTAGAGTGTGCCTAGTAGGCACGATATTTAAAAATGTTCATCACTACTAGAATGTATTTTAAAGCACTAAATGTCGGTTTAAGTCCACACCTTCATACATGTGTCAAATGTATGCCCTAATGATAAGAACCGCTAGTTAAATTTAAACTATATCATAAGTAAAAGGGCCTTTTGGAAACTGGGGAATCGTGCAATATAAGATAATCGAGTTAATGAAGTAACAGACGACGATCAAATGACTTTTTTTCTGATGATATTATACTGATCATTTGCATTTTACGCTATTTGTGATGATGGGCAATTCGTTCATTCAGTGCTAATTCTTTGTGATAATTACATATTTTATGTAGCTGCAATTCGGGCATTAACTCTACTTTAATAACTTTTGAAAATCTGTCTTATAGATCACTTAATACTGTTATGAATGTTTAAAAATCTCTATTAGTGTTAAGGCTGTTTGTTGTCTGAATTTTAATCACTATATTACATCGTAGTATGATACATAAATAAATATATTAATTGGAGCATATTAAACCACAAATTAGTATATAGTCTCAATATCCAGACTAGCCCTAAACGTTTTTTTAACCAGAATATCGTCTAGGCCTGGGTAGCACTGTGTTGAGTTGCACTTTTGGGTTGTTGCCGCTCTGAGTTTATGAGTAACGTTTGCAATCACTCCTAAAAGTTTACCAGAAAAAAATTCCACAAAATTATACAATTTTTGGGCAAAGGCTTAACATCGTTTTTTAATTGTATGAAAGTGAAAAATGGAAATTCGGAACAATGATTCATTCATTAAATGTTTTAATGTAAATTAGTTAATTTAAATTAATCTATTAATTAAATGATTAACACAAAATTGCGTTTTACTGCAAAGCATAAGTTGAAGATTGTTCTCAACACAGAAATCTTGATTTTGGATAAATAACATAATTTAATTACAATAATAAATAACAATAATTGGAATTAAATCGTTTGGAAGATTGATATTTGCTCTTGGAATTTGTGATTTAATCTTCGATTTAATATATCCGAATGCTATTCAAAATCAGCCCGGTAGTATCATAATAATGATTTTTCCATGTGTATAAAAAATTATACCATTTAAACTAAATTTATATAACCTGATCTTCTAGAAGGAAATGTATAAATGTAATAAATAATATAAATATTAAAGTGTATATCTTTCATTTGAAATGCCTCTGATACATCGCTTAAGGAAACAGTTAACGGCGATTGGTGCACCCTCTGTAAAGAATTAATAGCCGAAACCTTTTTTCTTCTTGTCTTGTCGCCTGAGACAAGCACGATGTTTAGTGAATAAAATGAATTAACTTGATGATCGACGCGCGCCCTCTAAGGTGAATATATTCAACTGTATGTACATAATGCAGTAGTTATTGTTAGTATATTAGCAGTATTAGACTTAACTAAAATCGACAAAAGCGCCCTCTGTAGTCAATAAGTCGAACTTAAATCAGCAAAAGCGCCCTTTGTTGTGAATAAGTCGACCTAAAATCGACAAAAGCGCGCTCTATACCGAATAAGTCCCAACTAATTATCGTAAGCAGCGCACTCTGTTGTGAATAAGCCGAACCAAAATTGACAAAAGCGTTCTCTATACCGAATAAGTCCAACTAATTATTGTAAGCAGCGCCCTCTGTAGTGAATAAGTCGAACTAATTTTCATAAAGGCGACCTCTGGAGCGAATAGGTCAAACTAAAATCGACAAAAGCGCTCTCTGTTGTGAATAAGTCGAACTAATTTTCACAAAGGCTCCCTCTATAGTGAATAAATCAAATTCATTCCTGGGTTTCAGTCATTTATTGTCTCTATTTACCTATCAAAATACGTTTCGGTGTATTTTTCCACCATCATCAGTTTTTCTAAAATAACAGATAGTTAAAAAAATGTTTGTCATTAGTTAAAAAAACAACCACAGTTCGTCAACAGCCTCATCATATCACACATTAAAATACATCACAATTGCAATACTTTAAAACATTATAAAATTAATTAGGCCTAACAGGTGAATAGTCAGGACAATCAAATTTGGGAAGACTAGAATTCTTCGTTGAGATACTAAAATATTTTTACTTACATGTGTAGCGTTGTTGCTGCTTTAAGCCTTGGCATGCATTTGGAGTATTAATTTTGTCCATTATCGGACACAAAACGAA
>NW_026017110.1:2292211-2294224 GCF_020466585.1 Dendroctonus ponderosae | reverse complement strand
GAGAAACAGCAGATTTGTGATTGGGTAAATTAGTATGAGACAATAAATTCCTGTTCAACAACCATGGTTTACACCATTTCATTTTAGTTTTTAAGCTCATCTTTTTTTTGATTACACACACTGCAGCCGTTGCAAGAATTAACTCTTCGCCCAAATGTTCCATCTTGTCGGCAACAATGCACGTTTGGGTGCTCTTCCTTCACATCTGTGTAAAACGAACTGAACGTGTAAACGCCAGATTTTCGTTCAGTTCATCTGCACAGATCTGGCTTGCGCAAGCCAAATCGTTCAGATGGCTTGAGCGTGTAAACGCCAGATTTTCGTTCAGTTCATCTGCACAGATCTGGCTTGCGCAAGCCAAATCGTTCAGATGGCTTGAGCGTGTAAATGGGCTTTAAGACTTACGAGGAATGGCAGCAGCAAATCGCTCAGAATTCTCCATCAGCCTTTGCCGCAATTCATGTCGTCCAATATCGGGTGGCCCTATTAAGACGATGGGCCGCTTTTTGTCCGCTCTGGGGTAGAACAGCGACACTTCTTCGTACGTGAGTATCTCCTCCGGATCGTAGTCGTCGTTTGAATACATCGGGTAGCCGCCTGGAAAGCGAAATAATCGTCTAAAGGTCTACATTGCATGTATTTTGCCCTACCTTCGTCGTAAGCGCCCTTTTTCTTCTTCTTCTTCGACGTGGTGCCACATAAGAGGGTGGAGGTGCTGGATTTTTTGCTTGGCTTCGATATCCGCTCTTCGGCAGCCAAGCGCATCGTTTCTCTTTGGTGTTGGAACGAGAGCGATGGAATCAATCCGGCTAGGGTTTGATCCTCTTCTCCTTCCCTATATGCTTGCCACCTGGAAACAGCAAAGCGTTTAATAACACATAACTGTAGGCCATCCTGCACGGTTGCTTACCAGTTGGAGTCTTCTTGGCTGATGACATGCAAGACATCGCCTTTCCTAAAACTAATGCCCAACTCTCGACAAGGTATGTACATGTCGTCCTCTGGGTCGTAATCAAAGAGGGCTCGCACGTGAAGAACCATGTCTCTGGCCATGTGAATCCTGCAGAAGATACGGTAACTTCAAGGCTCTTGCAAGGCCGAGTGAAAGGCGCTCTTACCTTGCCTGCGACGCAGGTATCACCAAGATGGTCAAGGAGCCTTCCATGTCCTTTAGAATATCACAAACAGCATTCACGCTTTTTCCGCGCATTTCAATTCCATTCACTTCAAGAATTTCGTCGCCCTCATGAAGAAGGCCGCTCTTTTCCGCTGCTCCGCCCCGCACAACTCGTCCTAAGGAAACCGATCATTTACGACTCCTCGTTGAGTAAGTCACGCAATTGTTCTACTCACCAATTACCACAGCTTCGCCCTCATTTCTCACAGTAGCCCCCAAAGGCTCCGTCGTTTTTTCTATTCGAATAATTTTAATATTGTCATCAGTTCCATAGCGATGATTCGCTATTGGGGGCGCCGGGATTTCCGATTGAGGCGGAGGCGTCGTTGAGTCGGGAGGCAACGTGGTTGCCACTCCATCGTGAGCGACCATTAAGGCTTCGAATTCATACCCTAAAACCAATTGGTTTTATTACAAGCTTCTTTTTGGGTATTTCGCGTCAAAAATAAAAAATAAATAAGTTTTTTCAATCGCGCACAAAAAATCTCAAAGGGTAATTCTGCAAAAAAATGTCTGAAGTTCGTATAGCAGTTTTGTGAAGTCCCTTAATCCCCCAGAATCGAAATGATCATTGGGTCTTTACCCAACCAAACTATTATTTGCTTTTTACGAACTGACGATGAACGAAACAAAAAAACGTTTAAAAGCACATGAAAAGGAGTTTTTTTACAAACTTCTTTTTGGGTATTTCGTCTCAAAAGTTTTTGTCTTTAAAAAAGACCGGATTTCCTCACGTCTTTTATTACAGATTGATAAATAGTGCTCATTGTTTTCTTTTCTCAAACCTTTCAAAATTAAACAAAACATAAGCTCAATAGAGCAAAAAGCATTAATGT
>NW_026017110.1:2290812-2292111 GCF_020466585.1 Dendroctonus ponderosae | reverse complement strand
ATTACTCTCGTTAATCAGTATTTTTGTGTTATCAAAATCAAAATTATGCAACTTCTGTTGTGCATGCTGTGCTAATGCTGTACCATTTTCGTTATTTTTTCTTAGGCTATACTTATGTTCGTATATTCTTTTCTTTAGATATTGTCCTGTTTGACCCATGTACGTGTTATCACAATTCAAACAGTCTATTTTGTAAATTACATTAGGCGTGTCTAACTTGTCAATCCTAGGTTTAAATTTTGTGAAACATTCATTTGCTAAGGTGTTTTTAGTTTTTTCTGCTATGTTGATATTATGTGGTTTGAATATATTTCTTTATTTTTGTGTTAATTTCCGAAATATATGGTAATAATATATACTTGATATCACCTTCTCTTCTTTTATTTATGTTTTTCCATTTAGTTGACTTGCATATTTTGTTTATCCTTTGCTTTATGATTGGTTCAAAAAATGACCTTGGATAGTTGTTTATTAATACACTTTTTTTATATTTCATTTGATCGTACGATTGATAATTCAGGTACCTACCAGACCATACCTCCGTACCAATTTGTTTTGATTTCCCCGTTGCTATCATAATTAATTGTTAGGTCTAGAAAGTTTATAGAATTTACTCTCGAAGAAGATAAAGGAAATTCTATAAACTTTCTAGACCTAACAATTAATTGATATATTTAAACCCAGGAATTAATTTTGACTTGTTATTTATGCAGATGACACTGATGTGAATCCCCAGGAAATTTTTTGTTACAGTAGTACCGTAAGAGGGGGTTAGCTGGGAGGCACTCTACCTTTTGGCGAATAAGTTTTTCAAAAAAAATCGGTGATAACAGGGAACAAGCATAAGAAAGAAAACATTCAAATATTCTTATTATATTTTTCTTTCCCGGGTTTCAGACAAAGTGTGAAATAAAAATGTCCGTACCGTTTATTTCATATAACGTTTCGGCGAGACAACAGCGCCATCATCAGATTTAAAATTCCAAACAAACCCATAATTGGGAAACATCAGGTTCGTTTTAGGCTCAGGCTAAATGCTCAATACTTTCCGCTGTTTTAAAATTTCTTCAACATTCGCAATTTTCGTCCTGCTATTTTAATGTTTTTCTCTAATTATTCGCTTTACATTTTGTTTTCGTTTTTTCGAATTCTCTGCGCTTGATAATCAAAGATATGCGTGCTCTCGAGAAAAAAACTTTACAATGAAACAATGAAAAGTGCAGGTTTCGGAATCGCTAATTGAAGAGTATAACTTCTAAAGGGTCTAAGTGCCAAAATCCTAAAGTTGAGAAAATCAAG
>NW_026017110.1:2289063-2290712 GCF_020466585.1 Dendroctonus ponderosae | reverse complement strand
TCAGTCGTAACAACGTGAGTGAGGAAATTCGAATAGTTTTGGCCCAGAAAGCGAAATTTGAATATCAGACACTTAGGTGCAAGATTATGCCGAAATTCCATGTTTTCCGTCCAATTTTCGAAGTTTCTCAAGAACCATTCGAGCCACAGAATTCGTTTTGGCATCGTTGGATAGAAAATTGAATGGGGGGGTGGTCATGGCGCTTATATTCTAGTCCGATTTTTTTTTCAGAAATATTTCGATTAATCAAAATTAAAAACTCACAAAATAATTATTACAAATCAACAAGCAAAAGCATTAATTCATGACAAATTTTCGATAACATCACCACCTCCACCTTCGATGCATTTATTGGCGTGTTTATAAATTGGGCCACTATTGAGTTTTAGCTATGTTTACCAAAAAAACTTGTAGAATTTTCTTCAAAATTCGGTCAAAATAGACACTGTTGAGAATTTTTACTTAGAAAACTCATAAATCAACATGTTCACGTGTGCACTTGACTCGCACATTTCTTCGGTCAATTTCAGTGCAGGTTGATGGGCACAATCGAGTACCTAAATGGTCTAGACAGGAATTTTAAGTGGTGCCAAGACGGGATTGATATTGTCCAGCTGGGGGCTGACTGTATCTGTTTTCTATTTTATGACTTTAATCGAAAAGTGTCGGATTGCGTGGGTTTCCAACAGCTTTTGGAAATTGAAACTGATGAACACTAACAAAATAAAATCCAAACATTTTGAATGGTTTTTCAAATGGTTTGAATTTTTGTTATTAATTAGTCTAAAGTCGATGTCCACTTAATA
The DNA here is from genome assembly GCF_020466585.1 of Dendroctonus ponderosae. NCBI lineage: Eukaryota > Metazoa > Arthropoda > Insecta > Coleoptera > Curculionidae > Dendroctonus > Dendroctonus ponderosae. The sequence goes on along the minus strand of NW_026017110.1, from coordinate 2,289,906 downwards.
TTCGTTTCCGCATTAGGTTGAAATAGCGCTTGCATAATGTTTTACGCAATTTATTAAATGTCGATCTGGCAATTTCAATGCGGCTGCTTATGTATGAGTCTCTTGTACGCGCTCTCCATCCATTAATGCCCGACTTTGTGACTTTATTTGATCTCTTTATTACATTTTCCTTTGTTTATATTGCTTTCGCTTGAATTTTTGATTATTCAGCTTTAGTTTATTCGAGTGGGTTTTCCGTCGTGCGCCGTATCACAGGCCTTTCGTAAATGTGTCAAACATAGAAAGTTGTTGAAGAAATGAACTAAAGTTGAAGGAAGAATAATTCAATCAAAAGCAACATGAACAAGATTGCAATGGCCGAAAAATGTCCATTGAAACATTTTGAACAATGGCCGAAAAATAAATGTGAAAGGGAACAAGAAGCGTTTACGAGAAAGCCACAAAGTGTAAAAGATTTGTAGAAAATTGATGGAGTTTTCGTTCACTCGTTTTAGGGATTCGGGATGATTTTACAGCGTATTTGGGTATTTTATTAACTTTTATTTGCGCCGCCCATCAATCTATTACATTTTAGAAATTAATTAATACAGTAAAGTCCGCTTATAATGAACCCGGTTATAATGAACTTTCGGTCAAAACGAACTTTTTTCCTTTAATTGGGACGTCATCCATAAAGACCAACGTATTTTTTTACTGGTTATAACGAAACCGTTTATAACGAACTTCCGGATATAACGATCACTTTTTAGGTTAGATGTATATTCACTTTCCGTTTATAACGAACTTCCACGCTCAGCAACACCAATCGTGCGGAGTTGTTTATATTAGTGAGAGCGAGAGACA
>NW_026017110.1:2287548-2288963 GCF_020466585.1 Dendroctonus ponderosae | reverse complement strand
TCATACATGGTTACCTATGCTAAAATCTGAAGTAGACCAGAGAAACATACACCCAAATTAAATTTACACCAAAATTATTAATTAACATTACCTTTTTACCATCACATAACTGACAATTTGCACAGACGCATTATCAGAGCGAATTTTCATATACTGTATTATCCTACTATTGTTACACAATTTATTAACATACTCTTTTTTAGGTTCATTTAGGTTCTTTTGATAACGATAGTAGAAAATAACTATCGAAACGTCAAGGTAATTTTTCAAATTAATTTCTCTACTAATTGGGATTTTCTCTTACAGCTTGAACCTAAGTGTGTCGCAGGATACCCTCTAGGTGATAGTTCTTGATTACTTTTTGATAAATAATTCGTTCTTATTGCGACATAGGAGCACTATTTATCAATCTGTAATAAAAGACGTGAGGAAATTCTGTCTTTTTTAAAGCCAAAAATTTTTGAGGCGAAATACTCAAAAAGAAGTTTGTAAAAAAACGAATCCACTTCAACAATATAGAACTTATTTTGCTTTGCATTTCGATGCCAATATGGTCGTTTTGAGATCATTGAATTTGCCAAATTAAGATTTTAACTGAATTGACCTTACACTTAAAAGTCTTGTATGTTTAGTTTCAAAACATGCCCGACTTGGATACTAGCGAATTTCCATGAAACCTCAATAAAAGCCACTATTTTACATTTTACGTGAACAAGCAGATTAATACTTGACTTACCTAAACGGGCCCCAGTCCTTCTCTTTACACGAAGGCATATTGTTCTGGATCTTATACACTGAAAAACAGAGAAGAAATTGAGCGCACAACTTCGAAGCTTATTTTTATAGCGGAATAGAAAAAATCGAACATACCTGATGGATGTGATTAATAACTTCCGTATGATTGGCGTCCTCTAAAGTTTTACCATTTACTTCTAAAATTTCGTCACCGATTTCTAGATTATCGTTATCAGCGGGCGAACCTGTAATGGCAAATGCCGAATTTTAGTGTCCATCGTACCACATGCCCACACTCTCTTAGATTGCACACTTACCATAAAGCTTAATCTTTTTCTCTTTGGTTTCTACCAGAATGATTACATAGCCTCCTAAATCCACCATGATTTGTACGGCGGAAAATCTGGAATAAAACGCAAACAATAACTGAAATGGAAACCAATTTAAACAACCGTAAATTAGGGGTCTTAACGTATTTGCACGTCTATTTAAGAATTTTTTTTTATTTTAAGAAAAATGTACTCTTCATCATTCATCAGAGCTTATGCATGATATAAAACCCAAAATGCAACAAACATATAGTTTTTCGCAGTTTTATACGACGTTTCCCCGAAAAAAACAAATTTCTTCTTGCTTCTTCGAGCAAGGAAAACAATCTGGCAGGTCTGGACGTTTAAATC
>NW_026017110.1:2286273-2287448 GCF_020466585.1 Dendroctonus ponderosae | reverse complement strand
CATGACCCCCCTGACCCCCCCCTGGAATTTTATAGCGTAACTAAAATCGAGATTTTTGAAAAATCACACCACATCACTTAAGCAGCAAAAACCCATGATTCAAATGAAAACTCTCTCGTTTTTGTTGTACGCATGCAGAAATCTATCCAACAGTTCACTCTATCAGACGTATGCTCTCAAATCAACGCAATTAAGACTAACTACTTGTCTTAATCTATGGACTAACAACGCTTCAGGCCACGATTTCATATCGGCAAAAATTTGCAATAATTTCTCATCAAAAACTTTGATAGTGATGATCCTAAGCCAGATAAACCATCTAATTGTGCCTCATTTTAACCATCTATTAGTCTTCTGCCGCTCGTGCCCAAAGTTTTTGAAAGACTGCTTCTGAAACCTCTAAAACGGAAATTCAACAGGATGCGTTTGATTTCAAACATCCAATTCGGCTTTCGGAATAAGCACTCAACTATTGAGCAAATAAGCAGATTCACTAATCAAGTATCGGAATGGTTAGAGAATAAACTTTAAAGTTGCTTTCGAACGTGTTCTTGAAAAAAAACGCGGATTTACATCAGTTTTTTGTCCCAGGCAAAACTACCTTATACTTACATTTACCCAGCTTCTGCAGCCATGCAAGAAAACTGAAAGGATTTAAACCTCCAGACCTGCCAGATTGTTTTCCTTGCTCGAAGAAGCAAGAAGAAATTTGTTTTTTTCGGGGAAACGTCGTATAAAACTGCGAAAAGCTATATGTTTGTTGCATTTTGGGTTTTAGATCATGCATAAGCTCTGATGAATGATGAAGAGTACATTTTTTCTTAAAATAAAAAAATATCTTAAATAGAYGTGCAAATACGTTAAGACTCCTAATTTACAGTTGTTTAAATTGGTTTCCAWTTTAGTAATTTTTTTTTGAGTTGCAAARTCCACTTGAACATGACGCTGCTTTTTTCGARGTTTCTCAAGAACCRTTYGAGCCASAKAAKTCGTTGTCGTTTTGRCATCGWTGGATAGAGAATTGAAAAGTCGATTCAGTCGTAACAACGTTAGTGAGGAAATTCGAGTAGTTTTGACCCAGAAAGCGACATTTGAAAATCAGACAATTAGGTGCAAGATTATGCCAAAGTTCCATGTTTTCCGTCCCGTTTTTGCTCATTTCTCGGAGGCAAAAT
>NW_026017110.1:2282424-2286173 GCF_020466585.1 Dendroctonus ponderosae | reverse complement strand
CCTGACTAATCACCTGTTAGGCCTAATTAATTTTAGAATGTTTTAAAGTATTGCAATTGTGATGTATTTTAATGTGTGATATGATGAGGCTGTTTACGAACTGTGGTTGTTTTTTAAATTAATTTTTTAACTATCTGTTATTTTAGAAAAACTGATGATGGTGGAAAAATACACCGAAACGTATTTTGATAGATAAATAGAGACTAAATGACTGAAACCCTGGAATGAATTTGATTTAGAATTCAAACACAGTCAGGAAAATATATACAATAGTGAATAAAGTACTAAAAAGTAAAAGTTCGAGTTATTCACTTCAGAGGGCGCTTTTGTCGATTTTAGTTCGACTTATTTACTACTGAGGGCGCTTTTGTCGATTTTAGTTCGACTTATTCGCTTCAGAGAACGCTTTTATCGTTTTTATTTTACCACTTTGTCCAAACAAAAAAAAGTTACCTCGTTTTTATAAGTAATGTTTTTCCAGTAACGGAATTGAGTTACTGCGCCGGCAACCAAGCCATTTGCGCAGCACTGCGTCAACTACCAAAAAATCACTGAGTTACCCAGGCCGAAGATCGACTGTTTAAGTCACGTTAAGTAAAAAAGTTCTTCGTTTTAAACTTCATATTTATCTTGAATCGTGAGGAATTTGCGATTTTGTCCGCTATTTCGGTTCTCTGAACCTATGCGAATAGCCGATAAATGCCATTGCTAGTGAGAAACTTTTATTTTAAATGGAAACAATTATTTGTATGCGTTACAATATAATAAAAATGTTTTTTTTTTCAAATAAAAAATGAACCCGAAGTCACATGATTTATACGCAGGTCCGCATTGAAACAATGATTTTTACAGGATTCGTCAAACACCATAGGGTTTGACTTGTACATTATTTACACTTCTAGTTATAGTAATAATATATCTTATATACAGGTTAAAAATAACAATAAATAAACAACACTATGACTTCAGAATTAAAATGTTCAATTGTGGGCATTCGCCCACTAGGCGACTCCAAAATTCAAGGCGACTTGTGATTCGCGATCGGTAACGTGGAAAAGTTGCCTCAAACTTTAGAGTTGGCCTCAAAATAAGATTCGACATAGAAACGAGTGGAAATGGTGCTTGAGCAGAACATTTGTATGCCGAGCCTTCCCTAAAACATAAGTACTTAAAATGACGTTAAATGTTCTGTATAGTCTATTCTGTTAACAAAATCAATCGTTTTCACCAGTTGCTCAGGCAGACGTTTGCCAGCAACTAGTGGAAATGATCCATGTACCGGCCTGCACCTACATCACTACACTAAAATACTGTTTTTTTTCTTCTAAACATGAAACGAAACTCGATTCAATTTGGCACTTTTTTCGTCCTGAGTGTCGCTGCCTCTAATCAATCATTTGCCAGTCTAATGTACGAAACTAATACTACAGTTAGTTATTTATTATGCTTCACTAACGCCATTGACATTGTTTGGCTGTTTGGAATAATTTTTATAATTTTGCAGACCGGCAAAGGTACAGGGCGAAGTAAGAAACTAGCTCGTTGTTTTCGTACTTCGTCCAGTACTTTCTATTCGATTTCCCTGAATTTTGTTGCGGGGCTTTTTAAAGTTACAGGCTGTTGCACGTGTGTGAATACAATCAGTCAAGGATTTGTTTTAGGTGTTGCAAAGTTTTTCTCAGCTAAATATGCGCGGCCCTCTAATGATTATTTATAACAAATTTCATGAATGTGATGGCACGGCATATTTAGCCAACATTCCCTATTGGCCTGGTTGTACGGGTTATTCAATTCGGTAAAACTGAATCAGACTAGCACCTTTTTGTTAACGAATGGAGTTCTGGTAGGATTCAATTGTCCCCATGCACCAGCCGACTAGCACAACTTTTATTATTAACTTAGCAAAACAATTGTGGATGAAATTACCATTGGGGCCTGAAATCTCATTTACATCAGTCCTGAGAATTCACTGTGCAGTCACCAATCTGATTGCTAAAAAAACTTCTACGACTAGACTTAAAATTGATTTCTGACTGTCCTGCACACTGTCACACACATTTTCAGACTTCTTAACTCAATGTTTTAAAGGGCTTGGATCGACAAATTTAGCCCTTCAGTATGCCCTACGCCGTTTTAATCCAGACAGCCGGCACCCATTGCGGCTCCCTTTCCAAGCTGTTGATTTCGCACAACAAGTCGTGGTAGGCTCTTTCCGTGTCATTGTTGATGATGATCATGTCGAAGAAGTGACCGTACTTGTTTTCCATCTCTCGAGCTTTATCGATGATGTCCACCAAATCTTCCTCCTGAGAACCTCCGCATTAGGAACGCTGATTGCTAACTATAATTTGCATGTACCTTGTATGATTCTCCCAGTCGATCCTTCTTGACCTTCAAGTTCTCGAGGTTGGGGGGCGCGACAAAGACAACGTAGGGCTTCAAGTCGGACGTTCTCAGTATCTTCAAGCTCTGCGGGTGCAAGTTGAGGACGCAAATTTTGCCGGAATTTACGACCGATCGAATTGCGTCCAGCGACGTTCCGTAGTAGGCCTTCTCGTATTCCCCATGTTCCACGAATTTTCTCGAAAGAATATCCGCTTCGAATTGAGCTCGCGTGATAAAGTGATAGTCCTGGCCGTCCACCTCGTTCTCTTTTCTTGCTCTGGACGTATCTGGAAGAGCGATTTATTCATCAAAGTAATCGGATTTATGTGCTTATGTAAGTCACTCTTTAAGAGTAAGCGACATTTTAAATGGTATTAATGGTTTGTTGTTCTCTAAAAGCCCATTTACACGCTCAAGCCATCTGAACGATTTGGCTTGCGCAAGCCAGATCTGTGCAGATGAACTGAACGAAAGTCTGGCGTTTACACGTTCAGTTCGTTTTAAAGCCCGTTTACACGCTCAAGCCATCTGAACGATCTGGCTTGCGCAAGCCAGATCTGTGCAGATTAACTGAACGAAAGTCTGGCGTTTACACGTTCAGTTCGTTTTAAAGCCCGTTTACACGCTCAAGCTATCTGAACGATTTGGCTTGCGCAAGCCAGATCTGTGCAGATGAACTGAACGAAAATCTGGCGTTTACACGTTCAGTTCGTTTTACATAGATGTGAAGGAAGACCACCCAAACGTGAATTGTTGCCAAGATGGAACATTTGGACGTAGAGTTAATTCTTGCAACGGCTGCAGTGTGTGTAATTAAGAAAAAGATGAACTTAAAAAACTAAAAGGAAATGGTGTAAACCATGGTTGCTGAATAGGAATTTCTTGTCTCATACGAATTTAATAGCGGAATCACGTAATGATCCTGACGATTTTCGTAATTACTTACGTATGGACGAATCCACATACCTGCATTTTCTAAACTTAATTGCGCCAATGATTTCGAGAGCAGACACCGTTATGAGACGTTATTAACGCGATTACCCCCCACGAACGATTATCGGCTACATTTAAGGTTTTTGGCAACAGGAAGAAGCTACGAAGACTTAAAATTTTCCACTGTTATTTCCAAGCCAGCTCTGAGTAATTTAATTCCAGAAACATGTGACGCAATTTACAGGGCATTAAAAAACACATATCTATCATATAAGTCGCAAATCTGCTGTTTCTCATTAGCCATCGTTTTGCACAGAATATGAGACAGGGCTTAACACAAACTTGTCACACAAACAAGATGTGGCGTCTTCAGAACAATTGTCCACTGGTGGTGCAATACGCTGTACAAAGACTTTAGACAAAGGTCTACA
>NW_026017110.1:2278170-2281425 GCF_020466585.1 Dendroctonus ponderosae | reverse complement strand
CTAATTGGAATTTTCTCTTACAGCTTGAGCCTAAGTGTGTCGCAGGATACCCTCTAGGTGATAGTTCTTGATTACTTTTTGATAAATAATTTGTTTTTATCGCGAAATAGGAGCACTATTTATCAATCTGTAATAAAAGACGTGAGGAAATTCTGTCTTTAAAGACAAAAATTTTTGAGGCGAAATACCCAAAAAGAAGTTTGTAAAAAATGAATCCGCCTCAGCAATATAGAACTTATCTACAATTGGTTTTAGTTAACATTCCGGTGCTTTGACGTTGAACTTTTAATCGAAAATACCTGTTAAAATGGTGGCCAATTCCACAGCGTAAGCACTTTGCGAAGAAGCCACAGCATCCAAGGCGTCCCTGAGGGCGTTCTGCGCTGAGGGCTGAGGCCTGGCGCTGACTTTTTGCCGTACGGTTTGAATTTTATTGTGAATGGCTAGCGCCCGCCCGAATTGAGGCGAAAGCAGCAACGATTGCACTGCAGCGATGCGGCCCTCCAATCCGGATATTCCCGATCCGGGCGAAGTTTTCTTCAGCTGCACTTGCAGTCGCTGGACAGCAGCCACCAGCTCTCCATAGGCTGCAAGTGGTTCAAAATTCCGTTCCAAACCGCACCGATTTTCGGGGAAAACGCTTACCATAAGCGATATGTACGCGCTCTTTTTCTTCCATCGGACTTTCAGAGCGTGCCGGTTCGAGCAGCTCGTCTTCGTAGGCATCGTTGATGGTCCCTTGCGGTCTGTTCTCCAACGCTTGCAGCTTTCTGGAGCCACGCAACGATCGATTGAGGAACTCATTTTGAGCGGCTATCCGTTCCTCTTCTTCTTTCCGCTTTCTGATCTGTTCCTGAAGATCAAGGAAAAAACGCATTAGACTGGGTGTTCAAAAAAATTGTGCCTTGTTGTGGAGAAACCTCATGTACACCTGAAGAATATTTATGTATATCTGAAGCTCCAACTTATGTACAAACACTGTAGATAATATTTCTGGTGAGACACTCTGTAGAAGTTGTGCCTGCTTAAAAAACGGCGGTGCCATCGACAACAAACAATCCTTGAAACCCCCGCCAGTCCACGCGATAATGAAATCGGTTACTATCGTTGATTATGGTTTTTCTGAATTGTTAATTTATGCCGATTGCAAATAGCGAAAATTTTCTGAATACCGTAACAACCGGACCGTGAGTGGCCAAATCGTTGCATTAATTGATATTCATAATGCAAAGGAAGCGCTCGAAACCCTAATTGGACGCAAATGAATAGGCACCGTTCCTCGTTTGGTTAATGAGTCCTAATTTAAAAATAGAAGAGCTGAGGAAAATGTTGCTTTTTAGCACTGAACCTACCTGAAAATGGTAGCTGTTGTTGTTTAGATGCGCCCTGATTGCTTTGGTACCCGATCCCATGGTTGAACGAAGTTGAAAAAAAAGTCCCAAAAAAAATTGATAATCACAAAATTTCCGAAATTGTCACGAGACGCCACCAGGTAGAAGCGATTTAACACATCAACGTGAAATTGCCAAATGCAATTTAGTAGCGGTACGGTTCAGTGGAAAGGCCTAAATTGATGAGTGGAAAAAGGACGGCGCAATTTCGTTTGATTAGTCGCACATACAAACACACACAGGTAGTCAGTGTAAACTACTCCCACCTGTCTAAGTTTACAAAGTGGGTTCAATACTGTATGTGGAAGTGGCCATTGTATGGATGACACATGCACATTCTACAGGGTGGTTTGTTTAGAATCATTTGTACTTTTAGGAGCGACTTTTTTTATTTGATCTTCCGGTGCTCGTTTTGTACGTAAAACCCGCACCCTGTATATGTAGGCACTCGTGCTCAAACATTGTCTTCATATTCTTATGCTTGAAGCTCTTCTCGTTGTCTGCATTCTGCTAGTTTCCATTCTTCATTCACTCTTTTCCAATTCTCCTGGAGATTTGCCTTTTTGCTCGATTAACTCGGAGATTTTTTAGGTTTTTTAAACAATTTCTTCAACTTCCGTATGGTCGTCTTGGCCGAAATGTTCAGAAATTGTGAACATTGGAGAATATCGCGAATCTGTTGTGGTTTTCAGAAAAACAAACTTTCGAGTTGAACACCGTGATTTTGGGAAAATGTTTTTCATTCTTCAGCGCTTAATGCGTGCTGTTTCTTTCCAGCTTTGCTTCGGGGAGTAAAGCACGCGTTAAAACCTGAAGAAGGAAATTAATGTTGGGAAATCGCCGTAATCGATAGAAGTATTTTTTCTCGATTCCACGCACGTCTTTCATTATCAAGCGTAAATAATTCCACAAAAGGAAAAAAATTGAAAGCCAATAGTTAAAGAAAAACATCCGAAATTATTAATGTTGAAGAAATTTTAGAAAAAACAGAGAAAAGTATTGAGCAGCGGTCTGTTGTGATCTTCAGAAAAAAACTTCCGTTGTTGATTACCGGGGTTTCAAAAAATTAATATCCCTCTTCAGCGTTTAATGCGTGTTTCGTTACAACTTTGCTTCGTGCAAAAAATAACGCGTTAAACCCTGAACAAGGAAATCAAATTTCCCAAATCGCGTTAATAAACGCAGAAGTTTTTGCTCGAGACCACTCATGCCTTTGATTATCAAGCGCAGATAATTCCACAAAAGGAAAACATGATGTATAGAGAATAATTAAAGAAAAACATCAAAATAACAGGAGGAAGTCGCAAAAGTTGAAGAAATTTTAGAACAGTTCAAAGTATTGGGCATCGGTCTGTTGTGGTCTTCAGAAAAAAACCTCCGTTGTTGATTACCGGGGTTTCGAAAAATTAATATCCCTCTTCAGCGTTTAATGCGTGTTTCGTTCCAACTTTGCTTCGTGAAAAGAAGTGGTTAAGCTCTGAAGAAGAAAATCAAATTTTCGAAATCCCGTACTTAACACAGAAGTTTTTGTCTCGATTCTACACACATCTTTGATATGCAAGCGCAAATAATTCCACAAAAGGAAAAAAATTGAAAGCCAATAGTTAAAGAAAAACATCCGAAATTGCTAATGTTGAAGAAATTTTCAGCTTTTAATGCGTATTTCGTTCCAACTTTGCTTCGTGCAAAAAATAACGCGTTAAACCCTGAACAAGGAAATCAAATTTCCCAAATCGCGTTAATAAACGTAGAAGTTTTTTCTCGAGACCACTCATGCCTTTGATTATCAAGCGCAGATAATTCCACAAAAGGAAAACATAATGTATAGCGAATAATTAAAGAAAAACATCAAAATAACAGGAGG
>NW_026017110.1:2273036-2277171 GCF_020466585.1 Dendroctonus ponderosae | reverse complement strand
GAAAATCGCAAATGTTGAAGAATTTTAGAAAAACAGTGGAAACTATTGGGCATCGATCTGTTGAGGTCTTCAGGAAAAAAACTTCCGTTGTTTACGGGGGGTTTCGGAAAACAAATTTCCTTCTTCAGGGTTTAAACGTGTTTCTTGCCAATTTTGCGTCGACGAAAAAGTCACGCGTTAAACCCTGCGGCAAGTTTGAAAAATTCGTTTTATTTTCCGAAATCGCCGGAATAAACTGTAAAGTTTTTGAAATGGGCAAGTGCAGATTTCGAGCCTATTAACTCTCATCAGTTGGGAATGCCATATATTCAAAAATCTATATTTTGCTTGAAAACAGTCGTAAGTGTCGAAACGCATCTGAAAAGGGTCTATATGCATTGGAAACTGCAAAGGCTTTTGCGATGCGTCGAAAGATGGTTTTATTAATATTTTAAAGTGTTTTTCTTGATTTTCTCAACTTTAGGATTTTGGCACTTAGACCCTTTAGAAGTTATACTCTTCAATTAGCGATTCCGAAACCTGCACTTTTCATTGTTTCATTGTAAAGTTTTTTCTCGAGAGAACGCATATCTTTGATTATCAAGCGCAGATAATGTGAAAAAACGAAAACAGAATGTAAAGTGAATAATTAAAGAAAAACGTCAAACTAGCAGGACGAAAATCGCGAATGTTGAAGAAATTTTAAAACAGTGGAAAGTATTGAGCATCAGTCTGCTATGGTCTTCAGAAAAAACGTCCGTTGTTGATTACCGGAGTTTCGGAAAATAAATTTCCGTCTTCAGCGTTTAATGCGTGTTTCGATCGACTTTGCGTCGCGGAAAAAATCACGCGCTAAACCCTTAGGAACAAAACTAATTTTCCAAAATCGCCGTGAAAACCTGTAAAGGTTTTTCAAGACCACCCAATTATTTGATTATCAAGCGAAAATAATTCCACAAAAGGAAAAAAAATGGAAAGCGAATAAGTAAGGGAAAACATCAAACCGCTAGAGCACCTGGTCGAATAATATTTCTAATTGTTTCAATAATTACTAAAAAGGGTAATAAAACATTAGGAGCCCCCCTGAGGCACTAAATGAGCTAATATATGCATAGTATTATTTAATCATCCATAAATTATAAATCTTAATCATAAATGAAGTCTTAAGGTTAAAGTTATTCTTATATGACTAGAAGAGGTGCAAATATAGGGGAATAATCATAATAAATTATTAAATAGAATAAATCTAAATAAACTGGTGAAGATTAGAAAAAAGATGTTCTTTCTTTTAGGGCAAAAACAAATTATTTGTCATTTTCAGTTAACTATCGAAAAATTTTTAGAAGTGTCATTATGTTTTTTAGTTATATAATTAAAATTTAAAAATCGAATAATTGCTAATGCAAAATAATGCAAAATAGCGGAAAGAAAATCGCAAATGTTGAACCATTTTAGAAAAACAGTGACAACTATTGGGCATCGGTCTGTTGTGGTCTTCGGAAAAAAAACTTCCGTTGTTGATTACCGGGGAAGAAAATTACTTTTCCAAAATCGAGGTAATGAACATAGGCTGATACCTAAAATTTCGTCAATATTTGCGATTTCCTTCCAATTTGATGCTTTTTCTTCGAGCATACGCTTCGAAATGATTTGTGCTTCATGATCTAACATGCATTATTTTTCTTGTGTTCAATATTTATGGTGCGTGATGTTTGATGCATGTTAACAATTGTTTTTCGAAAAAAGGCATCAAAAACTTCAGAAATTTTCGATTTCTACTAGTATGTGTTGTGATAATCCTAACTCTACGGTACTAGTTTGAGTCAGTTTTTTTTTTAATGTTTGATGCGAAACACACGAAACTACTGAGCTTTGATTGGCTGTTCTCATGTCATTAACAGGTGACGAATCCAGTAGAATTTCAAGAACAAGTAACGAACCAGATTTTTCCATACAATTGCACAGAAGTGAATCAGCTTATGGTAACGCGCCATTCTTTTAGCACACGAATTAGCTATCAAGAAAGCATGTTTGCTTAACAACATTCCCCAGCTTAGATAACACTTATGTAATCATTAAGCAATAAACACACTCCCCATTACCATGCAACGTTAATTAAGCTGCGAAGCCCAGTGGCGTGTGATTTTCCAGACCAAACCAAACAGAAAAACAGAAAAAAAACTGGCTGCTTACCTGATATTTTTTAATACTATCCAACTGCTCTCTGGTAGGCTCAGTAATGACCGATGTCTGATTGCCAATCGGGGTCGCATTTATATTATTATTGTTCACTATTCTAGCAGGTAACTGAGGAGCAGGAGCTTTGTTTACCAGTCGGCCATCCGATTCAATTTTCAGATGATCCCTCGGGGGCGGCACTGGTTTGGGGGGTACTTGGGGGCTCGCTTGCGCGGAAGGGAGGTGGTTGTAGTGGGCCAGGGCGGCAGAACCATTCAAGGCTGTCTGTGAACAAAAAACAGAAACATATGTACATTTTTTCGGCAAAATTAATAGGGCAGACTGGGACTCTTAGCCATCGAAAATACGAGAAAAAAATGTTTAGTGTTAACCGAATGGTTGGTTAGTGTTAGTAGACCCAACCGAAAACGCCCTTGTTATTTATTGTACATACTTTCCTGACTGTGTTTCAATTCCAAATCAAAATTAATTCCTGGGTTTCAGCCATTTATTGCCTCTATTTATCAATTAAAATACGTAAAAGAGAGACAATAAATGACTGAAACCCAGGAATTAATTTTGACTTTTTATTTATGCAGATGCCACTGATGTGAATCCCCAGGAAATTTTTTGTTACAGTATACCGTAAGAGGGGGTTAGCTGGGAGGCACTCTACCTTTTGTCGAATAAGTTTTTCAAAAAAAATCGGTGATAACAGGGAACAAGCATAAGAAAGAAAACATTAAAATATTCTTATTATATTTTTCTTTCCCGGGTTTCAGACAAAGTGTGAAATAAAAATGTCCGTACCGTTTATTTCATATAACGTTTCGGCGAGACAACAGCGCCATCATCAGATTTAAAATTCCAAACAAACCCATAATTGGGAAACATCAGGTTCGTTTTAGGCTCAGGCTAAATGCTCAATACTTTCCGCTGTTTTAAAATTTCTTCAACATTCGCAATTTTCGTCCTGCTATTTTAATGTTTTTCTCTAATTATTCGCTTTACATTTTGTTTTCGTTTTTTCGAATTATCTGCGCTTGATAATCAAAGATATGCGTGCTCTCGAGAAAAAACTTTACAATGAAACAATAAAAAGCGCAGGTTTCGGAATCGCTAATTGAAGAGTATAACTTCTAAAGGGTGCCGCAATCCTAAAATTGAGAAAATCAAGAAAAACACTTTAAAATATTAATAAAACCATCTTTCGACGCATCGCAAAATCCTTTGCAGTTTCCAATGCATATAGACCCTTTTCAGATGCGTTTCGACACTTACGACTGTTTTCAAGCAAAATATAGATTTTTGAATATTTGGCACTCCCAACTGATGAGAGCTAATAGGCTCGAAAGCTGCACTTGCCCATTTCAAAAACTTTACAGTTTATTACGGCGATTTCGGAAAATAAAACGAATTTTTCAAACTTGCCGCAGGGTTTAACGCGTGACTTTTTCGTCGACGCAAAATTGGCAAGAAACACGTTTAAACCCTGAAGAAGGAAATTTGTTTTCCGAAACCCCCCGTAAACAACGGAAGTTTTTTTCCTGAAGACCTCAACAGATCGATGCCCAATAGTTTCCACTGTTTTTCTAAAATTCTTCAACATTTGCGATTTTCTGCCTGCTACTTTGATGTGTTCTTTAATTATTCGCTTTACATTATATTTTCCTTTTGTGGAATTATTTGCGCTTGGATATCAAAGATGTGTGTGGAATCGAGATAAAAACTTCTGTGTTGAGCACGGGATTTCGAAAATTTGATTTTCTTCTTCAGGGCTTAACCACTTCTTTGCACGAAGCAAAGTTGGAACGAAAGACGCATAAAACGCTGAAGAGGGATATTAATTTTTCGAAACCCCGGTAATCAACAACGGAAGTTTTTTTCCTGAAGACCTCAACAGATCGATGCCCAATAGTTTCCACTGTTTTTCTAAAATTCTTCAACATTTGCGATTTTCTGCCTGCTACTTTGATGT
>NW_026017110.1:2268211-2272037 GCF_020466585.1 Dendroctonus ponderosae | reverse complement strand
ATGTTTTCCTTTTGTGGAATTATCTGCGCTTGATAATCAAAGGCATGAGTGGTCTCGAGCAAAAACTTCTGCGTTTATTAACGCGATTTGGGAAATTTGATTTCCTTGTTCAGGGCTTAACGCGTTATTTTTTGCATGAAGCAAAGTTGGAATGAAACACGCATTAAACCCTGAAGAGGGATATTCATTTTTTGAAACCCCGGTAATAAACAAGGTCAGTTTTTTTCTGAAGATCGCAACAGACCGATGCTCAATACTTTTCTCTGTTTTTTCTAAAATTTCTTCAACATTAGCAATTTCGGATGTTTTTCTTTAACTATTGGCTTTCAATTCTTTTCCTTTTGTGGAATTATTTACGCTTGATAATGAAAGACGTGCGTGGAATCGAGAAAAAATGCTTCTATCGATTACGGCGATTTCCCAACATTGACTTCCTTCTTCAGGTTTTAACGCGTGCTTTGCTCCCCGAAGCAAAGCTGGAAAGAAACAGCATGCATTAAGCGCTGAAGAATGAAAAACATTTTCCSAAAATCACGGTGTTCAACTCGAAAGTTTGTTTTTCYRAAAACCACAAYAGATTCGCGATATTCTCCAATGTTCAAAATTTCTGAACATTTCGGCCAAGACGACCATACGGAAGTTGAAAAAGTTGTTTAAAAAACCTAAAAAATCTCCGAGATAATCTAGCAAAAAGGCAAATCTCCAGGAGAATTGGAAAAGAGTGAATGAAGAATGAAAACTAGCAGAATGCAGACAACGAGAAGAGCTTCAAGCATAAGAATATGAAGACAATGTTTGAGCACAAGTGCCTACATATACAGGGTGCGGGTTTTCGGGTTCCTACATATACAGGGTACAAATCGGGGTCGCATTTATATTATTATTGTTCACTATTCTAGCAGGAGCTAGAATTTTAAATCTGATGATGGCGCTGTTGTCTCGGCGAAACGTAATATGAAATAAACGATATGAACATTTTCATTTCACACTTTGACTGAAACCCAGGCAAGAAAAAATATAATAGCAATTACGCGCAGTCAGGAAAATAAATTATTATTGATGTAACGTGCTTGTTGCATGTTACCCCAAACTAGTGTATAACTTGCAACACTCAGTTCTAATTGTTTTTGCACCAGGAGACTAAAGTCTGGCCACCTATGGGGTCAAGTTTTTCAAAAACTAAAACAAACATCGCAGAAATAATTTGAAAATTGTTGCAAGTAACTGATTTATCGCTAGGAAGTCGCATGCGAAAAGTGTGGAGTTCCTGCGGCTGCTCTAAAAAATTGCCTTTCAAAGTCAACAATTCCTTTGTTGGCTCAAATACCATTCTGTTCTTGTTGAAAATGAGCCAGCAATTTTCCCCTTTAAACCCTTTAAATGTTAAGTGTTGCAATACAAGTTAGTTCGAGTGTACAGACTACCCGGCTACATGGTTAGTTCATACAAGACTAAAACAATGTTAAGTTGCTCTTTGGAAGAACCTCAAACTCGCTTTACCTCTGGTTTACTTTTGGCGGATTTGGCGATAATTTTTGGCGGAGTGCTTTTGCGGTCGATATAATTGTCAGGTACGTCGATAGCTCGTTCTTGCGTGTCCCCGCCGAAATTCACGCCGGAAAATCGATTGTACCCGACCTAAGTTGATTAATCCATAATAAAAAATCGCCTGGATTGGTTAATGTTTGTTCAAAATGCATCAGAAGGTGCTGGGTTTGTTACAGAGACACGAAGTCGTTTTCCTCCAGTACAGAAAAGCTTAGTGTGGACAAACAGTGGGACTTACCGTCAGGGTGGGCTTGGGTGGCGGATACCTTGGAGGCGTTTTATTTCGGGCGACAAAACTCTCCGGAACGTCCACCGCCATCTCACGATGGGGCTGTCCATCGTCCGCTCCATGGGACACCACCATCACCATATCCAAAGAATCCAGATCGTCGGCCGCTTTCTTTACCGGCTCTGCCAGCTCGGAATCGAGCACTACCAAACTGCTGCCCGATCGTCTTCGCGACCTGAAAAAAATCGATTTATAGAAGAGTTTTTGGCCAGTTTGCTCCTTCTAGACCAAGTGGTTCAATTGAAATTGAACCTTTCTGTATCAAATTGGAAGAAGCAGACCATGGAGAAGAGCAACAACCAACACCCACTTAGTTTTAATTGGTGGGCGCAAAGGGAGGCTCTCAAGTTGAATTAACTTCATTCAGTTCATATCGATTTCACCTATTTAACATATACAGGACAAAATAGAAGATAAAATACACATAAGAATCGACAGAGGAAAAACGAAAAACCGCAATACAAGAAATCAAACAATACAGTGAACAATGCAATCAACAAATCTGTTTTCTTGCAACCAGAACGTGGCCGTGATGGTCAATTTGCAGAGTCCAAAAATATTTCATTTCCAGTCCACTTGCTTCTTTAAATTGGGATTTTTCAAGAAAAATTAACACTTGAATGGATTAAGAAGAGTAACAAAAAACATCTCAAATACATCATTTTTTTCTTGTTTGATGCATTAATCATTTATTCACAATTTTGTGCTCTTTGTAAAATCTTGTAGCATTTATAGTTTTACCGATACCATTCTCCCAATATTTCAAAAAAAATAAATATTTTGAAGAACTTTGACCATCAATAGCAGAGGAGATATTTTTTGTTAATAAAAGTTAGGTCAGATCGTCTTCTTTCGATGCAAATAATATCGCAGTATCCCTTTGATCATGTGCTTACGAGACACCCTGTGTATGGGGTTTGCAAAAACAAAGTTTTTCTTTTAATTTTTGAAATATTTAGAAAAAAGTGATTTTTAGGATTTTCAAATTTGCAAAACTTACCAAAACCAGAATAAAACATTTCAATGAAGAAAAAGTTATACGAAAACTGAAGTTTAAATTACCAGAAAAAAAACCAAAAAAGTTGAACGAAAAAGACGCTTGAAATTTTACCTATTAAGCGGTGTTATTTCAGGATATTTGTTGTAAGCACATGGAAAAAATTCATAATTTACAAAAAAAAAATGGTTTTTTGGGGGCAAGAACCGTAGCAAATTATAATAATAACATCATTGAATTCGCTATTAAACAAACTAGCTAATACGTTATGTACTTTTTTTCGGTCTATATGGAAAACACACTTGACGATGGTTTCAAAGAAACGAAACGTTGCAACGCATTTTCATTGACAGGATCTTGTAGAGCTCGACAAGGTGCAATAAGAAAGTATTTTTGTTTTTTTATATTATTTGAAATAACATCAGAAATTGAAAAAAATGGGAATCTGAAAAATTACGTTTTTCTAAATATCTCGAAAATTAGAAGAGAAACTTGTTTTTTGAGGAGGCCATGTATATGTGTAGTAGAGAATTGATTGCACAACTTATAAATACAGTTGAGTCCGGATATAACGATCTTGAAAAATGAACTAAAACTGGTTTGTTATATCCGCAGTTCGCTATAAGCGAATAATAATACAAAAACACGTGGTGTATTTTATTTCGTTATTTTTACATAGAGTAGTAGGAGTTAGTAGGTATGACTAAAAAGAACACAAAAAGATAAACAAAATTCAATCTGAAATCTACTTCATAAAGTCTGTTATTTTTGTTTGTATATTTCTGCTGCAAAAATAGATGTTATTTATGTAGTTTTCAAGATCACCAAAGGACTCTCAGATATGATTAAGAACTTGACGTGATTGTAGAAAATTCTGAGTTTCTGACACTTTTTTTATCATTTCAGAAATGGTTGGAACAGCATTAGTGTCTACAGTAGAATACGTTTTACCTAAATCGTCATCTTTCTCATTATCGCTTAAAGCTGTAGAT
>NW_026017110.1:2263219-2267212 GCF_020466585.1 Dendroctonus ponderosae | reverse complement strand
AACGGGACGGAAAACATGAAATTTTGCAATAATCTTGCGCCACCCTTGCACAAAACGACGATCATTTTTCTAATTTCATAGATAACAAAAGACTGGATTTTTTCTACATAACCCCCCCCCCTGACTTTAAAGCTGGATCCGCCCCTGGTCCTGAAAATGTTTCCATTTTTTCCTAAATCACCCCCTTTAGGGTAGAGCTACAGGAAATAACGCAAATGGCTTTAGACTCAGAAACTCACAAATTTTTTCTAGTTATTTTCTACATTTATCGACCTGAGAACACGCATTGATAAGGGGAAGATGCATACAAGTGTGAAAGTTGCAACATTTCATAGTTTTATGAGAAAAGTCCTCAGTGAACGATAACTATGAAACATCCCTATTACTTGTTGAACATTTAATTTGCTTAAACACATATCATTATTGAATTATTAAACCGCGAAGGTCAAATTCGAGGTAATTATTCAAAAGTTCCACGGCAGGCATCCGAACGCCCGGGAATTTTGTTTTACTTATACCAAACAGAATGCGTGACATTCAAGCAAATGCTTCCCAGAACTTTGTCTAGAATTAATTGATAATTCATTGTTGAAACTTTCCTATCATTTAACAGCATCGTTTAAAGACTTCAATTAATAGGAAACACATAGATATATAAACCAAGAGAATGAGAAGAACCGCTCTAAAGACGGAAAGATTTGAAAATTGCTCAAAATCCGCACACAACCTTAATAATCGGAGATTTATTTTTTAAAGAACCATGCGTTTTTAAAGAATGTAGTCATTCGTAGGCACGTACCAGTAAAACTTGAGCATCCGCATTTTGTTGCCAAAAGACACTTCCAGCACCATTTTAACGTCACCAATGTGCAAAAGTAAAACGGGGTCGCAACTGGGAAAACACTAATCAGCAAACACTTCCGAAAACAAAACACAAAAAAACACCAACCGATCACATTCCAGCACTATTTTCGATTGGGCATTCCTTCGTTGGTACAACCTCGAAGAACTGACTGACTCTTTAAGGCCCAACCGGCGGTTGATTTTCAGCACCAAGACAAGTGGGTGTAACGGACAGGTACAAACGAAGGCAGTTTTGGTAAGCCAGCTCAAGTGGTACCTGTGGGGTACCATGAGGCCGAATCAATATTTACTTCCAATGGGCCAGAGCGTTTCTTCAGGCATTCCTCAGGTATGGGACCGTTTGTTTGCTTGGTCCACGCTGCCAGGTAGAGGTATGAAAGACATTTTTACGATTCTCCGGGTTGCTGGAGCGTGGCTTGTACAGAACCGGAATTTCTGTTTCCTTTATTTATTTTTCATATTTTATGGATAACAAGCCAGGCGCGAATGTGCAGTCTACAATCAATTACTTATATGGAGCGTTTTCTCATAGTCAACACTCTATTCCGGACCACAATGTTACTTGGTGCAACTGAAAATTGTCGATTTGTGCGACTTTCACTGTTAAACGTTTCTCCAGTCTGGTAACAAATTCGTTATTTAATGCGTCGTCGTTAAGACGCTGCAATTTCAGTTTGAAATTAATTCATTAGGCCCATTTAAAGGGTTTGTGCTGGTGAAAATCAAATTTTGTTTCTCTTATAAACTTTTCCAAAAAATTATAAATGTTTTCAAAACTCACTAATACTAAAACCGCAGTTGCTAGAACCAAAATCCATTTTTTTTGAATTAGTCATTCATCTTCAAAAAAAACTGCCAGTTGCGATTTTTTGTGGGCGTTTACAATTTTTGAAGAAATCAACGACGCGTTTTTCGGGTTTTTAAGCCCTCGTGAAAAAGAGTTTCGTCTTGACGTTTCGCAGGCACGAGTGACTTGCATCTTCAGAGGTGGTTGCTGCACCGAAGTTTGTAAAAACTGTTCTTTTTTCAAATTTGCGTTTTTTTAAGGAAAATTCAAAGCACAAGATAAATTTCCTGATAATAAGCAGAAGTTGTTAAATTCCTAGAAAAATCTGATATTTAATGTTAATTAATTGCTGTTAATTAAACTGATTATGTTGCCAACCGATGACGATTTTTTAAACGAAGCTAATTCTACAAACTTTTCTGTAAGTGCTGCCTGTGCAGTTGTGCATCCTTTCAGCATGGTTCATGCAGAGCGGATTTTTGGTGATTTTGAGACGAAAAACACAGCGACAATTTCGAAATCCTCCCACTAAAATCTACTTAAAATTCAACTGGTACTCGGGCCCAACCCATAACGTTTTCCGGTTTGCTTATCTGCAAACAATGACTGATGGAAGAACCGCAATTTTTTTCATAGCTTTTGAGGGCGGACTTGTGGATGTTTTCTAATGGTTTAGTCGTGTAAATCGGTTTTTCTGTTGAAGCTCCAAGCCGGAATAAATTCAAACTTTACCTGCCCTAGTGAAATAATGCAAAAATCTTCAGTTTTGTGCAAACAATTTCACTTGAACGCATTTTATGCATTTATCGTGGGAGGATTTCAGCTCTATCTACTTTCTAGTGCCCTTTTTGATATTTTGGGCCACTTTGAGGGCTTTTAGATTCTAAATTAGTGGCCTGATGCGATAAAGCACTTTTTTAGTTCGGCGCAGCTTAAGTGTCGTTTGAAACACTTAATTATTCAAGAACCCGGTTTTTTGGGCGTTTAGGCCGTCGTGGAAAATAATTTCTGCCCGACGTTTTGCAAGCACGAGCGACTGGCATCTTCAGAGTTGTGTTCGCTTGGGGCGACGTTATATTTCGGCTTTTATACGTGCCAAACGTCCAAGACAAAAAAATTTGAAACTGAAATTGACAATGTCTCACAATCGCGATTTGCTTTAATTTATACGCATACTAGACTAGAAATAGACCTTTATGGTGCTGTTCCGTGCTAACCGACAAATAAGTTTAAACTTCCACGCGACAACACGGAAACTTTCGAGTTTTACCTGCAACTTTGAACAGTAGGAAAACTTTAATCTCTATTTCGCAAACTTGTAACCGAATATCGAGTCCGGTGGTATCTATGTAGAATGCAGACGCCGAAGAAAAATACGCCTGACACACTGTAAATATCCCAAACTGGTTATAGGAATGTGCAATCGTCAAAACCAATTGTTTTATTTGTGCCATGCGAATGACGATTTATCAGAAATTGCCTGGTAAACAAACGACGATATTTGCAGTATGGCAAGGTGGCTGGGAAAATTGCAAAATATGCCCCAAAAAGCAGTTTAATTATCCACTCTTGAATGGAACCTAGTTAAACTGAAAAGAGGCAATAAATTGCCTCTATCTAAGGAAACCTCTAAATTCCTCCCTCCTCCTGGAGTAAAAGAAATTCCAAACCCATGACTGGTTACTTATCACATTGCACCCATTAGATATCGTATAGACGAAAGTAGCCAAAAGATTATTCTAGAAAACGTTCGCATTTCTACCTAAAATCCCTTTAAAGCGGCGCTTACGCTACAATAGAGCCGTGGGAACCCAAAACGGAAATCTTTCAATAATCCAAGCAGGTTGCCCAATAAAAAGACCTGAAAACAGTTCGGGTTCCCACTAGAGCCTACCTGGGACTTTCTCGAATTGTTACAACAAATCTACCTGATTTCATTTTTTCCAACATTCCACGCTTCTCGAGGAATGCGTGTTTCTATTCTAAGTGTATGTGCATATAGAAATCCTTATGGTATTGGTATTCAAATCAGAAGGAATTTCAGATTATGTCGACGGCCAAATAAGGTAAAAACCAGAATGTTCAGGAACCATAAAGCGAAAGGCCGGAAAATCACGTAAATCATATAGAAATTTGAATTTATATTTTTAAGTGCACAAGGAAAGGAAGTGAGTATACAGGGTGGCGTGCGGTGGATGGCACCATAGAGGTACCTACAAGGAAAATGGGTGACTTTATCGGTGTCAAACAAGAGCAGTTTGGGATCATTATCAAACAGGCTGTTAAGAATATTCAGTAAAGTCCGCTTATAATGAACCCGGTTATAGTGAACTTTCGGTTAA
>NW_026017110.1:2259252-2262220 GCF_020466585.1 Dendroctonus ponderosae | reverse complement strand
CCTTAAAAACAAAATAACACTATCTAAGTACTTTGGAAGTTGAAAAGGTTTTCATGGAATCTTGTCGTGTTATTGTCAGTGACATTCTTGAGCTTAAGAGCCCTTTTCTAAACAATAGCCACAATCATTAGATTATCATGGCAAAGAGCGGGACCAACTTTCCAACCTTTTCCTGCAATCTTCAATGTTTTAATGCACCTTCAGCAGATGATTCTGTGCATTGTAAATTCCACATTCAAATCACATTTACATTGTTGTTACGTGCACCACGACCTTCCTTTTTTTAAATAAATATATAAATAGAGACGTTTAACTGCCACCGTCTCTATGCTAATCCGATATCCGCCCAACAAAAAGCACAAAAGACCGGAAAACAGGGCCGGACTTCAACGACTAAATGTTTATACTAGTCATCCGCTCCTTGGTGGCATTGTTGAGTAAAAAATGCCCCACTTTCCTCATTGTTCCGTAACGTCGATGGCTTGATTTATGACATCGAGCAAATCTTCCGGCTTATTATTGACGTGAAATGCATCTGGAAAGTGGGTCTGGCGCCAGGATTGTTGTTTGGTCATTAAACTAAATTCCAGGTGATTTAAAATGTACGTGTGAAAAACGAAAATTGTCCATGAAAACATGAAAATCGGACGCTCACCTTCAGGTTAACACACTCACTGTGGCCCAAAAGCAACCACTTGGTTTATTGAGTAAAAATCTACTGCTTTTTTAACAGACAAAAACGTACCGCGCCCCAGCATGTAAATGAACCATTGTAGTACGCTTTCCATCAAACATTTATCGCACAACTGGAATTCCTGACTAGAAATTTCTGCAACACATATTGTTCCACCTACCAGACCAGACATAAATTGTTGAAATGCCATGCAAATCGCCATACGACCAATAATACTTGTTAGTTAATGTTCCTGAGCAATAACGATATATTTTATTGCCCAATTTGATCAAGAATGGTTGTAAATCGTGTAAGAATTCCCTCAGCTGAAGATTTAGACCAGATCATGGAAGATCTTCTGTCTGTCTGCTCGTTAGAATGTTGCAAAAAATCCACTTTTGTGTGAAGAAATGACGAAGAGAAGAATGTAATGTCGGAAACAATGTAAAAATGCACAAAATTTTAAAACTGAAAGGAGAATTGAAATGTACAGGAGTAACAATAAAATACGAACCGCGAAAAAACTGGTTGGCCATAATTTTAAATATGACCTAAATATCACATAAGCGCTAGGAGCTGGCGGATAAAAGCGAGACATTTTTTGACGCCCTGCATCCTGCAAATGAAGCGATTGCAAATCTACGCTTTTATTTTTGTGGTGGAATATGCAGGTAAATGCAGGTTTTATCGTCGTTTCCAAAGGACGAACAGTAGAAGCGTGCAAACTTATTACAGACGAACAGTAATAAAAATATTATAAAATAGAGATAAATGAACAATGAAAATTCGGCAACAAATAGTTTTAACGATAAATTAAACTCGCGATTTTGAAATTTGAAAGTTTTTAGAAGACCAGATTTATAAAAACCCAATTTCGGAGCGAGCGATTTCTCAACTTAAAGCCCAATAAATAATTCTCATTACACGTAATATTGAAATATTTTTGTCCTACAATGGAGATTCTTTAGCTTTCGCATTTTCTCAAAAAGCTAGAAACCATTTCTAAGCTGGAAAACGTGCAAAATCTTTCTTATTCAGCCTTCAACTTGCTAAAAAATACATTTGGAAACTTTATGAGCCTTGAAAATATCTTATTCAAGATAATGTTTGGTTGGTTATCTACATGGTGTCCCGTAAGCACATGATCAAAAGGATACTGCGATATTCTTTGCATCAAAAGAAGATAATCTGACCTAACTTTTATTAACAAAAAATGTCTAGCTCCTCTGCTATTGATGGTCAAAGTCTTTTTTGAATTATCGGGAGAATGGTACGATGCATTTAAGGTGGATACCCTTTCGATAATGTGCTTACGGGACACCCTGTATAGTTGGTTTGAGAGTGAAAACTGATAAATTTGGCTGTTATGAAATTGAATTTATTTTCGAAAGAAAAGGTTTACCACGGGGCAGTCAAAAATCAATTCCTCAGAAGCGGCAAGAAATTGCAACTTGCTTCTTTCTTCCGCTTTAGAGGAAGCATGGGTTTTCTTTTTCGCACCTCAAAATGTTGGTCCGATACCTACAAATTATCAAAATTCAAGCTTGCAATTGACTAAAACTACAGTAAAGTCCGCTTATAATGAACCCGGTTATAGTGAACTTTCGGTTAATACGAACTTTTTTCCTTTAATTGAAACGTCGTCATAAAGACCAACGTATTTTTTTACTGGTTATAACGAACCCGTTTATACCGAACTTCTGGATATAACGATCACTTTTTAGGTTAGTTGAATATTCACTTTCCGTTTATAACGAACTTCCACGCTCAGCAACACCAATCGTGCGGAGTTGTTTGTTTATATTAGTGAGAGCGAGAGGCAGACAGTGACTTGTTGTTTTTTTGCCGCGTTATGTATGTAAATCGTTTTAGAATGGAAAAACAAAAACGCAAAGCTTTTTCACTAAATGAAAAGTACGAGATTATTAACAAAATAAAAAGTGGCGTAAAGCAGAGTGACATTTGTAAGGAATTAGCACTTGGAAAGTCTGTTGCAACAATATGGAAAAACAGATAAAACATTTTATCAGCGCATGACAAAACAAATGTTAGATGTAGGAAGTTAAAATTATCTGCACATGAAAACGTTGACAAGGCTTATTAAGTGGTTTACTCAAAAAACACAAGAAAACGTTCCCATAAGTGGCAGTGTTTTACAAGAAAATGCTAGTGAAATGGGGAGTAAAATCAAAAATAAAGAGTTTGCTTGTTCTAAAAGTTGGGAACAGCGTTTCAAGAAGAGGCATAATATCAGTAGCGGAAAAATTGTTGGAGAGTCTGCCGGTGAAAAATTCT
>NW_026017110.1:2247532-2259202 GCF_020466585.1 Dendroctonus ponderosae | reverse complement strand
ATTTCAATTTCTTCGAATATGTGAGCATTAATAATGGCATTCTTACAAGAGAACCTCATCTACAGCTTTAAGCGATAATGAGAAAGATGACGATTTAGGTGAAACGTATTCTACTGTAGACTCTAATGCTGTTCCAACCATTTCTGAAAGGACAAAAAAGAAACTCGGAATTTTCTACAATCACGCCAAGTTCCTAATCATATCTGGGAGCCCTTTTGTGATCTTGAAAACTACATAAATAACATCAATTTTTGCAGCAGAAATGTACAAACAAAGATTACAGACTTTATGAAGTAGATTTCAAATTGAATTTTGTTTATCTTTTTGTGTTCTTTTTAGTCATACCTACTAACATCTACTACTCTATGTAAAAATAACGAAATAAAATACACCACGGGTTTTTGTATTATTATTCGCTTATAGCGAACTCCGGATATAACGAACCACTTTTAGTTCATTTTTCAAGTTCGTTATATCCGGACTCAACTGTATTTTTGTTAACAGAAATTACGAATTTTGTTACTCCAATTTATTGACAACTGCGCTTTTTGATAGCAAAATAAAAAATAATGATTTCAACGAAAAATAATTACGGTTTCCATGAAAAAAAATGTTTAGCAATTAAAAAAAATGCACTTGGAGATAAGGAAGCACTGAATTTTTATGTTTGCTGACTAATGGGCAAATCGTGGAAAACGCGGAAAATATAAGTGCGCAAGCAATGACATAAAAACCGGTAAAAACCTTCCCCTTTTGAAAAGTACTTAATTGCAGTTTAAAGAGCGTGCAGCCATAAAAATGCAGTTTAAAAGCGTGTACAGTTTGCAGCAAACAACTGAAATTGAGAGGAACCGACCCTGAACAAAAGCGATTTGAAATTGAAACTAACATTGAAAAACGACCTGATTTTGAAACTTCTACATATCTGGTAACCACCGGGTGTTGCATTAGGGGTGGTCACCGACCATATCTAGCAAATTATTGGGCAGAGACTTTTACGTTATATTTTCCAGAGTGGTCAAGGGAAAAATCACTGGGGCGACTTCAAAAGTGGAACCAAATAACTTTTGGACTTTCGAGACTTAAGTTTGGCTGATTTTGCGCTGAAACTCAATAAGCACAGGATGTGAAATCACGACTCACTAGTTTTTCGGCAACGTCATTTTGCGCCGATTCTAATTGTGGGAACTTTCCATCCACAATGAATCAAATTATGATAATTCAACTCGTTAGCGTAATTGTTTTTCCGACCAATGTACAAACATGACAAGAACGGACGCAGCAACAGGAAAACGCTGCGTTCTGTGCCACTTTCCTTTCGCTTCCAATAGTTCCAAGCCTATTTGCTTAAGACCGAGCATACTGGTTTAGATTGGCGTCGTTTCTTTTAATGGCCACACGGAGAGTATGAATATTTAAACACTTTGAACGCCTCAGTTGCAAAGAACTGAAAAACGCAGGCGATGCAAGAGAACGAACACTTCTACAACCCTTAAAAAAAAAGGATGCCGTATTGGCCGATATTCTCCTTACCTTTGTTGTATTTCGTTTTCTATATTGAGCTTGTTATTGTTGCTCTCGACTGATCCAGTCGATGTCTTCAACTTGTTATTGTCTTCTCCGATGAGCAATTCGGTACGTCCGTTTGCGTACGGGGATGAAGATCGACGCGTCCCGGCGCCACTGACTCCGTACACGGACGGACTTTCCGGTCCTTCCCTGCAAAAATAACACTTTACTTCTGTCCTTTTGGGTTGGTGATGTCCGCAATAAATCGTACGATTTATCGATCGCAGCCCGACCACGCTTTACTTTCATATCAGGTGAGTTTGAATAATTGGCTCAATAAATCGAAAGAAAAATCAACGGAAGTAGAAATACGGGGGGAGTTAAGATGATTATTTTAAAGGGTCTTGTTCAAGTGTTTTTTATAAAATTTGGTATTCAGGGGTTTTCCTGGTTGTTCAAAGTTACGTTGATTTACTTGAATTTAACGATCTTCTAATGAAGGAAGATCCTTATTCCCAAATGTCTCCACATCATTTTAAATTGTTATAAATAATTCATCTCGGATATCTATACGTTCTTCATACACTAAAAGCTTCAGGTGTCCCCAAACAGAAAAATCTAGAGGATCAAAATGCGGACTTTGTGCTGGCCATACTGTTCGCCTTTCCTAAACTGCACACATGAGCTGGTGCTCCCTTTCAAATCTAAATACAAATGCGCAATTTTAGTAAAAAACTCCCAAAAAAAAACTACTTTGACCACCTGCATTGCTGTTTCCGTTGATTCTTCTTCTAAGGCATGTTGTGCTAAATCGCACTATTTTGATCCCAGAAATCCGTCGTTAATTTTGTTACTGATTGATCACCGTGTAGAGTGGGTTGGCCTTTAGAAATAGCAAGCGAAACGTTGCAATCAGAGCGGCCGATTTACCTGTTCTGAGGTCCGATATGGTTGGCGAGCAGCGCAACAGCGCTGATCTGCTCAGGAGCTGCAGGGGCTCGGATATCGTTAGCCAAAAGAGGCGGAGGTCGGAATTTATCACCTCCAGCGCTCCGATGCACGGCCACCACTGATGTGGTGGTTCCGAGAGCGCCGCCTGATCTAAAAGTGATCAGAACACATTAAAACACCTCCTTTTTCCGTGAAGAATGTGCCTATAGAGGCTTAAAAAACGTGCAAGTGAGTAATCCATTTGGTTATTTAATCTCATTTTTCATCTAGCACCATCTAGCAGTAGCAAGTTTCACTTATTTCCTACCTGCTTCCTGTGGGGTTGTTGTTTAAACTTTCGGTGGCAGTCAAAGAAGTTACGTAGATGGGCGAGTTGTTGATAAATCCGTTTAAGTCTTCCGATGTCACAACAGTCTGCTGATTCAGCTGCGACAAATCAAAGCGAATTAATCGAAAAATACGAAAACATTCTTTTTTCGGGAAACTGCATGTCCAAGGAACTTTTAGACAGCAAAAAATTCAAGCTCTTTAGTAGTTAGTCGAACTTTACCTAAATTAATATTCTTTCTGGTCCTGATAAAAACAGTCAAACTTGACGCCATAAATCTAGTGAAGAGGTGATAGTTGATAGTTGCCAGACGATTTGGAAGAAATTTTCGGCCGAAAATCGACGATGGAATATCGAATTTCAAATGCCAAACACCCCCCCTGGTTAAGGCTGCGAGACACTCATACAAGCGCTCCTTGAAGTGGCTCCACTCGAGATGGTTTATGACGAAGACGGGTTGACAAAAAGCAAACCGACCGAGTGGCCAGCCATGATCGAGCATCGGATTACAAAAATCTCCAGCAGGAGAAAATCGCCCCATGAGAGCCAGTCACGAGAATGGAGAACATTGCTGTCGCAAACAATGTCCGAACAATTCAGAAAAACCAGGTTGAAATTCCTGATTTATCTTATCAGAAGGAAAACGAATTCCACCTACACTGTACGGGTTTATGATGCAGTTCGATTCGGAAAAATTGTCCATGATTTGTTCAAAAAACTTAAAATATTGATTGAGGAAAAACAAAGTTAAACGTGGGTATGCACGCCTCATGAGCAACAACCATTCAATAAATTTGATTAGACCACAGAAAATATGGATTTGGATAGAAAATTTGGATCGCAACGGAAAATGTGAACCAAAGGAAYATCGGAAAAATCGGTTGGAAAATCGGCTGATTTGACCGAAAAAACCGTCRCTTGGTCCAATTTTTCCATACTCTTCGATTTTMTWTTCTCTGAAAATTCTATTGAGATCGTTTAGAAACTGAGCAGGATTAATGCATTCAGAATGAGATAATTAAACATTAAATACCGTCGGCTTTTTCAATTATAATTAAACCCAAGTTATAGGCCTGGGTAACTCAGTTAATTTTTAAGAGTTGGCGCAGTGCTGCGCAAATTGTTTGGTGCGCCAACCCATCGGAGCGGCGCAGTAACTCAGTTCCGTTTTTGAGAAAATTGTTATGACTTTTTCAGATTTATTTTAAAGGCCATTTATTAATACTATTTTTAAAATGTCTTCAAATTTCAGAATTTTCCAGTTTTGGCCAAGTTACTCTTTCTTCTAAATGCTCAATTTTCTAAAGTTTCACTAAAAATGCTGACAATCTTAAGGTATTTTCCGAGAAAAATTATGAAATACATTTCAAATCCTTTCTCGCTTTGTAAAAAGTTTTAAAATCCCTTTCCAGCTTCGAATTTAATAAAACTTTTTTGAGTGTCAAATTCGGGACAAAAACGAAATAAATTCCCACCGTTTTTCCCCAAAAACCATTAAGGTTTTCTCAAAACCGATCACAAAACTGACTGAAAAAGCATTATTTTCTGATGATTTTCTTCTATTTTGACAATAATGCGGTGTTTTCAGCAAAAAATGACAAAATTAATGTTGCTAGAAAATTCACCCCATTCATCGGTTTGCAGGGAAATTTAGAAAACCCATTTTAGCTTCGAATTTGGCACAAAAACCAAATAATTTTATTCAGTTTTTTACCGCAAGTAATTAGAACTATCTTGAAAAAACRACCAAAAGTTTACAAAAAATTATTGGGAWAATTCGCCGCCYTCAKCGCTCTGAAGATTTCTAAAGTTCCTTTAAWTTTTCAGGYCACTTCAGTTTTAGCAAAGCAAGAAATAGTTTCTATTAAGAAACTATTTCTACGCWAAAATMGCATTCTTTTTTAGTTTTACYTAAAATACTGGCAAACTTCAGGTATTTTCTGTGAAAAATTATAAGATAMAYTTTWTYGGAACACTCGCCTCCTTAACCGYTTTGCAAAAATGTTTGGAAACTTTTTGCARCKWCSAATTATGGACAAAACCCTAATAATWATTTTTAGSTCTTTTTYCAAAAATATTTCCCCGAWCTGAAAAAGCGAAAGTTTATAATTTTATTTTTCCATTTATTTGGAAAACCCYWGGAAACTTGAGTTTCTTCACTTTTAGGTCAAAGTTTCTGAACAACACTGTCTCTAMRCAGAAAAACYGCGCTTTTCCTAACGTTTTACTGTAAAATACTGGCAAACTGAATCTTTCATGCAAAAAAATTAARAKATCGATTTTACAAGAAAACTCGTCGASTTTCTTYGGACTCAGTTCTGTYGCTGGGAAGATCTAGATKACTWTTTTTTAGTTGTTTGAACAAARYARWCAAAACGTTACTSATAAAAAATGTTAATAACCCTTTCTTRTATRTGAAAATTCCAGTCGCGSGTCTSGKAMMTGCYTTAACAAATGAATTATAACKCATTMACTGATGAGTGATAACWCGTTAACTCAGAGAGCGGCAACAACTCAATAGCGCAACTCAACACAGTGTTACCCAGGCCCACCAAGTTGCGCTCAACTTTTCGGAAAATTGAAACTAACATTTTCTCAGAGCAAATTAGGCAAAAAGGATATGGGGAGTTTTACCTGTTCGGACAGCTCTGTTATGTCGATGGGGGTGATTTTTCGCAGCGCCGAAAGTCTTTCCAGACGTTCGCGAGCCTGCTGTTCCACAGCAATGACAAACGCATCCTGCACGTTGTCTTGGCTCAGATCCAAGTCTACTGCTGCAACAGGAGAAAAAAACTTTATCAACTTTGTTTTGGGGGGGCCGAGGAAACTGGCCTAACATAGAAAAACATTTTTAAAAATTTGAAATTTTGATAGGTTCTGGATAAGTTGGACGAGTCGTCCAACTTATCCAGGCACAATCACAAGAAAATTAATAAATTCAAACTAACCCAAACTAACTAGAAAAATCCCAAGAGATTTAAAGCGGCTACTTGAGTTAGTAATTAGCCTGATGGCGTCCACATTCCGCGCACAAAAATCACGGTAAGAGCACTTATAGTAAAATCGTAACCCAGATTTATTTAAAGCTTCATCTGTGTCGACCATATAGAGTACCGTTGCGTATTACGGGAACGGTAATTTGAAAAAATTCGAGAGCCTACTGCCACTATTGCGGAGGCAATTTGAAAGCTTTTTGCGCCATTTTGCCCCCATTTTGCGTTTAGGTTCGTCCAATTTAAGGCAATTTGCGCTTGTATTCAGTTTCAAACTAACTGAGGACCAGAAGAAGGTTATGGATGGAAAAACCATTCCGAAAGAGCCAAGTCAATATTTCAACTTAAAAGATAAATTATTCATGCTCCTAAACCAGGAAGTCTCTTGTTTCATGTTGTTCAAAAACAACATTTTTCAGTTTGGACTTTTGGATCATTTGGTCCCAAACAACCCTATGGAGGCAATTTTTTGAAAATTTATATCTCCATAACCAAACCAAGAAGACGTTTAATGGTGCGCGCATTTTACGTATCAACGTCCATTCTATTAATCTAGAAAGTTGAATTTTTGGCTCATCACCAGACAGTTTGGTTGCTTCTACCGATTTTTAATGTTTGAAATATGCACAACTATTTCTTGTTAAGCCATTTGGCCTCAATCTCCTCCTAGAACCCATCGAAATGCTTTCGCCAGCACTTCTTAAACGCGGTTAATTTATTCCAAACCTAGACAGTCTCGAAAGAGAATCAATTTCTTCTAAAGTGGCATAATCGGGGACTTGGATGCATTTTATTCAGCAAAGTCGATCGTCACAGTGTTACGAGCGTTCGGAGATTCCATTTAACTTTATCATAGTTAAGGTCCTAAAATGATTTTTTCTTCCTACGAGTAGTTGTTGCACCAGGAGGCAATTTATTGGGAATATTGACGTCGATTTTCAAAATGAGGCGCTTTTATTTTGCAACTATGTGTGCTTTTGGCTATCTGGGTTGAAAACATTGTTTTTTTTATTAATGCTTCACATGCGAATGTTTTGCACTAAAACACTAGAAATGACTTCTTCGCTTCACTTAACATCAGCTTCGGTTGCGATTGAACTTCTACTGAAGACAACACCATCACAGCAAAGATTATCTTCTACACTGTTAAAAAAATCTGGTTGAATTTTCAGTCAAATGTAATTGAAGTTTTTTTCACATACGTAACTGAAAATTCAGGTCTTGTTATTGAAAATACAAATGACTTTTGGTAAAAAAGAAGAAGAAGAAGGTTATTTTAAAAAAAACTTCTTCTTAATTTGTCCGTTGTAGTACGAATTGACAGATATTCAGTCCCTGCAAATAGGTTAAGGTCTGAAAACTTTTTAGTTCCATGTTATTGAATTTTCAGTTACATGTTATTGAATTTTCAGTTACATGTTATTGAATTTTGGATTTTTCATAAGAATACTGAAAATTCAATCACAATGTGCATGAATTTATTTTCAACAACCAAAAACTGAATTTTCAGTTACAAAACTTACTGAATTTTCAACTCATTTTTAACAGTGTAGCACTTCTTGTCTCCCTGTTCTCTTTTCTCTTCGACGCGAATTCAAAGTGTTTTCGCCAGTGAATATTTCGAAAGTTTCCAATTTCCTCTACTCATATCGTTATCGTAGCACCGAAAAGTAAGCGATCCCTAACGGCTTGAAAGGCAGCAACTCCTGCTGAACGATGCTGCAAGACTGGGCCTGAACTCTTAAGAGGTTCGCTGACCTCGATTGGCCAAACATCAAGAGGACATCGCATTAAGGTGGAAGTCCCATAAATCCCCAGGGACATTGGATATATTGATCCCACAGCCATACAGTTACTGAATGCAAGAAGCCAGGCGTAATGATTAGAAGAACTTTCATTCAAGAGAAGGACTCATGCCGCAATAATTAACACAAGTTTCGCTTCTGATTAGCGCTAAGCATCATTTACAAAGGTATTTTTCCAGCCTCTAAACTATTCTTTTTTGGGCCTCAAAAACTGCCCAAAATTGCGAAAATTTTGCCCGAGACGTATGGCCTTTCTTCGACTCTACACATTCACGTCTGCAAATAGAAACGAGGAGAAAAAGTAAAACATTACTTTTGTTTAATTCCTGAAACCGTTCGAGTAGGCGCTAACCAGTCTCGAGAAGACAACCACGTTGCCACGCTCTATTGGTGCTCTTGGTGCCACGCCACAGTCTATTGAACATTCTACTAACTTCTCTTCGTGAGCATTTTAGAAGTTATCATGCTGTTTTCATCCGCATCTCAGTTCAGGCTTCGAGCAGGTCTGAGGCATCGAAAATTGCTCAAAAACCCTTTCCAATCGTTGCTGTACAGTGATTCGAGGAAAAATTTGTCGGAAGCCTTTGCCAGGTCTATACCGAGAGTTTTTTAAGAGGACGTTTGTAACTTGTCGCACTTGACTGATATTAAGTGAATTTGTTTAGAGCATCTTCGCAAAGCAAATGCATTTTTTTCGATAAATTTTAACCATTAACTAATTGTTCCTGTCCGGTTTCATCGCCTCCATTTGCAAAACTCCTTTGTTTATTCAATGACTTGTCCGGTTTCTCTGTCGCACCAGCTATTAAATCTCAATTAAACCAAAACTGAAATCTCATTTTCACTTAATTAACCGATAAACAAACGCAAAAATAAACAGTAAATAACCGTAATCGGCAACACTGTGGTTTCTTAGGCCGGTTAGCCTTGACTCTAGAGGTTCAGATTCTGAAGAGATGACGATGGTATGGCTTTACCAAGAAATGGGCGTATCGTCTATTTCAGATATTGGCAAATCTGCCTTGGAGAGGTTTATTCGACTTTTTGGTGCGATATTTTATTACTTGCTGTTTTTAACAGCCTTTCGTTTCAGTCCAGTAGGTTATTAGTGAAGAAACAATGTTTTATTAGTTGTGCTCACGTTCCACACTCATTCGCTTTCTTTATGGCTTAATAGTAGTAAATGGATACGACCGGCTGTCGAAAACAAATTTTCCTTGGGCAAGTTGGTTCGAGCAGTGCGTTCTTTGGCCATCCACATTTTGTAAGACATTGGAACTGGACTCGAATAGTTTTATGCAAATGTTCGTAATCTTGTTAGATTCTCATAAGATGAGCCAAAATTGCAAATCAACACTTGCATATTCATTCTTTATTTAGCTACATGAACGTTTTCGTTTCCCGCGTGTTCCTACTTCATGGTCTTTTAGAGCAAGTGTGTATTCCTGATGTACATCTGCATCTTCATCCGGTCAAAAATCTGTATTCTCGAAGTGTTTGAAAAACATAAGAAGATTCGTTCCTCAACTGGGTAAATTTTCTATATCATTTTGTTRTCMTTGATTATTTTTCTGCCATTTTCAATTGAGCTCGTCTCGAATTGAGTTCAGGTGCGATGCGTTAGCGACACATTTTTCTGGCAAATAGTGCACGAAAAATCATCTTATTATCTCTAATTGTTTCATACTCGTGCCTATTTGCTCTAATTAGATAGCTAACTACCTAATGTGACACTCCTAGATTAGCAACGGTAAAAGTGCAAGACATAGCAGAAGATTGTTCCACTGAAGACTTGAAGCGTTTCACTAAATATTCCTTTCGTATCAGATTCCGATTGCCAGAAGTGCTCACATATTATTGATTTTTCGTTATGGCCATGGGCACGAAGCCATAAAGTGGTCGTTAGATGAAAAAAGTAAAATGGATTTACCGTTCGGATAATTGGGGAAGCGGAAGAACTATTTTATTGCAATTAATGGAGAAAAATTCCATAATTACCATTGAGCTTGAAAGTGCGCTGATTCGAATTGAAGAACAAATTGACGTAGTCCGTACATCTGATGCCGGATTATTATCCGAAGGTGCTCTTCATTAATTAATTACGATGAGAAAATGGGCATCTGCTATTCAATTCACTGACTCAAAAGGTTCAGTTAGAATTTAGATATTCCGAATATTTAATACAGCTCCTCCACTTGTCGCCTACCTGATGACAAACCATACGTGCAACAATGATTATTAACATTAAAAAAATCATCGGAAGTTGGAACGTGCTCAACTCATGCAGATACTGGCGTCACTATCACCAAGAATTTTAATGCGATTTGAATGGGAATTGTGACGCACAAAACATTTTTCATTTTTATATAAACATCGATATTGTGTTTGTTGTGCAAATTGACCATTGATCGTTCCTCGTACATCAGCCCTAAGGGGCAAAATAGACTGGTTACCATGGCTACCGGTTGTTGATCACTACTGATACCATAGGGCCGAAAGTAGACGAACGAATTCGGCACTTTTCGCTAGGGTCGACTTTGTTACGGGGTGCGATCAACACTAGTTTTCAATTTTCTCTCTCATTTTCAATGCATTGCTTTCACTTTCACCACTTGAGCTGTTTTCCTTAATTCTTTCAACATGCCCCGATATAATTGAATTTTCTGCTCGACGAATGCAAACTGGGCTGAAATTAAACACGAGAACGATTTACACTCGACAATATCTGGAACGGGGGCTTTGGATGAAAGTCCAGGAACATTCGACGTCGATAAACGACGCAACATCTATTGTAAACGACGTGTCACAGTAAGGCCAAGATATGATTGTTTAGTGTTACTTTCCTGATGCATATTGATGGCGTTTTGCCCGCAGTTTACAATGACGAAGATGACTCGACTGATTGCTGAAGAATTTGTAAGCAACAATTGAAAAACCTTCTGACTCTGAAGGTGCAATTGTGAGCGTCTATTGACGATTTGTTTATTAACCATAAAATTGTTTAAGTTGACAACACGCGAAGCAGCGCTTGATTTTAGAATGGAAACTCATCAAGTCGCTGGAACGGGTGAAAACGCATCGCAGATGCTAATTAAACAAAAACTAATTGTTTCGCTGTTCAATGCCAGCTAAAGATTTACATGTTATTAATTTCTGACCTCTAAAATTGTTTATGGAATGGTGCAACGAAATAATCGCGCGATGGATCTGAGCGCGGATCAGTCAAACAGTCAATAGAGATTTGGCAAATCAACCAACATAGCTAGGGATTAATTACAGCCAAAAGAGTCTTAGGTAAAGGAAAACTCTTATATAAAACTGAAAACTTTAATTTAATTCAGTCATTAACCAACCTTTTGACACAGTTTCAAAAAAACCCGTTCTCAATGAGTTGAAAAGTATTCCACCAGCAGTTCAACACCGTCTACCTATACCTATCACTAAAAACCACAAATTAACTCGAAAACCGACACAATTTTGAACAAGACACACATTTTGCGGCAGTTTGGCCCATTTTTCGCGTTGCCACGAAACATAAAATCGGTTCTTGACGCAAGAACCAAAGAACAAACGAGGATCGCGGGTACCAGCGAGTGTTACGACGGTCACCAGTATTTCGCGGTGCCTGCAAAGGCGATAGCGCAGTTCTCAGGTATTTTATTTTACCTCTTTATTTCACCTTTTTACCGACGAAACTAGCCGACGCTGGACGAACGACCAGCTTACCTTTTCCACAAACGGAAACCGACCCTGTTATGCAATAGTTACACTATTGTTAGTTTAGTTGAGTTTTGCGTTCAGTTAGGCAACTGAACCGTAGGTGGAAATGGTATTCGTACATTGGGGACTGTAGTTGCAACGACTTCTGCCCAATGGCAGCACTGATACAGACGCGTTCCCATGGGAACAACAGTAGTGTGGCGACGCCAAATCACTATTTGCGCCATGGGTGCTACAGGTGGAGTTTGTAGTTGTTCACTAGATATTTTCGAAAAAGGAAAATAGCAGTAGGAAAATTCGAAACACGTTGGCCTACTCCAACGCAACAAACACTCGCATTTGCTATAGAAGAGGGAGACAATAG
>NW_026017110.1:2243695-2246533 GCF_020466585.1 Dendroctonus ponderosae | reverse complement strand
TCTCTGGCTCGAATGGTTCATGAGAAACGAATAAAGGCCATTTAGTTATCTCTGGAATGATGTAAAAAGGAGCGTTCTTGCTCATTTTGCTTCCGAGAAACATGCAGAACGAGACGGAAAACATGAAATTTTGCAATAATCTTGCGCCACCCGTGCACAAAACAACGATAATTTTTCTAATTTGATAGATAACAGAAGACTGTAGTTTTTCTACATCCCCCTCCCTGACTTTAAAGCTGGATCTGCCCCTGGTCCCCAAATGCTGCACATCCTACATTGAACTCAAAATCTTGAATGAAACTGTAAACTTCGCTTTGAATTTCCATGAGTCGGAAAACTTCTACAGTCGCTGCTTTTGGCCCCCGATTTTGGCCATTATCACCACTTGAAAGCGACGCATCGAAAGAATAGCGCGCATAGTCGTTCGTAGGGAAAATTGGAAATTTGAAGCTAATTTACTGGATGTAGAGCGCTATTGTAGGTCAGGATCAAAAAAGGACATGTGGAACACTTGCCATTTGAGGAACTTGCCAAAAATTGTACTCGCCCTTTCAACAAGTCTCTACTTATTTGCCTGTTCATTGAGCTCGAATCCAGCTGGTTATTTTAAAAAACGCTTTTGCCGCCGACTTTTTGAAGCTCTAATGCAAACACATACGATGAAATTCGAATGGTTCCTCAACTATTTTTAAACCATTTGCTTTAAGAATAACGAATCCTATTCGAAGTTACGAAGGCACGTTGTGTCGCTGAATATTCTCAAATGCTCTAGAACTTTCGCGGTAGAGGATGAAAATTGATCAATCGTGGGGTGGCGGGAGTTAGAAGAGCAAGCTAATATAGCGTTGACTCATATGGAAAAATCAATGAGAGAAAAGTGATAGAAAATCCCATTTTCCTAAGAAACACCACTAAAATCAAGAGAGATAGACTTTCGAGGCCATTCCTTAAAACTAATGGGTTTTTCGGGTTTTTAGGCCGCCGTTCGGTAGAATTTCTTCTTGACGTTTCGCAAGCGCGAGTGGCTTGCATCTTCAGAAGTGGTTTGCTTGAACGCTTACACTGATCCGATCGGAACAGTTTTACCACTAAAATCGTCGTTAAGAAAAAAGTCGTTATTCGAAAGAAGTAAAAATTTGTGGAAAAATTAAAAAAAAAAACAGTCGCACTTTTGTATGCAAAAATGTTGTGGCAAGTGAGTTTAAAACCAAATAAAAAAATGATCAAAAATTAAAGCGAGAGAAATGCGCTCTACTTGTTCATGCAGAACCGTACCGGGCGGGACTTCCTCGACTGACTGCAGTTACAGATCCGATTGACGAAGCAGATGAAAGACCCCGCTGTCACAGTTTGTCACTTTTTGTTTACGTTCTCAATCTAAGCATGTTATTTTCCTTTATTGCTTAATTTTGAATTACTCAATGTCCGATAACTGGTAAGCGAAGACAACAAGCTCTGACTCAATAGCTGCCACTAGGCTTTGGAAAAATATGTGCTAGTCCTACGTACATGTGAGTAAAATGTGATAACCTATCAAGCTCAAATGTTGAACTTTTTTCTTCACTTAACTTTAGCTCTGATAGTGTGGTATTTTGTTCGAGAACACCAGCCCCATCGTTGTTGAGTTAGTTTAATTCAGCAGCTCAAACCTGTCGCAAGTATGACCATCAACAACTTGATTTTACGATTCTACAAGCATCCAGGATTTACACCGAGCAAACAGAAGGAGGTGTTAGTGCAGCTCCAGAAAGTTTCCGCAGCTGTTGAAGACCTAGATACAGAACTGTGTTATCATGTCGAGGTCAGCAAGCCTTTGACTTCAGCGGAACTGAAGACTTTGCAATGGATCCTGCAAGATTCGTTGGCACCAGCCAAACTATCCGAGAAAAGCTTGGTAAAACCCTCTGCCAATCAAGTGCTGATCGAGGTGGGCCCCAGATTCAACTTCTCCACGGCCTACTCCACAAATGCTGTGTCAATTTGCCAAAATGTGGGGCTAAGCCAGATCGTTCGCCTGGAAGTCTCCAGAAGATATTTACTTAATCACAGACCAAATGTGCAAGTTGCCCCAGAACTATTCACCAAATTGGCATCTTCCCTTTTCGATCGCATGACCGAATGTCTATACACTCCCGAGAACCTGCCGAAAAACAGCTTCAACGAAAAGCTCAAGAAAAAGGAAAACATCAAGGAAATCGACATACTGCAAAGAGGAGCCGATGCTCTGAAAGAAATAGACCGTGAACTAGGTCTAGCTTTCGATGAAGCAGATCTGGCATACTACACGAATCTTTTCAAAAATGTCTTGAAGAGAAACCCCACAAATATTGAGTGCTTCGATTTGGCACAGTCGAACAGCGAGCACAGCAGGCATTGGTTTTTCAAGGGGAAAATGATTGTGGATGGTGTGGAGTATGAAGAATCGCTGATTGATATGATTATTGAGACGCAGAAACACTCAAACCCCAATAATGTTATCAAGTTCAGCGACAACAGCAGGTAAGAAAAAAGTTGCCACATGTTAAGTGAAAACTAAACGAAAACTAACGCATATCCAGTTTTTAGAGCATTGTTTAGTCAATATTTGAAATTGAAATCGTTGCGTAACACGTCAATAATTACAGGCGATTGAAAGCTTTAGCAAAGTGATAAGAAACAATCAGCATAGTTTTGATTTCATGCAACGAATTAATCAGTATG
The DNA here is from genome assembly GCF_020466585.1 of Dendroctonus ponderosae. Classification (NCBI taxonomy): domain Eukaryota; kingdom Metazoa; phylum Arthropoda; class Insecta; order Coleoptera; family Curculionidae; genus Dendroctonus; species Dendroctonus ponderosae. The sequence continues at coordinate 2,243,833 of NW_026017110.1, read as the reverse complement.
TGTTAACAATTGTTGTGTGCACAGTTGCTAAGCCATTTTAAAAGATAAGCTTAATGATCTTATGTGGAAATTCGTTGTAACGGATTTATTGACGAAGCTTAGACAAAAACAAGTCAAAGCTTTAGGCAAATATTTATG
>NW_026017110.1:2234955-2242696 GCF_020466585.1 Dendroctonus ponderosae | reverse complement strand
CGCCTCAACAATATAGAACTTATCTACAAATATTTATGGTGTTGGGGCACGTTTCCTTGTAAATTTACTAATACATTCCTGATACTTTTAGTGCAATCAGAGGATATATCCATCGCAGTTTACGACCAGCTAGTGCGGGTTCGGTCAGCGAGTTGCGTCAAGTTCCATCAGAATCCCATCTGATATTCACAGCAGAAACGCACAATTTTCCCACTGGAGTGGCTCCGTTTAGTGGGGCAACTACAGGCACGGGAGGACGCATTCGAGATGTCCAGAGCGTCGGAAGAGGAGGATACTGCATTGCTGGCACTGCCGGATACTCCGTTGGTAATTGTTCAGTTGGCCACCTTCATGCCTGGAACCTAAACCTCAATTTGCAATCCTTAACAGGGAACCTGCACATACCGGATTATCAGCAACCGTGGGAGGACGAAAACTTCCAATATCCTTCAAACTTCGCTTCCCCATTAGAAGTGCTGATTCAAGCCAGCAACGGAGCCTCGGACTATGGGAACAAATTTGGCGAGCCTCTTATTAGCGGCTTTGTACGCTCGTTTGGGCTTCACGATGCAACTGAAAGAAGGTAAAACAAAATCAAGAATTTCTCCGAAATCTAGCTCTCAATTAACGCCTCTCGTCGTAGGGAGTGGATCAAGCCAATAATGTTCAGCGGTGGGATCGGAAGCATGGAGGCAGACATGACCGAAAAGTTACCACCCGAAATAGGCCATCAAATCGTGAAGATTGGCGGCCCGGTATACAGAATAGGCGTCGGTGGGGGCGCAGCCAGTTCTGTAGAGGTGCAAGGCGATAACAAAGAAGAGCTCGACTTCAATGCGGTTCAAAGAGGTTTGAACTCCTCTCTCACCTATTGAAAATGGGCAGTAACCCCCAGTTGTTTTAGGCGACGCTGAAATGGAAAACAAACTGAACCGCGTTGTAAGAGCTTGTTTGGAACTGGGGAAGAATAACCCCATTATTAGCATCCATGATCAAGGAGCGGGCGGTAATGGAAACGTGCTAAAAGAGCTGGTGGAACCGGCAGGAGGCACAATATACGCAAACCGATTTGAACTTGGCGATCCCACAATTAATCTCTTGGAACTGTGGGGCGCTGAATACCAGGAGAACAACGCCCTATTATGTGCCAAAAGCAATTTGGAGGTTTTGCGGACGATTTGCCAACGAGAGAGGCAAGTTAAGAGCGTCTGCTTTGAAGCATAATCAAACTCCTTGCAATTAGGTGTCCTTTAAACATTGTCGGAGAAGTAACCGGCTCTGGCTCAGTAGAATTAGCCCTTGATGAATCCAAATCGCTGGTTCCTTTCAACCTCAAGCTGGACCATGTACTGGGAAAGATGCCCAGGAAGGTGTTCAAGTTGGAAAGGAAAACACCACTCTTAAATCACCTTAAATTGCCTACCGCAACGTCCATCTATCACTGCCTTGAGAAGGTCTTGCGACTACCATCGGTCGGGAGCAAACGATATCTCACCAACAAAGTTGATAGGTAAATTAAGAACGCATTCGACTGAATTCGTCCACGTTCCTCAACAAACTTTCAGATGCGTTACGGGTTTGATCGCTCAACAACAATGCGTCGGGCCTTTGCATACTCCTCTAGCAGATGTGGCCGTTACCGCAATATCTCACTTTGGATATGTAAGCTTTAACAAAATTGATTATAGCCCTTGTATTTATTGAAAACTCGCAGGAGGGAATTGCGTCGTCTATTGGAGAGCAGCCCATAAAGGGCCTCATCAACGTCGAAGCTGGAGCGAGGATGTCAGTTGTTGAAGCCATAAGGTAAGTCGCACCTTAATCTCTATATGGAGGCGGTTCTTAGTGAAGGTTTCTAGCAACTTGGTGTTTGCTGGCATTACTGATCTTAAGGACGTGAAATGCAGCGGAAATTGGATGTGGGCAGCTAAACTGCCGGGCGAAGGGGCCGCTCTATACGATGCCTGTAAGGCCATGTGTAGCTTGATGTCGGAATTAGGTGAGCACTGAACTTTATGCTGAAAACTATCAGGCAAATTCAGGTTTTCTAAAAAGTATTTGTTTTGAAGGGATTGCTGTTGACGGTGGCAAAGACTCCCTTAGCATGGCTGCTAGAGCGGGGAAAGACACTGTAAAAGCTCCCGGGACTTTGGTGATTTCTACGTACGCCCCTTGTCCCGATATTAGAAAGGTTAGACACTTAACAACTTAACACTAGTTTTGCTTCAACTAGGTATAACCAAAAAAGCGATTTCTAGGTGATTACTCCTGATTTCAAAGCGCCCTCAATGGGCAAGCAAGGCGTGCTGCTGTTCGTAGATATTTCTCGCGACGCCAATCGCTTAGGAGGATCAGCGCTCGCTCAATGTTGCAAACAACTGGGAAACAACGTTCCTGATTTACACTCAGCCAAAGACTTGAAAAATGCCTTCGCTGCCACTCAGGAACTGATCAAAGATGGGGCGGTGCTGGCCGGCCACGATGTTAGTGATGGAGGACTGATTGGTATGTTTTTCGTCTCCCCGACAACTGAAGCCGATTAGAAGAGTTGAGTTTTCACACTTTCTAGTGACTCTATTGGAGATGTGTTTTGCTGGAATGAGCGGGATGAAGGTTCATGTCAAGCACAGACAAGGCAAACCGATAGAGGTTTTATACTCAGAAGAAGTCGGCTGGGTGCTGGAAGTCCTGGAAAAAGACGTCGGGTATTGCATGTCGGTGTTTCAAGTAATAATCTAAATGTTTTTAGAGGTGAATTTATGGACATTTCGGCTAAATTCTAGGGCTACCACGTGCCAGTATTTGACATCGGAAGGAGCGTCGGTTATGGGATCAAGTCGGAAATTACCATAGCAGTTAACAACGCGACCCTGGAAAGCACAGTCTTACCGCTGATGCGAAGATGGGAAGAAACCAGTTATAGACTGGAGCTAAGGCAAACAATCAAAGAATGTGCCGACTCAGAATTCGCCTCGTTAGCGACGAGAACTGGGCCCAAATACTTATTAACTTTTGATCCAGATTTCGAGAACGTGTTCCGGGCTGAAAAAATATCTGTAGCCGTCATACGGGAAGAAGGTAGTTTGCTTGTTAATTTTTCCCATTGATCTACGATCTGATTCCTTAGGTATCAACAGCGATAGGGAAATGGCCGCAGCTTTAGTTCGCGTAGGGTTCAAAGTATGGGACGTTACAATGCAAGATCTACTAACTGGAGCTGCCACTCTTAATATGTTTAGGGGCGTTATATTCCCGGGCGGGTTTAGCTATGCTGGTCAGTCCATTGTAGTAAGTTTCCCTCCAAATAAAAACGCTTGCATTTTTCAGATGTAATGGGTTCCGGCAAGGGCTGGGCGGCGAGTATTCTCTTCCACGACAAGGTCAAAGAACAATTTACAACGTTTTTCAACAGACCGGATACATTCAGTTTGGGCGTATGCAATGGGTGCCAATTGATGGCTCTTATTGGCTGGGTTGGCACACCATTAGCAAACGAGTTCGCGATTCCCGATATAACTCTGGAGCATAACAAGTCTGAAAGGTTCGAATGCAGGTGGAGCACAGTGAGAATAGAGAAATCTCAGGCCATTATGTTGAAAGACATGGAGAAATCCGTTCTAGGTGTTTGGGTAAGAGGGTTTGGCAAAATATATCATTGATGTTTTATAGTGTCTTTTAAACAGGTGGCACATGGTGAAGGGCGGTTTGCCTTCAAAGACAATACAATCTATAATAAGTTGGTGAAAGATGGACTGGTCGCTTTGAGGTACGTGGATGATAACAGTCTGCCCACTGAGGTGTATCCAATGAATCCCAATGGAAGCCTAGAAGGTCTAGCAGGTATTTATCAACACTGATGTTATGTGCGTTTTGTTTGAGTATCGTTGTTTAAGGCGTTTGTTCTCCGAATGGAAGGCACTTAGCCATTATGCCGCATCCTGAAAGATGTGTGCAGCCTTTCCAATGCCCGTATATGCCGAGGGAATGGATCCACTATCAAAAGAGCCCTTGGGAAAAGATGTTCAAGAATGCCTTCGATTGGTGCACGAACAATAAATGCCTTATGGTCTACCACTAACCAACTGGCCTGCCAAGCAAGTGGTTGGAGTTTTTAAATAAGTGCAATTGCGCAAATGGCCTTAATATATATATAGTTATTTGTTGATCATTCCATTTATCTTTTGTTAAGTATGATTTTTCTAAACATTACATTTTTGAAAAAACTGAGTTTTTTTCAAGACCAAAAGTATCACCCTGTAGGCTATCTCAAGGCAACTTGGGAATATCATAAAATAATACGACTTGTAGATAGTGCGGAGAAATCGTTATCAATATTGAGAATGAGTTAACACTTTTATAAGTACTGGCTGCTCGCTGCGACATTATCACTTAGAAGCTATCTGCCAAGTAAAAATAAGCAAGTACTTAGCAATACTTGCTAAAAACTGTCGTTGGATTTTTTTGGAACCATGGTAAAGGCCAAGAAGTTTATCTTATCTAGACATTTCGTAGGGTTTCCTCAGCCAGGAGACTTGCAACTGATTGAGGAAGAGCTGCGGCCTCTCAAAGATGGAGGTAGGCACTTTAGTTACTTTTGAAATAAAATATAATTGGGTAAACTTGCAGAATTTCTTGCGCAGGCTTTATATCTAAGCGTGGACCCGTACATGAGAAAGTATGCCAACACCATACCTTTGCAATCTACTATGGTAGGCACGCAGGTTGCCAAGTAAGTAGATAAACAGTGGCAGCGAAAATCTAAATGGGAAATTTTGCAGAATTGTGGATAGCAAAAATGACAAATTTCCTGTCGGCAAGTTCGTTGCAGCCCCTTTTGGCTGGCGCACTTTTACGATATCCAATGGGGAACCTGCTGCTCGTGGGGTTCCAGTTCTACTACTGCCTGATATGGGCGATCTTCCTTTATCCCTAGCAATTGGAGTATTAGGGATGCCCGGGTTAGATCAATTATTTTTTGGGAAACTATTTGAACTTAAAAATGAGTGCATGGTTTTAGCAACTCCGCGTATTTTGGATTTTTGGAAATTTTGCACCCACAAGCTGGAGAAACCATCGCAATAAGTGGCGCCGCTGGAGCTGTTGGAAGTCATGTCGGACAAATCGCTAAAATTAAAGGTAGATGCTAACAAATAATCATTAGCTCGCTCTGTACGATGATTTGTGAAACGTTTTAGGGTTGAAAGTAATTGGAATCGCGGGTTCAGACGAAAAAGGCCGATTCCTGACCAAAGACCTGGGCTTTGACCATTTTATCAACTACAAAACCGAGGATATTTCCCAGACATTGCAGGAAATTGCCCCAGAAGGAGTGGATTTGTATTTCGACAATGTATGTCGGTATCGCGCAAAAAAACCTCACCTAAACGAGCTCCATTGTAGGTAGGTGGAGAAGTTAGCGATGCAGTGCTCACAAACATGAAAGACTTTGGCCGCGTGAGTGCCTGCGGATCAATTTCCGGATACAATGATGCAAAACCTCAAGGTACTGTTCCAATGGCAACTTTTCTCTTTGCATGAAAAATGTTTGTTCAGGTCCACTAATCCAACCAACCATGGTGGCGAAACAACTGAAAATGCAGGGTTTTCAAAACGTCGGCTGGCGGCATCGATGGAGTGAGTCCTTCGAACAAAACCTCGAATGGATCAAGGAGGGCAAACTGAAGTACAAGGAAACAGTGACTGAAGGATTTGAGAACATGTTTAATGCCTTCACGGAGATGCTTCAAGGGGGAAACACGGGGAAAGCTATTGTAAAAGTTTAATAAAGAAAAAAAAACTGAACTTTTTTTTGTTTTAACGAAATTGAATTGCCACGAACACAACAAAATCAAAATAAACCTATTACGAACCTTCTCATTCCATTTATTCCAGGACTTTCAGATCAAATTAAACGAGTAGGTAAAACATTTAATATTAGGACTATCTTCAAAACTGAAAATACAATTAGAAGTAAAATTTCAGTAACAAAACCTCATGATATAATTGAAAATACAAAAAATTTAATTTATAAAATTCCTTGCGAATGCAATAAATTTTATATAGGAGAAACCTCAAGACCATTACACAAAAGACTCAAGGAACACCAATCATACATAAAAAACAGAGAATATCATAAATCACACATTTGTCAACATGCATTTGATAATTGCCATAAAATTCAATGGAATAATTCCACAATTTTAACAAAAGAACAATCCACAAAAAAACGCAAAATTAAAAAAAGCGCACTAATTTTACTAAACCAAAATAATTGTGTTGCTTCATGTTCATTTAATTTAAGTCATCCATGGTTACCTATGCTAAAATCTGAAGTAGACCAGAGAAACATACACCCAAATTAAATTTACATCAAAATTATTAATTAACATTACCTTTATTAATTTAAACAATGAGATTAAGTCAAAGTTACATAACTGACAATATGCACAGACGAATTATCAGAACGAATTTTCATATACTGTATTATCCTACTATTGTTACACAATTTATTAACATACTTTTTTTTAGGTTCATTTAGGTTCTTTTGATAACGATAGCAGAAAATAGCTATCGAAACGTCAAGGTAATTTTTCAAATTAATTTCTCTACTAATTGGAATTTTCTCTTACACCTTGAGCTTGAGTGTGTCGCAGGATACCCTCTAGGTGATAGTTCCTGATTACTTTTTGATAAATAATTCGTTCTTATTGCGAAATAGGAGCACTATTTATCAATCTGTGATAAAAGACGTGAGGAAATTCTGTCTTTTTTAAAGACAAAAATGTTTGAGGCAAAATACCCAAAAAGAAGTTTGTAAAAAAATGAATCCGCCTCAACAATATAGAACTTATCAAAAGCTGAACTGTTCGTCTAATGTAAGAAAATAAAAACTGAACAACCCAGACAAAATTTAATTGTCTGCGGGCGATCTTTTTGAAATATGTGGCGTGATGTAGCGGAAAAGACCGAAACTCGTTTTGTATTAAATGGGAAATTATTATTCAAACCCAATCCGCTCCACTAAATTCGAGTAAGCCGCTAAAACTTCAAAAGCAATAACAAAGATTCTTTCGGCTTCTCGGTCATTTATTACAAACGCATCTAAGAAACAAAATGCCTCAAATTTCACAATAATTTGCAAAACAAATTTATGTGTTACTCTGTTATAAGCTATAATATAAAAAAGCTTTGTTATAAAGACTCTGTATGTGCATATTTTTGAGATTTGTTAGGTCCAAAATGAGCTAAAAAATAGTGTTCTTGATTTTCTCGTTATTTTTCTCTTAGTGCGGGTGCATCTGTAGATCTGATAAACTTTTCAAATACACATTGCGTTATTAAACTGACAGTGATTTTGATTTAACAATTATTGAATGTGATATTATTGTGTTCGGTGCAGTTTATTTTATAACGCTGATAACAATGAATCAACAAATTATCAAGGGAGAAGCTGCAGATCCTCTAAATACTAGGATAAGGGTGCTCATGTACTAAAGGTCTGTTCGAGTTTCGCCTTCTTTTAAATTTCCAATTAAAGTACACACACAATTATACACACTAAAGCAGTTTAAGTGCAAAAAATGCAGATCGTCCATCAATTTGCAGAAAAATGTATTAGAAACTTTTAAAAATCATCTTCAAACGATCGGGTATTTATCATTGCAAATGAGATTGCACATTGCCGTGCACTGTTAAATATTGTTTTAAGAACTTACAATCGATGTTGTGCAACAAAATTGTG
>NW_026017110.1:2230459-2233956 GCF_020466585.1 Dendroctonus ponderosae | reverse complement strand
TCACGCAACGCATTCTTGATGTTAAGACGATACGAATCTCTCTTCAGCTTATAGTTGCAAAATATGTAAAACGAATTTATTAGGGCTTATTTTCAATTCCCTATATTATTTCTATGATTAATTGTGTTTACCACGCATCAAAATGGATTTTTCCCTTCATATACCCTTTGATTCCTTTATGATTACATTTTCTCAATTTAGTTTAATTTTTTTAGCCTTGGATTAGTTCAGTTATAATTTTTTTTTTAACATACGCGCGATGGCTTACATTATGTATACAAATAGTGTGTCAAGTGTATCCTGTCTCTATATAGCTCTTCCTGGTTTTACCGTCTATTTTAAACAGATAGAACGTCTTCCAATCACCAAAATTAATTGATTTTTTAAGCCTATTCAGATACAAGTTGTAGCAGATGTTCATGAACAACATACACAAGAGCAGTCGCAAAAACATGTTACATTGCGAAAAGTATTAAGTAATGCTGAACGCCAAAAACGATTTCGTGCTAAAAAAGGAGCATTAAGTAATAGATCAACTCAAAGTAGCTTTTATCAACCACGAACTAGTGCTGAACGTCAAAGATTATACAAAGCATATAAGAAATTACGACGAAAAAATACAGAAACTGAAGAAGAGTTTACACAAACCCAAGAAGAGCAACATCTCGTAAAGAATGTTAAATGTTGCAAATAAAAAAGATATTTTACATTCAAAAGGAAATTAAGTGAAATTTTACCTATTCCTGATCCATTTATAAATTATTAAACTAACAAGAATATTAATATTATAAAATAAAATAATTATTGCCATCATGCGTTAAACAAGTTCAATATTTTATGGTTTCTATTAATTTATGTTTAATTTATTTACGTTATCACTTTTGTCGAGCGTCCTGTGACGCACACCATTTTTTTCTTACTGCTTGTAGATTCCATTGCCACAATATGAACTTAGTCTGAAGATTACAGGCATTATTATTATATTGTTTACTGTTGATCGAACATAGAGGTACAAAGTCCATACTTATTATTAGTTTCGATTATTAGTGAACACTTAATTATCACCAAGAAAACGCCATCTCATTCTGAAAGCTATTTGACCCTCTTATCTTTATTGGAAATACACACTTTTGATTTTTTAACGTGACTTGCGTAGAAATTGAGGATCATAATTTTTTTCCATAATGAAAAAGCAAATTTATAGAATTCACAAATTTTCAGGTACTATTTCCACTAATCCCATTAATATTCAAGCATTACATCATGTTAATCACGTCCTACGCGATAAATAGTTTTATCTGATTCGGCTGCCTATAATATTGAACGGTTGAACGTCGTACATTCACACACGATCGCACAGTTTTATCGCAGTTATTCCCTAGACAATATCGTGGATCGAAATGGTGGTAGCCAAAAAGTACGTCTTGGTGAAACACAGCGAAGGGTTCCCTAAACCTACCGACTTCAAGTTGGTGGAAGAACAATTGCCTCCACTGAAAGAAAATGGTAAGAACAGAGACCAAATTCTCGATAACCCAATGAAAAATTCGTTGTTCTTTCGCTTAGAATATCTGACCGAAGCGGTTTTTTTGAGCGTGGACCCCTACATGAGGGCATACATGCCTAGAGTGAAGCCAAACACCACTATGATTGGTTCCCAGATAGCCAAGTAATATTTCAACTGAGCGCCAATCGCCATCAGTTTAAGTGATTTTTTTCAGAATAGTGGAAAGCAAAAGCCCGAAATTTCCCGTTGGTAGGTATGTGGTTGGTCAGTTTGGCTGGCGATCGCATACGGTGGCGTCTGAAAGTGGACCACAAGAATTAGGACTGCAAACATTCCTCTTACCTGATTTCCAAGAGCTGCCTGTTTCCTTGGGTTTAGGGGTGTTGGGAATGCCAGGGTAAGCATTTAAACTCTATTTAAAAATTAAAAAATATTTAAAAAAGCTTTCACTACTCGACCTGTTTATCGTGGTAAAATGTGGCGAAAATGGTGCCGTTTTCGGTCAACGATTAGCGCAAAAAACACGATTTTCCTGGACGAACGTTTCGGCTATTTGTAATTGGCGGCGACTAACAAAACTTTTCTACTACTGAATGGGTTTTTTGCAGGAATACTGCGTATTTTGGACTTTTGGAACTCTGTCAACCGAAAGCAGGGGAAACTGTGGTGATCTCAGGAGCCGCGGGAGCTGTGGGAAGCCTTGTAGGACAAATCGCCAAAATCAAAGGTCTTAGTCTGAATTAGAGCCAACTTCTTTTTCATCGCAAAAATCTATTTAGGCTGCACAGCGATTGGTATAGCGGGATCCGACGAGAAGGGAAAATGGCTCATCAACGAGCTGGGATTCGATCACTTTATAAATTACAAAACCCAAAACGTTGAAGAGGAATTGAAGAAAGCCGCTCCCAAAGGAGTAGACTGTTACTTCGATAATGTAACCAACTTAATCGACTTTAATCTTTGAATTACTAATCTTTTTTTGAAGGTGGGAGGAGAAATTAGCACGACAGTAATCAATCAAATGAACCAATTTGGTCGAGTGGCGGTTTGCGGATCAATATCCGCTTACAATGCAACAGGCCCAATAAAAGGTACTCACATAAAGCGGAAGAGCAATGAAATCACTCCAAAGTGTTAATGTTTTCAGTGTCCACCCCCAATGCCAGCATTGTCCTTCAGCAACTGAAATTGGAAGGATTTATCGTTTCCAGATGGAACAACCGATGGATGGAAGGAATTCATCAAAATCTGCAATGGATCAAACAGGGAAAGCTAAAGTACCGGGAGACGGTGACCGAAGGCTTCGAGAATATGTTTAAGGCTTTTACTGAAATGTTACAAGGTGGTAATGTGGGCAAAGCCATTGTAAAAGTGTGAGCTAATAAAGTATTAAATTTGCTTTGAGTGTTTCTTATACTGATTTTAGTTGATGTGGACTGAATGATGATGATAGAGCGACTATTTGAAAAACACGTTAAAATTGTATTTTATAGCGCATTCGCCATTTCGTTCGGTTTGAGCTTAGCTTTCCATAAGCACGGTTTGGGTTCAGACTAGGGCTCGGAATCAAACTCGAATAATTCGAATATTCGAAAAGCGAATAATTATGTGTAGTCATAACTCGAATATTCAAATACTCAAATACTCGAATAATCGAATACTCGAATACACCAACATTATCCCAGATAGCACACAAATATTACAGTAATATTTTTTTGCAATATTTAATATAGGTTGAAGCGACAGATTCTTGAATATTATAACAATATTTCTTATAATTATTTCTTTGACATTTAAATCAGATATTTAAGAAATATTATTTAAAAATATTTATTTGACATTTAAATCAAATATTTATTGTTTGTATATGTATTTATTGTATGTTTTTGTTACATGCTAATTAAATATTAGAAACAAATATTTTCTAAATAACATTTAACTAATATTTAAGAAATATTTCTTTTTATTTTGAAATATTTACCGTTAATTG
>NW_026017110.1:2226880-2229460 GCF_020466585.1 Dendroctonus ponderosae | reverse complement strand
AAACACCACTATGTATGGAACGCAAGTGGCCAAGTAGGACTTTAAATCCAGAAAAATTCACTCAATTTAACTGGCTGCGAATGTTTCCAGAATAGTGGAAAGTAGAAGTCTCAAGTTTCCCGTTGGGCAATATGTGCTAGGTCCGTTTGGCTGGAGAACGCATACAGTAGTACCGGAAAATGGACCAACGTATGTCGGAATGGAGACTTATCTTTTGCCTGATTTCCAAGGACTGCCCATTTCGTTGGCTTTGGGAGTATTAGGAATGCCCGGGTAAGCACAAATTTTTCAATAATGCGAAAAACCGTGGTTTTGCCGAAACCCGTTGATAGAAAACGCCACTATTTTAGTGAAACTTTAAAAGGTAAGCACTGTGTTTTGAAATCTACTGAAATTTTCTGTGATACCAGAAAAGATAAATATTACTCCTACCAATTAACACTAATTTTTTAAGCTGCTAAGTACATTTTTTGCAGAAATACTGCATTATTTGGACTTTTGGAACTGTGCCAACCCAAAGCAGGCGAAACTGTAGTGGTGTCAGGGGCAGCAGGAGCTGTTGGAAGCCATGCAGGCCAAATCGCCAAAATCAAAGGTTGCAAGCTTTAAAAACTGTCCATTTCTTCTTCCCAACAAAAACTTTTATTCAGGCTGCATAGTGATTGGCATAGCAGGTTCCGACGAAAAAGGAAAATGGCTCACCGAAGAGCTGGGATTCGACTATTTTATAAACTACAAAACCCAAAACGTTGAGGAGGAATTGAGGAAAGCGGCCCCTCAAGGAGTGGACTGCTACTATGATAATGTAACCAACCTAATCAACACTTGAATTGACCAAAGAATTATGAAAATTATTTTAAAGGTCGGAGGAGAAATTACAACTACTGTACTAAATCAGATGAATGCTTTTGGACGAGTCGCCCTCAGTGGATCGATTTCCTCTTACAATTCCATCGGCCCTTTTAAAGGTAGATGTTCAAACAAACTGAATGAAATTGCTTTAACTTGAAAATGTTTTCAGTGACCACACCCAATCTCACCATTGTCCTGCAGCAACTGAAACTCGAAGGATTTATCGTTACCAGATGGAACCACCGATGGATGGAAGGAATTCAACAAAATCTGCAGTGGATCCAACAAGGAAAGCTCAAATACCGAGAGACTGTGACCGAAGGTTTCGAGAATATCTTTAAGGCATTCACTGATATGTTAGAAGGTGTTAATGTGGGCAAAGCCATTGTGAAGGTTTGAGTTAATAAAAAGTAACAAAAACTCCTGTTGTATTTGCTGGTAGGTACTAGCTCTGAAGATGAAGTTCACTAGTGCTTGCGCAACGTCAGGGAGAACACCTCAGATTAAAATATTAATGTCTTTGGGGGAACTAAGGCCCGACGAGTTTTTTCAAGTAAATTTCAATACATACAATTTTTCGAAGATTTATTAAAAAGCCGATCAAAACATAACTAAAGGTCAATCGTTGAAAAGAAACTTGATGGTGGTTTATTGAAAACGAAACGGAGAGGCAAAAAATTGATAACGCTGCATTAAAGTAGCCATGATCAAGGGTAGTCGGTTTTTCTCCAGCTTTGATATTAACGACAGAAAAAAATTAATGAAATTAGAAAATTTCAGTTTTTTCCAAATAAGTCAGCAACGAAAATTTGTATCAAAGATCTGAAAGCGCAATTTTATTAGTCTTTTAATTGCCTAACTTTTCCCATTTAACCAACCTCATCTTATTTACGCTTCTTATCTTGCATTCGTTGACTCTGTGAACTTTGCGAATTTTCTTTTTTGCCTTTTTGAAATAAAAATCATATGAAACGTGATGTAGATACAACCACAATTAAATATGCACATTTTTTTATTACTTTTACAACTTTATGGAAAATATTGCGTGTAATATCCGCGTCATAAATTAATGCACGGTTGAAATTTTCCAAATAAATCAATATAGACATGAATATTCATTCATTCACAAGTTGATTTTTATTACTTTATGATAGAACACAAACATAATTTAAAAGTAAAACCAAGTTCCTTATCTTTCACAAATATGTAACAATGTCGATTCTATTTGCAAAATGTGAAAATGATTGCATATTCCGCGTGCGAATGTTAGCAGGATGAAATCGGCAAAACGCGGTGTAGTTAATTTTTTCATCGTGACGTATAAAAGATAACAATTTTTTTTCAAAGCACACGGATATTTCCCACAAAATTCCAAGCTCTCAAGCCTTAAAAATAGGACCAAAACAAAAAGAACGCAAAGGAGGCAAAACCTATTTTTTTAATCTTTCGAGATAATTTATCACAACAGTCACAGCTACGATACGAATGAAACACAGAATAACGTTTCTAAATTGAATTGAAGTAGAAAATACCTTTAAAAATTCAGGAAAAGTGACAAACCTAGTTTTTCTTTCAACATTAGTCATAGGAATTTCTGGTAAAAAACCAGGATTATACACATAATCCGGGTTCAATGAAAATGGAGATAATCAATTCGGTCAAAAGCGCTCGGCCTTTACAATCTAATCTGTAAAATCCCATACAAATACGTAAACTCATATTTTTTTA
>NW_026017110.1:2222492-2225881 GCF_020466585.1 Dendroctonus ponderosae | reverse complement strand
AATTATTCTTCTATTAATGTAAAACTATTATCTGTATTTTTTTATTTTTACCAGTTTGATTTTGGTTGATTTCTATTTTGCGATAAGCATGTTTTCTTGGACCGAAGGAAAGCAACCAAAGTAAAATGAAAGTAATGTATCAATGCAAATTGCTATACCTAACTGTATTTCTACACAATAGAATAGTCTATCAATGTAAAACTCTTATCTGTATTTTGTTGTTGTGACCAATATTCAAATTTGCATTTGCTTATAGAATTTTTGTTAAGAGTACATTGCGAAACACTTTAATTGATCGAGAACAAAATGAAAGGGCAAAAGCCACAGAGCGGGAACATGTAAGGAATATAAAATAATAAGTGCAGTTTTTTAGATAAAGGTTTGTGTTTTATCTCACAGTCACACATCATTGCGACAACGGCAAAAATGCTGAAAATGTTAATTTAGATTTTTAGTCCGTAGTTATAAGTTATATTTTAATTTATTTATTATCCATTTAATTAGTTTTAGATTAGTTGCAAGTAACTCTTGTTGTTGAAAAATTACATCAGTAAATACTTAAATATGTGAATAAACTAACAAGAGGAAATAAAGTATCGTTTTTCTTTCGTTACATATATGTATGTATATTCACTGAACATACCATGTACATTCACTGAACATACCATGTACATGCCCAGAAAATACCATGAACATACAGTGTATTAACTCTGACAGATTCCTGGGACATGCATGGAATGTTCATAATTTAACTCATGTATGTCCCAGGAATATGCATGTACATCACATGAATGTTCCAGGTATATATGTGGGATTGCAATAAATTTAAATTCGAAAGGCAAACAGTCCAATAAAACAAAATATAAACAATATTTTAGATTATATCACAACGACACATGACATTCCTAAAAATTAAGAATTAGGGAACTGGGTCCTTATAAAGGCTAAATTTTACGAATTAAGAATTAAGCACTACGACGTTGGGTAATCCAGCACTAACACTGATGTAAATATTCTAGGCCTCGGAATCAAACTCGAATAATTCAAGTATTCGAATATTCAAAAAGCGAATAATAATGTGTAGTCATAACTCGAATATTCGAATACGCGAATATTCGAATGTTCGAATATTCGAATATCCGCGGTGTTACAATTAATGTGCCGACGAATACTCGAATTATTCGAGTTTGATTCCAAGCCCTAGAATATTTACATCAGTGTTAGACAAGAATGCCTCCACATCTTAAAATTGTTATCTTTCACGCGGATTGCGTTCGTCCGGTATACTATATGAAACTGAGGTCAACCCTAAATCATAACGTTTAATTGAAGAGATAAAGACATTTTTTCGGAATGGGCAACTTTTAATATCAGACTGCTGAAAATTTCGCATTTATATTAAGATCGCACCGTATTGTGGTAGTTATTTCCAACAAATTGTGGCTCTTGGTCGATATGGTGGTCGCAAAAAAATTCGTTTTAGCAAGGCAATGCCAAGGCTTTCCGAAGGAAAGCGACTTCGAGCTGGTGGAAGAAGAGCTGCCGCCACTAAAAGAAAATGGTATGAGCGTAAAGAAGATATTCACATTTAAAAAAAGTGTTTTTCTTTAGAATACCTGGCAGAAGCGGTCTATTTGAGCGTGGACCCCTACATGAGAGGATACATGCCTAGAGTGAAGCTAAACACCACTATGTATGGAACGCAAGTGGCCAAGTAGGACTTTAAATCCAGAAAAATTCACTCAATTTAACTGGCTGCGAATGTTTCCAGAATAGTGGAAAGTAGAAGTCTCAAGTTTCCCGTTGGGCAATATGTGCTAGGTCCGTTTGGCTGGAGAACGCATACAGTAGTACCGGAAAATGGACCAACGTATGTCGGAATGGAGACTTATCTTTTGCCTGATTTCCAAGGACTGCCCATTTCGTTGGCTTTGGGAGTATTAGGAATGCCCGGGTAAGCACAAATTTTTCAATAATGCGAAAAACCGTGGTTTTGCCGAAACCCGTTGATAGAAAACGCCACTATTTTAGTGAAACTTTAAAAGGTAAGCACTGTGTTTTGAAATCTACTGAAATTTTCTGTGATACCAGAAAAGATAAATATTACTCCTACCAATTAACACTAATTTTTTAAGCTGCTAAGTACATTTTTTGCAGAAATACTGCATTATTTGGACTTTTGGAACTGTGCCAACCCAAAGCAGGCGAAACTGTAGTGGTGTCAGGGGCAGCAGGAGCTGTTGGAAGCCATGCAGGCCAAATCGCCAAAATCAAAGGTTGCAAGCTTTAAAAACTGTCCATTTCTTCTTCCCAACAAAAACTTTTATTCAGGCTGCATAGTGATTGGCATAGCAGGTTCCGACGAAAAAGGAAAATGGCTCACCGAAGAGCTGGGATTCGACTATTTTATAAACTACAAAACCCAAAACGTTGAGGAGGAATTGAGGAAAGCGGCCCCTCAAGGAGTGGACTGCTACTATGATAATGTAACCAACCTAATCAACACTTGAATTGACCAAAGAATTATGAAAATTATTTTAAAGGTCGGAGGAGAAATTACAACTACTGTACTAAATCAGATGAATGCTTTTGGACGAGTCGCCCTCAGTGGATCGATTTCCTCTTACAATTCCATCGGCCCTTTTAAAGGTAGATGTTCAAACAAACTGAATGAAATTGCTTTAACTTGAAAATGTTTTCAGTGACCACACCCAATCTCACCATTGTCCTGCAGCAACTGAAACTCGAAGGATTTATCGTTACCAGATGGAACCACCGATGGATGGAAGGAATTCAACAAAATCTGCAGTGGATCCAACAAGGAAAGCTCAAATACCGAGAGACTGTGACCGAAGGTTTCGAGAATATCTTTAAGGCATTCACTGATATGTTAGAAGGTGTTAATGTGGGCAAAGCCATTGTGAAGGTTTGAGTTAATAAAAAGTAACAAAAACTCCTGTTGTATTTGCTGGTAGGTACTAGCTCTGAAGATGAAGTTCACTAGTGCTTGCGCAACGTCAGGGAGAACACCTCAGATTAAAATATTAATGTCTTTGGGGGAACTAAGGCCCGACGAGTTTTTTCAAGTAAATTTCAATACATACAATTTTTCGAAGATTTATTAAAAAGCCGATCAAAACATAACTAAAGGTCAATCGTTGAAAAGAAACTTGATGGTGGTTTATTGAAAACGAAACGGAGAGGCAAAAAATTGATAACGCTGCATTAAAGTAGCCATGATCAAGGGTAGTCGGTTTTTCTCCAGCTTTGATATTAACGACAGAAAAAAATTAATGAAATTAGAAAATTTCAGTTTTTTCCAAATAAGTCAGCAACGAAAATTTGTATCAAAGATCTGAAAGCGCAATTTTATTAGTCTTTTAATTGCC
>NW_026017110.1:2218524-2221493 GCF_020466585.1 Dendroctonus ponderosae | reverse complement strand
GATACACTTGACACACTATATGTATACATAATGTAAGCCATCGCGCGTATGTTCAAAAAAAAATTCTAACTGAACTAATCCAAGGCTAAAAAAATGGAACTAAATTGAGAAAATGTAATCATTAAGGAATCAAAGGGTATATGAAGGGAAAAAATCCATTTTGATGCGTGGTAAACACAATTAATCATAGAAATAATAGACTGAATTGAAAATAAGCCCTAATAAATTCGTTTTACATATTTTGCAACTATAAGCTGAAGGGAGATCCGTATCGTCTTAACATCAAGAATGCGCTGCGTGAAAGAAAATAAGAAGACGGAACCCATGTTTTTTGAAATAACCGAGGTAAACTCAAATATTTTTTCAATTCATGATGTTTATCATTTTATGTGAGATATGAAAGATTACAAAATAGCTATCTAAATATTGATAATTTGTTGTTACAAAATAAAATAACAAATACGGGAACATATTATTGCATTAAAAGTTAATAATAATAGTTGTGACACTTTATTTGCACTTAATCTTGAGAATTTTTCATAAATTGACCCTGCCTTCTTTAGAAAATATCCGCTCAACATCTGGTTTAACAATTGTCTCCGATGAAAATCACTAAACAAGTAGGTAATAATATTTTACCGAATCATGCAGTACAATGCAAATGGACATCATCTGGACAGCATCTGGACTACAGACTGAGAGTAAGACACCGGGATTCTATCGAAACGATTTAATTTAATTTAATCTTTTCTTGATACGAATTTGCGCCCACAATCAATCAGGCGATTTAAAATAGGTCCAACAGTTTTTCAAAAACTTTATTGTAGTGGATCTTAGGCACAATTTTGTTGCACAAGATCGATTGTAAGTTCTTAAAACAATATTTAACAGTGCACGGTAATGGGCAATCTCATTTGCAATGATAAATACCCGGTCGTTTGAAGATGATTTTTAAAAGTTTGTAATACATTTTTCTGCAAATTGATGGACGATCCGCGTTTTTTTGCACTTAAACTGCTTTAGTGTGTATAATTGTGTGTGTACTTTAATTGGTAATTTAAAAGAAGGCGAAACTCGAACAGGCATTTAGTACATGAGCACCCTTAACCTAGTATTTGCAGTATCTGCAGCTTCTCCCTTGATAATTTGTTGATTCATTGTTATCAGCGTTATAAAATAAACTGCGCTGAACACAATAATGTCACACTCAATAATTGGTAAATCAAAATCACTGTCAGTTTAATAACGCAATGTGTATTTGAAAAGCTTATCAGATCTACAGATGCACCCGCACTAAGAGAAAAATGTCGAATTCAAAGTGCATATGTGCGTCCCAAGCCTCAGGCGCGAAGAGGCCGTTCACCCTCCCATAAAAAGTTATCATTTCACAAAACAAAACAAAATACTACAACATAAACTACGTACAGTACAGTCAACAATGGTAAAAAATAAAAAAATATAATAAAACAGTACAAAATATTTCACGGACAATCGTCATGGACAGAAGATACAAACGCAGAGGTCATCAGAGTAAGTCAACCACCCATCGTTACAAAGCACACAATTTAAAAGTGGCAAACATGTGTGAATTGAATCAAGTAGCACCCCAAACCATAACAAGGATCAACTGTTGACCCTGTTCATGTTATTGCAAGGGGATCGTGCTCATACCTAATTGATAGTTATAACAATTGACGTTAGTGTCCAAGATATTGAAATTTTGCTCGCTGAACTTGAACCCAATACGATTACGCTCCACTTGCATCCCGTGCTCCCGTTGATAAACAATAAAAACAAACAAGAAGTTTGCTAACTGATGACCCCAAAGTAAAAAATTTTAACTACCGCATGTGATGCCCAAAACGGAAAAGTTTAATTCAATGAAGTTGAAGAGTAGCCAAACTCAGAAAAAGGACACCACACCAAGTAAAAATCAGTCACAGAATAGAAAGGTCTTTTTAGGAAGTATGATTTTGCCCCTTCCCGAAATTTGGAAATAAATAATTGAGTTTTTAATTAGTTCCGAGGAGGGAAAGGGCAGGCAAATATCTTGACTGGAGTTTCGGGTAGAATACTTATGTTGTGGCCCTTCCGCAAAGGTGACTCGATGTTTGCGTATCAAGCAGACACTCTCCAAGATGAACAAAGCGGGCAGGGTAAGAATTCTATGGTTTTCAAAGTAGTGCTTGCAATGAGCTCCACTCTTCAGGCCCAACAAGTAGCGAATTGCTCTTTTCTGAAGTTTAAATATACTTTGAAATTGCTGGGTGTTACAGCAGCCCCAAAAATGTGAGACTCAACTAGAGAGAAGTAAGCGAGTCTACCGGAGAACACATTCAGCTCCCTAGAAACTGATCGAATTGCGAAACAAGCTGAAGATAGTTTCTTTGTTAGGGAGTCAACATGTGTAGACCACTTCAGGTTAGCATTAATGTTCAAAATTTCACTGATTCAACGAATTTAATATTGCTGTTGTAGGGGCGTTCGTTTATACTTAGAACAAGTAAACATCAACTACTATAAAAACATATATTTATACTCCCAAACGGTAGACAATGTGTAATGGCAGTTCTTCAGGTGGTCGATCGAGAGAATACATCTGAAATCAATTTCGAAAAAGTAATTGAGTAACCAGTTCAACAAGAATTAGATTGTAGATAAGTTCTATATTGTTGAGGAGGATTCATTTTTTACAATCTTCTTTTTGGGTATTTCGCCTCAAAAATTTTTGTCTTTATAAAAGACAGAATTTCCTCACGTCTTTTATTACAGATTGATAAATAGTTCTCCTGTTTCGCAATAAGAACGAATTATTTATCAAAACGTAATCAAGAACTATCACCTAGAGGGAATCCTGCGACACACTCAAGCTCAAGCTGTAAGAGAAAATTCCAATTAGTAGAGAAATTAATTTGAAAAATTACCTTCACGTTTCGATAGCTATTTTCTGCTATCGTTATCAAAAGAAC
>NW_026017110.1:2213881-2217525 GCF_020466585.1 Dendroctonus ponderosae | reverse complement strand
ATGAAGAAACACTCACTCTTTAACATTATCTTGAATGTTAAACCAATAAGGAATATTGAAAAGGCTACTCTGTGAGAAAACTCACCTGATGTTGATTTTTACACCAACACGAAATCACATTGATAATTGCTGCTCTGATGCGAATTTGAACTAATAGTACTGCTCGTGATTTCACTTTCGGGAGAAGCTTGTAATAAACTCAAGCCCTGAGTTCTACGAATTTGAGAAAGTTTTCGTTGGGCGGTGGAACGACGTACTTGAGTAGGATGATCGGAATTTGAGTCAGCTTTTGTACATGAAAATCTTCCTCACTAAAAAAACGCTCCTCACTAGCTCGGTATGATATCCTACCGCTACTGTATATGTCAACCTTTATCTGCACGGCTTCTATGCCCACTTAGGTGGTCGTTTAGAATTTATTGGTTTCGTTATTTACTTACGTCCTACACTGTTATGAAGGAGCAAGGGTTGTAAAGCTCCTCTATAAGATAAGGCCACCGTTTTATTGACGTTAAAACGCACCAAACTAGAGTCAGACCAAGCCTTGATCATAAAGAGATCGCTGGAAACCCTAGAGTGGAGGGACACAGCATCAGAATCACTCCATGTTATGCTTGTATCATCAGCAAAGAGGGTAATTTTGCCATGGATCTTCAAGTAGGTAATGTCATTGATGTATAGCAGGAAAAGATCTTTTATTATTATATAATTTGCTTTTATTATATATTATTCGAATAGGTCCAAGTACAGAACCCTGTGGGACTCCACTGGCGATCAATTTACACTCGGAGACGGCCCCGTTAGCTCTAAGAAATTGTTGCCTATTTTGAAGAGAGGACTTAAGCCAGTTGGAAGAAATCCCACGTGCTCCATAAAAATCAAGCTTATTTATATATGTTGTGACTCACACAGTCGAATGCTTTTGCATAATCACAGAAGCGATTAGCGATGAGTACATATTATGAAGCAAGGAAAATACTGCATCATTGGTGCACTTGTTAGATAAAAATCCGAACTGCTCTGGAGATAATATTCCATGTTTGACGATAAATGGCACGAGGCGATTTTTTAATAACCTTTCAATTATTTTTAACAACACAGGCAGCATTGCGATTGCACGATAGTTACATGATGCATCCCTTTCACCACCTTTATGGAGAGGAATAATGATCGCAGTTTTGAGGCATTAGGGAAAAGCTCCCTGCGCAAAGGAATTATTTATTAGGTCTGTCAAAGTGGGAGGGTCATATTCTTATTGATAGATTATCCGTGCTACATGAAGATTTACTCTTTATGCTGTGCATCACCTGTAGCAGCTCAACACGATCTACAGGACTTAGGAAGAAACTATCAGCGATTTTCTTAGAAGGAGGAAGAAACGAAAGAGGGTCCGGCAAAATACTAGAAGTAACACTTTTGCTAATGTTGATACCAGGAACCGGAACGGAACCGTTTTTTTTGGACCGGAACCGTAACGGAATCCATATTTGATATTAACACACTGTTAGGTGCTGAACCGGAACCAACATATTTTATTTCGGTTTTTTCGGTTCTGCTTGTCACGTTTGAAAGAAATTACTGTACATTTTACAAGCAAATGAAAAATAATCCTTGCTGGGATATTTTTGGACCCTCGGTATAAGGTAGTTTTAGACTACATTCAAGTAGAAAGAGCAAAAGCACATTTAAAGTCGTTATGGACTAGACTGATATTCTTCAAAGAGTGAAAATCTTCTAATTCTAAATATGACTGACTGACACGATAGGGAAACTGAATCACCTAATTCATCAAGCGACGAAATGGAACTCTTTTTGAGACATAAAGATTTACAGCAAAAATTTTTAGAAGGCATTAATCGGCATGAATTTTCTTCACAAGGTTCATTTGTAGCCCTTAACAAAATTGAAAATATTTTAAATTCCTATAAAGTGGAACAAAGCCGCATGCGCTTACGGAAAAATGAAACGATTTTTAATTTCTGGAAGAAAAAGAAAGAGCTTAATCCCGACTTATACATGCTTGCTCAAGTATTATTAAGCGTACCGGCAACTTAAGTTAGTGTTGAGAGGTGATTCTCAGGACTCAAATTTTTGCTGCCGCCTTCGAGGTCAAATATTAAAGAATACATTTTAGAGGAACAATTATTTGTGAGGACCAACCGACTTTTCAATCGAAAAGAACAAACAGCGTACGTTTATACACCATTTTTTAATTCTTTTTTAAGTTGAATTATTTTAGTTTTTCGATCACCAACAAAGAAACATTTGAAATTGAAATGTTGGACAAAAGCAACTCGTCAAAATATGGTGAAGACATGAACCAGGAAGAACAATGTTTAAACGGAAATAAGAGTGAAAGAAGAGGATTTGACGAAGTTGTGGACCTGAGTGAAAACGGAAAGAAGAGAAAAGCGCTAAAGTCACAAAATTAATTGACAAATTACTTTTCAAAAATACGATTAAATTAATTTTTGTATGGGAGTCTTTATTGCAATGTTGTTCCATTTAAAGTTACCTGAATTTCAATCCTTGTGTGGGGTTGCTAGTCCTCCTACACTCCTACCCCCTTCCGTACAACCAGCCGAAGTACCGCATGAAGCAGTGGATAGTTTGCACATCTTTTATCTTGTATAATGCAACAAGCAAGGAAAAAGATAGTGAGATTCTTAATTAGAGTATCTTTGTCCTCGTTCGTTGTTATATATAAATTTTGGAACCGAAAAAAATAAAACGGAACCGGAAAGGAACCGAATTGGAAATTATTTTCTAAACCGGAACCGTAACGGAACCGAAATTTTACATTTTGCCTTGGACTGAAACCGGAACGGAACAACTAGTTCGTTTCGGTCCGAGTCCTTGGTTGACACACACAACTTAGCACATCCGAGTCTTCTCCCACCTCTTAGATCATTAACAATGGACCAGGTTTCTCCATAGAGAAAGTAAAATTATTTACTACTTATTAAATATTATATACTTCTTTTACTTACTCTATGGGTTTCCTTAGAAACATTCTTGGCACTTTGATTCTGGATTTTGATAACATAGTTACTTTGCTGACTTGATTACTTTTAGATAGATTTTTCTATAATTTGAATGAATTCGAGAAGTTGAGTGGAGTTAGTGAACTTTTTTATATGCATGAGCGAGCGCATATTTTTCGCAGAGGTGCGTAAACCTTTCGTAATCCAATGTTTATGGCGTTTAGGTTTAATGGACCTAAGGGGAAAGGCCTCATTGAAAGCACTTATCATTTTATTTAAGAAATCTTTAAAGCAAGAATTTAAATCCCCGGATTCAAAGCTCCAAATCGTGGTTTGACAAAGGTTACAAAATAATGCGAAATTTGAAGATGAGAAGATTCTACCCAAGCAGCGAGCTCTCCTCGGGGATTTGAGGGAAATATTCAACTCGGCAATCACCGCTTCATGATTAGAAAGACCTGCGTTAGACACTGTCGATCGAACATCAGACGGGGGAAAATCAGACGCCACGTATTCTATAGTTGAAGTTGAATTGTTAGAGATTCTAGTTGGCGCAGTTGCATGAATTGAAAGACCAAACGAATCAAAAATAGCAGTTAAGGATTTTTGGGCAGAACAGGCAGTAGCATAGTCAATATTGAAATCCCCACACAAAATTCT
>NW_026017110.1:2200928-2213656 GCF_020466585.1 Dendroctonus ponderosae | reverse complement strand
TAAACTGCTTAATTTTGAAAAAAAGTTAAAACTGCCATTTGTACAACTTTTTGCGTTGAATCCAATAAACTAGCACTCATTATCATAGTCAACTTGATTTACGAGATAAAAAATAAACTTGTGGCTTTGTATGTTTTTCTCCTTTTGTTGCCGTAAAACTTCAAAAGAAGATAAAAATGTGTAGTAGGCTATGGAAACAAGAACTATATTATCACACAAAGCACTGAAAAGGCTAGAAATCAACACTTTTTTAATTATCATATAATTCGTAAACTGCTTAAATTAGAAAAAAAGTTAAAATTGTCTTTGGTAGCCTTTTTGCGTTGAATTCAATAAACTAGCACTCGTTTATATATTATAAAAAGTTATCACTCGAAAAATATCAGACACAAAAAACCCGTAAAACTAGTTTATAACGAGCCAACAGAACATTCAATTACATGCTACTTGGACAAACAAACGATAAAAGCCAAAAATCTGCAACTCATTCCTGATAATTCCAACTATTGCTCACAATTGGCAATTTAATCCAGTTGCCGCTCATATTAGCATCAAGATTAATATCACAGCTTGTCGAGTCCATCGTCATGGTGGTCGCAAAAAAATACGTTTTGGTAAATCGCAGCGAGGGCTTTCCGCAATCCAGCGACTTTAAGCTGGTAGAAGAAACGCTACCCGAATTGAAGGAGAATGGTAAGTCCCAAAAACTTCGCAAAATTTCCAGTATTCTAGTCATTCGTTTGTAGAATATCTGGCTGAAGCAGTTTTCTTAAGTGTAGACCCTTATATGAGGGCATACATGCCAAGCTTGGAGCCAAACACCACAATGATCGGTTCTCAAGTAGCCAAGTAAGCATAGACATAAAATATGGGGGCTTTTAGCTGTACCACTGGCTGCTTTGCAGAATAGTGGAGAGCAAAAATCCTGACTTTCCTGTGGGAAAATATGTTGTGGGCGGGTTCGGTTTGAGGTCGCACACTATTGCCACTGCGGAGACTAAATCTGAGCTGGGTTTCAAGACGTTCCTGCTGCCTCATTTTAATAATTTACCCCTCTCGTTGGCTCTGGGCGTATTGGGCATGCCAGGGCAAGTAAAACGTCGTTCACTCCTCTATAAGCAACATCAGTGATATTAAAAATTTCAGAAACACTGCATATTTTGGTCTTTTGGAGGTGTGCCAGCCAAAACCGGAGGATACTGTAGTGGTTTCAGCCGCAGCAGGCGCTGTTGGAAGCATTGTAGGCCAGATCGCCAAAATCAAAGGTTTAAAACCACATCAATGCTAAATTTCCTTCAATAATTTAAAAATCAAAATGATAATAATCAATAAATTTTAATTGATAAATAGAGACAATAATTGACTGAAGCCCAGGAATTGATTTTGATTTGGAATTGAAACACAGTCAGGAAAGTATGTAGAATGAATAATTAAAAAACAAACCTATCTAGGCTGCACAGTGATCGGCATAGCCGGTTCCAACGAGAAAGGAAAATGGCTCACTGAAGAGCTGGGATTCGACTATTTTATAAACTACAAAACCCAAAATGTTGAGGAGGAATTGAGGAAAGCGGCCCCTAAAGGAGTGGATTGCTACTTTGATAATGTAACTAACTTAGCCCGTACTTTGCCAACGCAAGTATCCATATCCCTTACAGGTTGGAGGCGATATTAGCGTAACGGTCATCAACCAAATGAAGCCGTTTGGAAGGGTGGCCATCTGCGGAGACATCTCAAGCTATAATGCTACGGAGCCTGCAAAAAGTAACTCATTCCCCACCTGATTGACAACTTGTTGAAAATTCAATTTTTTCTAGTAATTTCCCCCATTCGCTCCATCCTGTTCAACGAGCTAAAAGTGCAAGGATTCCGGGTAAGCAGCTGGAACGAGCGATGGCTTGAAGGCATCCACAAAAACCTAAGATGGATCATCGACGGTAAACTCAAGTACCGAGAAACAATCACCGAGGGATTCGACAATATTTTCAAAGCATTTACGGAAATGCTACAAGGCGGTAATATAGGAAAAGCGATTGTAAAAGTCTAGAGCAATTTACAAGTATCCATTTGAATAAATTACTTGAAAAATTTATTTAGTCAAACCATAAAAACTACAAATTACTTAACCTTAGAACAAGCTGTGAACAACCATGCGAGACAACTAAAAACAAAAATAGAAGTAATTGCTTTAAATAAGTAACTAGGAAATATAGAAAAGTGGAAAACATGTATAAAAACAAACCTAAAGCTAAACATTTTACAACTATCGTATAGTTCGTCAAACTTGCGCGATTATAACATTATATATAAGTAAAAAAATCAATCAGACCCGCTATTTAATACGAATAAGTTAAACAAAAATAAATAATCCATTAGCATGCTTTGGCAACGTATTTCAAATATTTTTTGGCAAATTGCAGACTTTGTAATACCTACGCAGAATGAATGTACATTTGGAAGACCAGCAGTAAAATAGTGCAAAAACTGTCTAAACCAAAGCTGGTTCAAACGCTTGCTAGTGTTCTTAAAACTTTACCATTAATTCCAGATATGTGTGCATGTCTCCAGATAACCAACAACCAATTCCAATTAAGATTCGGCAAAGAATCCTAATTTCTCTCTCTAAAAGGCGAGCCTCGAAACGGCGATCCTCTGCTAGGACTTTCAATAATGGACCGATTGGGACTCCCCATGTTTTCTTTATCCAAGACAGCAATCTTGTACTTTTTCAACTTCTGCTCTTCAAACTGCCGAAAAAAAAACCAGATTAACCATCACAACGTCTGCTCTAAAAAACCCTGCCACAAACCTTATTTTTATACGACTTGTTCTCATTTTCCAAAATCTCCTTTTCCTTCTTAAGCGCCTCGTAGGCTTCCTCTATTTTACTCAATCGATCCAACTGATCAGTCAACTCGATAACTCTGGACTTATTATTGCGGTTTTCAACTTCCACATGCTCGAAATCCTGCAATAAGGCATCGTATTTCCCGCTTATTTCAATGTACTTCTTCCTGGTCGACAACGCTTCCTTGGCCTCTTCTTCAAAATTCTCCGACTTGACTTTGTAGTAGGCGCACTTATCAGTTAAGGCCTCATTCTGCTCTTCCAACTCGATTAGTTTCTCCTCAATTTTCTCAATAATCTGATTTTTCACCTTCATTGAATCAATAGTTGCTTTATTTTCCAGCTTTAAAATGTCGTTCTCGGTCGTAAGAGATTCTTGTTGAAATTTTAGCGATTGGACCAGTTTTTCAAAGCCGCTGGGATAAGAATTTTCAATCATCTTTACCAGTGAGTTCATTAGCGTTATTATTTCGAGAAGATCATTCACGCTGGCCAATATTTCATTTTTAATTGCTTGCTCTTGTTCCGTCTAAACAAAGAAAATGCTCATTAGGTGAGAAGAATTCTTTGATTTTATTTCGGGAATTCAATGCTCTCATTTGGTCTAGTTGAGCACAGAATGATTGAAAAATGCCCTAAACCCTACGCACGAACCTTTTTCTTGTAATCCTTGATCTCATTTGCGTACTGGTCCACTTTGGTCATTAAGTCTTCTTTCGCCTGCGTAATGGATTTTTCATTTAGTTTAACAGACGATTCGTACTGCATTTCCAGGTCTTCGTACATTTTTTTAGCTTCGTGCAGTTCATTGGTCAATTGAAAGTGTTTACTTTCATAGTCAATCAGTTTCTGTTCGCAGCTGGAAATATACGCACTATTTTATGATGATCGATCACTTAAGGACAGATAATTAAAAGGAAAATAGGCGAGAAGATCAAAGAAAACTGCAAAAGTTTAGCAACGAAAACAGCTACTAAAGATTCTGCACAAATACGACGGTAGTCAACAACACAGTTATATAAAATCTAAAAAAACACCCGAGTTGAAAACGAACTTGTAAAAGCATTTCTATTACCACAAACACTGTAAAGAAGCGGGTTTTTCTTCCTGCCACATTTCCCCAGAAAGTATCCAAAGCAAATAAATACAGCCGCAAAAACTATCAGACGCAACAATGTGAATACTTACCCGGTCAATTCTTCTTTCAGTTGTTCAACGTCCCTATCAGAATCAAACAGCCGCCTCTTCAGGACTTCAATGGTGAGCTGAGAATTGCAAATGGTAATCTGATACGCTTTAACTTCCACATTCAGCTTCTTGACATCGGCATCTTGTTCCTTTAGTTTTTTAGTTAAATCATCGATTTTTCCTTGAAGCTCCTCTTGTTGACATGTAGATTTTTCCAGCGATTCCAGCTTGCTTTGAACTTCCTGGTGTTTTTGATGAAGAGCCTCGTACTCCCGGCGGGTTTCCTCCAAGGATTTCTTAATTTCTTGTTTCTCAATTTCGCACTCAATGATGCTGTACTCGCTGATGGCCTGGCACTCCTTTAAAATGGCATCGGATTCCGATTCTTTCGTCTGCATCTTGTGTTTCCACGTTTCTTCAACTTCCTGCAGTTTGGCTTTTAGATCTTCCTCAGAGATTTCCTTCAGGTTCTTCATTTGGATCTCGTAGTCCAAAATAACTTGCCCGATTTGAAATTTATGCGCCTTCTTGAGCTCCTCGATTTCAGTCTCCAGTCGCTTCTGAATGTCCTTCATCTGAATCTCGGCGTCTTCTTCTTGCTTCTGAAGCCGGTTGAGTGTCTGAAGCATTTCGAATTCAAGATTTTGCAGTTCGTTTTGATGCTCCCGCTGCAGTTGCTCCTTTTCCAACGTCAACTTCTCCAAACATTGCTTACACTGCTCAAGTTCCATGGTTAATTTATGAAGGTATTTCGTCTTGGACTCGCACTCGGCTGATTTCTCTTGGAGAGCTTCGAGGTCATTTTTGAATAGATTATTTCCCCTGATTTTCGTGACGGAACCCGGAGTTTTTGGTTTTTTTATTATGGTTGGCTGAAATAGCAAAAAATAATTGAATTTTTTCAGTTTGTACTGTGATAGAATGTAGGTTGTACACCCAAAACTGCCCCACTTACTGTTTTAAAAGTTGCAGGTACACTCTTAACTGAGCCTATTTCTGAAGTCGTAGGGCTTCGCAGCCCGGTCGAGCTGGGAGTCTTCTTCAGCACTTTATCTTGTGCGGGCTTGGAATTTCCTGCAACAGAAATGGAAAATGAGTTTCGGACCACAAACGACTTAAAGTGGGGCTTAAACGGTGGATTCTTACCATTAACGTCATTGAAACGGATGATTTTGGCTTTGCTGAACGACATTCTGGACTAGACAACAACTAACACTAATTAACGAAGTCCGACAACAACAAAAAAAAGACTTTTACAAGTATAGAACTACAACTTTTCATTAATTAAACGCTACTTTCTACAATCGCCCGCCTAATTTCGACCGTTGAAAAACATGCTCATTTGACAAGCATAACAAAGAATGAATTGTCCAAGGTTGCCAGTTCTTGAACGTTTTTTCTGACTCTAACATGTTTGTTTGGGGATGCCTACCGGATATCTCATGTGTTTCCTCACTTGCACTCATGAGTATTCATAACAATAAACTGCGATGAGGGAGCGTCGTCTATGTGAAAATCCCCAAACTAAGACATTGTCAAAGTCAGTTCTGAGATATTTGTCAAGTTTCGAGATAAGTCGTTTGTAGAATTTGATTTAAAATTCTAACACAAATTGGTGATTTTTTTGGATAAGAAAAATTCCATTCCACTCTTAAATAATTCCAAAATGTTCCAAAGAAACAAGGTAATCAACTTAACTGTCAAAACAATTGCTATTTGATGGAATATACCTACATACAGAGACAACTACATATGAACACTTGAATTTGAAGTAGTAACATTTATTAAATATATCTGTAGAAATAACCTAAACATAATATTTATATTGTCCGCTGAGGACAGAATGATTCAGCCAGCCTCAAATTGTAAGCTCGTTAAGCGAAAATTTGAAAAAAATCAATATCAGTACATTTGCTGTTTTCAATGGTCTTCTGAACATCCAAACAGACATACTTTATATAACAAATTTATTATCAGTATTTCAATAATTGTTAAAATAATAATCCTTAAACTAAAGTCTACATCACTCTCTTCGTAAGTTGTCAAGTCGGGCTTGAAGATCGGCATCCGCATCAGACAATCCACCATTTCCAGCAGCTGCACCACCACCACCACCGCCACCTGAAAATTGTAATTATTTAAAATATTTTCCGTCGGTTAACTGAACTTTATTCTTGAGTTTGATGGTCATTAGTTTAAATATGTATTGAAGTGTGCATATTTTCTGCAATAAGTTCTTGCTCCTTTCGCATGCACTTCGTTCCAATCCATATATGGTCAGTTTTTAGACGACAGATCAAAAGAAATCGAAGTATAGTCGGGGCGGTCTACGGGGGCATTGAAAACATGTAGATATACATTTTATGAAAATTCGCTGGAAACATTGGAAGTGGCATCTCATTTAACGGAAACACTTTTGCGCCCTTAAATATGTCTTGTCCTTTGCCATTTTCATTGACTGACTGATTCATATTTTAATCCATAACAAGACTTAATTAGTTAAATTTACTTGCCTGCTACTGCAGCAGCAGCTGCAGGCTGTTTGCTCCCGGCTGCAGGTAAAACTCCCGCAGTTTGAGGCAATCCAGACAACGTGTCATTAAGCTGCAAGCCTAGTTCGTCTAATACTTGATTGACAATCGCATCACTGGAAAGCAGGAAATAAATCAGTGCGTTTCAATAACAACAAAGGGGAAATACCTTTCCTCCTCATCATCATCGCCCTCCATGGCGTCATCAATTGCATCGTTCATGACTTCTTCTTTCATGTCCATTATCTCGGACTGTTTCTCAAACTCTTGCAATATTCTTTGAATCTGCGGCAGGTTTAATTGGCGATTCATACTGGCCATTGCACGCGTCACTCCTGCATTTTAGAATGATGAGGACTGGAAAATTGCAAAGTGCAGTGATGTTACCTTTCATGGCTTGCGCCATTGCATTCTGTGATCGCAGGGTTTGGATTTTAAGCGACACTGCCTGGATGTTGGCTTTCATCAGCATGAATTTCTTGCAATATCGCCTTGTTCTCACTAAATCTCTGGCCATTATTTTCACTGCATCCTGGAAAAATGATTTGGATAGTTAACGTTAACAAGGCTTCATCAGGGCATAGCCCCAACTGCTCAGCGATTGAGTATATACCATCTGCCCCTCCTTAGCCAGTTTTTTAATGTCGTTAATTA
The DNA here is from genome assembly GCF_020466585.1 of Dendroctonus ponderosae. Classification (NCBI taxonomy): domain Eukaryota; kingdom Metazoa; phylum Arthropoda; class Insecta; order Coleoptera; family Curculionidae; genus Dendroctonus; species Dendroctonus ponderosae. The sequence continues at coordinate 2,206,436 of NW_026017110.1, read as the reverse complement.
TCTTCTTTTCTTGCTGTTCCATCTTTTGTTTTTCACGGTCTAAATCTCTGACTGCCTTGTTGAGGGCTCTCTGGTTTTTACGCAGCAACTCCTCAGGGGTTAGTTTTTTGCCAAAAAGCCACTCCATCGTGAGCAGGAATGTGTCGAAAGTGATGGACACAAATGGACTTTATCAGACTTGAAGCAATTCAATATTTGTTTATTACTTGTAATGAGTCACTGACTCATTTCCAAAAAAAACACTTTGTGGTTGTCAGTTTGATGCATCGAATGTCAGAAACACAAAATATCCCCCCGGGGGTATGTGCTGTGGTCAGAAGTGTAAGGCGGCGGTGCCACATTTTGCGTCCGTAATGCCGGTTGTAATACCCAGCGAGGGCTACCGACGCCTCGTACCCACAACCGCAGAATTCTTAAATCCTCTGCCAAAATGATAGTCGTGGCATCCCTGTCTGTCAAGGTTGGTTAAGTCAAAACATGTGGTTGTGTTGTGTTTGGAGAAATCAGTGTTGAGAAGCTTTTTATATATTCTTCCTGTAAGAAGGTCAACTAATTTGTACTGCGGTGTGTTTTTCTCAAATAAACGGACTCTTTGCGCCATTGATCATATTAATAGAGTTCCACCAACAAAATGGTTGTCTATGATCACGTTGTGCAGGCAGATGTAATTTTCTTGATTGAGGCAACTGCAGTTAATGGGGCTTACATTGCAGATCTCAAGACTAACTACATCATACCTTCTCTGGAGTGAGTAGCTTTTTTGCATTCTATCTTTACCATTTGACCTCATTGATTATCAACCTCTGCAGATACTTTAACCAGGGCAGCATAGATGACAATACCCTGTTTGCCGAGATTTCATACTGCTTTTATGGCATTGTTACCTACCAAGCTGCCGACTGTTTGCCCAGCTTGACCACTGATAGCTTTGGACCATTTTCCACACCCGCCAAAGTATTGAGTGCAATTGAAAAACTTGAGTAAGTCCTTGATTGTTTCACTGCATTTCTCATGCAAAGGAATGATTCTCCACAGGTTGATTGGGGGCAAAGGAGAGTCGCATGCCAACATCGCGGAAGGTTTGGCAACTGCATTGTGCTGCTTTGAGGAACTGCAGACCAAGCGGGATCCGAATACGGTTATTCAGAAGCACTGCATCCTGATATGCAATTCTCCCCCCTACTCTATTCCTGTTTTTGAATGCCAGGCCTATTCAAGCAAAAGTGCTGAAGAACTCGCGACAATTTTGATGGAGGTATCCATGCAACCATCCTATTAAAAGCCCAAGAAAATATTATTGGTGTTTCAGAAAAATATCAATTTGTCCATTATATCGCCAAGAAAGACATTTCCACTGTACAAATTATTTGAAAAGGCTGGAGGTGATCTGTCTTCATCGCAGACGAAGAACTACGCAAAAGATCCTAGACATTTGGTACTGCTCAAAGGATATAGGTGGATTATTTCAGAGTTTGATGCGATATGAAACCAACCATGTTTGTATAATTTAGCTTAAAAGAGAGGCCAGTGAGTCCACCGACAGGCAATGTACAGAACAACGCGTCGCAGCTCGTTCCTGGTGCCCTGCCGGTTACATCTATGCCCAGTCCATTACCTGGAAACGACAGTCCCATACATAACACCCAGTTGGGCACCCCGCAAAACCCCAACATGATGGGAAATAATTCTCCCACAGTGGGCCAAAGCCCAGTGTACAGATCGCCAAATCACCCACCGCAAGGTAAACGCCTTTCATACAATTGGGAATTGTTCGAGTATCGTATATTATTCTATAGGAAGGATTATGCAAGGCAATCAGATCGGATCCATTGGCATGCAAGGCATGCCAGCTCCTCCTGGCTATCCTACTGGTAAGTATTCGCCATGGTTTTACCTCAACTTACACGCTCTTATCACCGAAAATAATTATACAGGTGCCAGACCAGGGTGGCAAATGCCGCCTCCGGGACATCAGCAGCCCAGGCCGTACATGCAAGTGAATGCGCCCAATCAGCAAGCCAATCCGAGCACTGGAGGTAGTGCGTTACTGGCGCAATTGAACCAACCACCTTCGATGCCAACTGGCAATGTTAATGTTAATCAGTTTGGTCAAAGTGAGTGATTTTTGTAGTCAAAGCAGCTAAAACTAGCATGATTCTGTTTTGCAGTTAATGTGAACACGAAAATTTTAAACCAACCAAACATTCAGACTTCGAAGGCTCAGAATTCCACCATGCAAACTTCCATGCCTCAGTCGTCCCAAAATAGCCAAATTCACCCGTCGCAGGCACAGGTTGGAGACGAGTTTTTTTTTATCGAAGCCTGTTTCAATGCATTGAGCATTGTTTTTTCAGGGTAGCCAGCCTCCTACCCAGCAGATCACTAATAGGGACCGACCTACCATTTGGCAGGGGTTGTTGGAATGGAACGAGAAGCCCAAGAACGCTAACGTAGAGAACCAAAAAATCTCCAAACAGGTTCCTTGCCAAGTGACGTGCAATACTAAAGATGGTGAACCCGAATTGTAAGTTTGTCGAATGGATCTAAGTCTTTGCCATTTATTAAATCCGATCGTTTCATTATAGAAAGGCTGATGCTTGGCCTCCGAAGCTAATAATGCAGATAATGCCTAAGCAACTAATTGGAAACATTGGAGGTTCCTACTTAAAGAATTCCACCTCTGTGCTCTTCCACCCGACTCAGTGCGAGGCTTTAGATTCTCTCACTCGTATTATGAATTCCGGATTTGTAAGTAGAGCCTTGAACACGCCTATATTTTCAATATGCGCTAATACCTGCTCCAAATCTCAGGCGGGCTGCGTGCACTTTACTAGTAATCCAAATCCTGCCGCCTGTGATATCAAAGTGCTAATTTTGTTGTACACTGCTGATAAAAAAGCATATCTGGGATTCATTCCGAATGACCAGGGTGCTTTCGTGGAACGACTTCGGGCAGTTATTCAACAGCAGAAGTCAAATAACATCAGAATCGTGAGTAGTACAGACATTGCTAGATAGGCATTATGATTAATCGGGGTTGTTTAGGGGGCATCTGGTCCTCCAATGAACCCCCAAGCCGGCGGTCAAATGCCGATGGCAGCAGGGCAACAAATCGGCGGCAACAATTCGAATACTTCTCAAAGTGCACAGCAGCAGGGGCTTATGATGTCTCAGACCAACACTCATTCAATGGGTGGTGGACAGATTACTCAAAATCTGGCCACTCAAGGTAGGTATTGCGATATTTTTTATTGTATATACTTTCCTGACTGTGTTTCAATTCCACATCAAATTCTGCTGCTTTAAGCCTTGGCATACATTTCTGCAAATGCATGAAAAGGCGTAAAGCAGCAACAATGCTACACATAAAAACTGATGATGGTGGAAAAATACTCCGAAACGTATTTTGATTGATAAATAGAGACAACAAATGACTGAAACTCAGGAATGAATTCGATTTGGATATTTTTAATTTAAAAGTTAAATCCTCTACTGATTTGTCGCAGGACAAGGGCCAAATCTTGGGCAGCCCGGAAGCGGCTTGGGTCAGCCAGGCCCATCGCTCGGACAAGCGGGACAGTCAGGACAATCTGCATCCGCAATAGGATCTAGTGGTAGTGGAATGGGCCAGATAGGCGGACAACCAGGCCAGGCCCCAATCGGTGGAATGATGGGACAAAGCGTGGGCCAACCAGGTAACGGTATGGTGGAAAACCTGTTGCAAGTTACTACAATTTTTTCCGTTCAGGCCCGAATCAGCAGCAGAATATGCAACAAGGCATGATCGGGCAACCAGTGCAACGGGGCCCATTCGAGAACCAATTGCAGGTGGAACGCCAGCAAAACCTGGAAAAGATCAATAAGCTGAAGCAAACTCTGGAGGCTGCCCAACAGCAGGAACAACAGTATAAAACGCAATTGGAGCGCATCAGTCATATGAAGACGACGCATCTTCAGGAGGCTCTCCAGCAGGCGCAACATGCAGAAATGCAATATAAAATAATGGAAGTAAGTGCGAACATTTGTTTTTTTCCTTTCGGAACTGATGTTTTTCTTGTAGCAAAGAATGGCTGCTCAAGGCAACCCACAAGTACCTCAACCCAATAACCCTCAACAACAGCGCATGATTAGGCCCGTGATGAACAATAACCCCGGCTTAAGACATCTTTTGCAACAGGTAAGTTCCAAGGAAAACGTTGCTCCTCGGTAGAACTAATACACGGTGATCTAAACTACATTTTCGGAACTATTTAACGTAGATACCCGGAATTTGGGGTTGTTTTAGTCAAGTTAGGGTAGTCAAGTGAGTCTTTTGCATTTGTCGGCGTAGATTTTAGAGTTGAATTGATTTATTTTGCTTCTTTCTTCCAGGGCTTTGAGGTAAATGAAAATAATGCATGTTTTGAATGCCAGCGATTTTGTACACAAAAAGTGTTTTAGGCGAAAGCTACGTTAAGCAGAAAATAAGAACGTTAGTTCAAAGCCATTAAATTCGGATTAATTTAGTAAAACTCATTTGTTTGCCTAATAGTAATTGTTAGTGAATACTTCAAACGCGTCGTACAAAGGAAAAATATGAATTTGTTTTGAGTTGTGTTTTCTGTCATACAATGCAATTTTTCTGCAATTTTCAGCAACCGCAATATAGGCAGCAAATGATAAATATGCAACAAATGGGAAACAATGCTAGGGGGCAAATGGGACAACAAATGGCCAATTCCCAAGGCGGTCAACCCAATCAATTTGATGACGTATCCAATTTTGATTTTAACATGATGTAACTTTAGAATAAGGACAACTTTTATTTAGTTTTAATAATTTTTATTTAAAAAAATATACATCAGTGTATAGCTAGATTCTGTCTGTATCTATTTTTACTGATTTTAGCATTATTTTTAAATTGTATATACTTCCCTGGCTGTGTTTCAATTCCAAATCAAATTCATTCCTGGGCTTCAGTCATTTATTGTCTCTATTTATCAATCAAAATATGTTTCGGTGTATTTTTCCACCATCATCAGTTTTTCTAATATAACAGATAGTTAAAAAAAATTGTCATCAATTTAAAAAACAATCACAGTTCAACAGCCTCATCATATCACACATTAAAATACATCACAATTGCAATACTTTAGAACATTCTAAAATTAATTAGGCCTAACAGGTAATTAGTCAGGACAATCAAATTTGGGATAAGACTAGAATTCTTCGTTCATATACTTAAATATTTTTACTTACATGTGTGGCGTTGTTGCTGCTTTAAGCCTTGGCATGCATTTGGAGTATTAATTTTGTCCATTATCGGACACAAAACGAATGAAATACTGTTTATATTGATTTCTTTTACTTTCAGCTATTTTTTTTGTATTCTGAGGATATTATTTTTGGTTTGCAAAATTCTTCAATATACCTAGTGTTAGTTAATATTTTATGTTTATTTCATTTAATTAATGTATGATATACTGAGCTAAGATTGTCGGTATCCGATCTGAAATTCATAGCATTGTT
>NW_026017110.1:2186344-2200454 GCF_020466585.1 Dendroctonus ponderosae | reverse complement strand
CAGAATGCAAAGAAAAATAGCTGAAAGTAAAAGAAATCAATATAAACAGTATTTTATTCGTTTTGTGTCCGATAATGGACAAAATTAATACTCCAAATGTAGCAACAACGCTACACATGTAAGTAAAAATATTTAAGTATGTGAACGAAGAATTCTAGTCTCTTCCCAACAACACCTGTTAGGCCTAATTAATTTTAGAATGTTTTAAAGTATTGCCATTGTGATGTATTTTAATGTGTGATATGATGAGGCTGTTGACGAACTCTGGTTGTTTTTTAAATTAATAACAATTTTTTTTAACTATCTGTTATTTTAGAAAACTTGATGATGGTGGAAAAATACACCGAAACGTATTTTGATTGATAAATAGAGACAATAAATGACTGAAACCCAGGAATGAATTTGATTTGGAATTATTTTTAAAGCAAATTTCAAAGTTTGTTTTCCTACAGTTTTAGGTCTTTTGCTGTTTACCTGCTGTCCTTTGCTAGTTCCCAGATATTAGAAATATGGCAAACCTGTATTACATCGACGGTTCACGTCCTATTATTGACATTTGTGTGTGTAGTTTGACAATGTTTATTAGCGACTTCAACTCATGATACAATGAATTCGTTGTATCATGAGTTCAACCACCGATGATTGCGTTGCGAAACGTCAAATTACTCGTTGTCGAGTGACAGTTCAGACTTGTCAGAATTGTTCATTTATTGGAGTTGATGACATTTATATCATAAAACAATACTTACACACTTTTCGATCTGTTTCCATTTCTTTAAAAGCTTGCAAAAGCTGATTGGAACAAAACAAATTACAATCATTAATCATCAATGTGTCACCAATGTCAACAAAATTTCAATCACAGACCATAGATAAAGCCAATAAACTACTGTAAGTAAATATAGAGAGAAAAGAGAAAGTAAAATTAATTTTCTCTATGGAGCTAACGAAAACCTGGCAATCCTGAACATAACGTCTTCGATCATCCGAGAGACGCGATAACAGCGCGCTCACGCGGAAAAAAATGAAAACGTAAAACTGTCATTGTGTTGTCATTGTTGTGGATTCTGTTGTGGACAATTATTTTGATATTGCTTCTAGACAATTTCCTTGTGTAAGTGTAAGTATGCATTAATGTTCTATTTGTTATGGTGCGTTAATATCGTTTTACTTTCTCAAAAATATCAGTGGATATGTTCCCTTCTGTCACTGTTCTGTGATGTAGTTTAAATTTTATGTTTTTTGATTTTCTCAGTCATTTTTTAACAATTGACTATCTACATCTTATTTATATTGCCATTGTTGACACATTCAAGTTTACCCAAAACCTTCCATTCAAAATTCAGGCAAATTCCTCGGATCTATCGTTGGCAAATTATGTAAACTATTTCTGAAATCAGTTTCTGCTGCTGCAATGAAATACTGAATATATTCAATATTCATATACCCTTTATGATAAAAGGTAAAAATTGCGTGCAACGTCGAAAATAGGTTAGTGTTAAGTTGACAACATTTAGCTGTCGGTGTCTGACTGATCATCAAGTTGTCAAGGCAATATTTGAATTTCCCATACAACTAAACGATCATTTCTCAAAACAATGTCTTCGGAATTTACTGGGATTAAAGACTCGCTAGTGGACAAGATACTAGAACAGGGACAGCGATTGAGGAACGCCATGGTGCAGTCCATCCTCCAAAACGACCCGTTTACTGGGGACATTTACAGCAAAACTCACAATACTCCTGTATCTAGTGCCACTTCACTCACCTGCAACTCAAATGGCAAAAAACTACTGGAAGCCTTCTTGAACGGCGATTATCTAACGAAGGAACAGGAACAGATGGCTTTGAACACCGCCAGGTCAGTTCCAATGGAAGAAGTGTGCAACACCATTGGAAAAAGCAACTTTTCCAAATGTGCGTGTGCTGTGTGCTCAGCTTATCATCCCACAAATTTGAAATGCGACCTACGAAGGCCACAAACCCAGCTAAAACAGCTAAAGGGGGGTGTTCCTGCTGACGCCCTGAAGCAGGTGGATTCATTAAAAATTATACTTCAAAGTGTTCATTTGAACAATGCAGGAAGCAAAAAGGTGTCCTTTGGCAAAGGCCGCGCTGACTCCCGCTTAAATGAGACGTATTTTCTAGAATATTCTGTCCCGGAAGTGTTTAGCAAAGGCGTTGTAAGGAGCAAGTCGAAAACCGACAGCGGTTTGGAGAGTTCTGTTGTGAGAGTCTGTGCCAGGAGAACTAGCAATGGTTTGTAGCTAAAAATATTGTGGATCTCCCAACTATTCATGTCATTGGAGATAGTTTGCCTTTGAAGTAACGCCCACTACTGCACATTTGTGAGATTTGATTTCTTTTACAGTCATTCATGTGCGCCAAGCGTTTATACATTCAATATGCAACCTGTATAATTGCAATTTGGAAGATCACGACATCAGCTTTGTTGTAAGGTTCAAGAGCTCCTCAAAGAAAAAGGCTGAGCAATTGGGAGTGGCAAAATTCAATTTCGGTGCTTTTACCCATTCACCGACCGCCTCCTGTGGGAAAACACTTCCAATATTCTTGAGTGAAGACTCCACAATTAGCGTGGGAACCCTTAAAGTGACTCTACAGTTGGGAGCTGGAAAATTGTACTTTGGTCAAGAGTTTCTTGGTATGTCTCAAAAGGTTTCAGTGCATCCAATAGTGACGAGTTGCCATTGTACAACAGATGCTGTTTTGAATAAAGACAGCCCACTGGAGTCAAGTAGTTCGGAAGAAATCGCGACTATCGCACCAAACACTTGGGAGGAAAGATTGGTTTGCAAGGAAAAACCTTCAAGTGTAAACAAATCAGTCGAAAAGCCCCACTCGGCAGCACTTCCCCAAATTTCACCCATATTTCAATGCAGCAAAACCACCGAGAAACTCCAATCATGCCCCTTAGTAGATAAAGCGGTGCAGCTTGAGGCTGAGCCAACTGAGGTGCATATTTCCAAAGTGACTCTAAATTTCCTTAAATCGCTGTTTTGGTTTCAGGTCGAGTTGTTGTTTGGCTTTCTCTACATATCAGAAGCCAACTTCTTGAACATCAGCCCAAATTCCTTTATGCTCTGTAAACCCTATTGCCAAAACGAGACATCATCGAGCCGGATTGTATATGCGAGTGCAAGTCCTTTATACAACTTTTGTCAGGTGAGCCAAGCCATTAGAAGCGAATGTTTTCATTGGCCCTTTATTGTTCACACAGACTATCCCTTTGCTGTATGAAGAAAGCTTGCTACTAAACCTGAGAGAAAATTTCATGCTAATTGAGTTTTGGGAAAAGACCGCAGGAACTGAAGAGCTGCTCGGTTTAACGCGATTGCCGCTACATCAGTTTTATTTAGGCTTCCGAAATTCAATAATTTTGAAGCATTTAAAAAGGAATAAGGTAGTGAGTGGGGTTTCCAAAAACTATGCAGCTCATTTTAGTGGTTTTTTAGTTGCCAGTCATTGGAACTGATTGGTGGGAGCCGATCTACTCAGCCAGCCAGAACGAACTGATCGGACAAGTCCAAGTGTTGACTGCTTTAGGGACGGAGGCTCAAATTAAAAATTTGGAGCTAGAGAGGGGCTTCAGAGAGGAGATTGTTAAGGCCAAATTTCCGAAAGCCGCACAGCTAAAACCAGCCTTTAAACAACCGGAAAGCTATTTTAGCGACAGGGCGAAAGTGAATCGAAAAACTCTTGAAAATTTCAAAAACTCTCCTTCAACTGCCCGTTCGGAACATACTAAAAAGCCCGAAGTAGTGGATGTTGGAGTGCAGTCAGATATGGAGAAATTGAATCAGAAAACCCAAGCCCAGCCTGATGTTAAGGAAGCTCGTGAAATGTTACTCGCTGCAATGAATTTAATCGAACAAACAAAGAAACCTTCTTGCGTGGAAAATAGTACCAATACTGAGAATGGAATTTCCAAAGGAGACAGGTGTGTAATTGTAGTTTTGATTTGGCGTATTATAAATTTTTGTATAATTTCCAGTTCCGAATTCCAGAAAGTAGAGAAGGAAAGGCCTAAAATGGCAACCTTAAGCAAAACTGCCCCCCTGTTAAATTCACTTGCAACAGAGTTAGGCTTGAGCAAATCCAAGCCGACGAAAGCCCCGCATTTTCTGGCGGAAATTTGCATCACAGCCGCAAATCTGCAATTGCCAAGCAGGCGAAAAAGTAAGGCCAAATCCAAACGGGCTAGAGACAAGATACGCCAACAAGAACAAGAAAACCTTTTGCGTAGTACGTACGTGACGTTTGAAACTCTACCTGGAGAGCCTCTACAAATGACCGGTTTGTGGCCGAAATGTCCCACTCCACTATGGGATTTTACCAGTCGAGTTCGCTTGCCTATGGATCTGGTTGCTGACGATAAAAAACGCTTGATTTTTAAAGTGTGGGAAAAAGCTACCAACACGGTTTTGCAGCCCAATATGAAGACGGATACGGTTCTTGGCTTTGCTGCCTTGGATTTAAGTATAATTGGCATGGGAATGCCAAATGTACAGGGCTGGTTTAACATCATGGACTTCTCCGATAACTGTAAAGGACAAATTCACGTAAGCACAGTGTAAAGCGAAAAGGAAAAGTACTGATACCACTTACCCTATTTATTTCAGATTAAAGTGAATCCGTTGGACGATTTGCAAAAATTGCTCAACCCTATGGTGCAGGTCACCAGTAATGTAAAGTCTGAAACTGCAACTTGTCCTAAAAGTGGAGATCCGAATGGCCTTGGTCGAACCCTGAAGAGAAAATTCGCAGAACTTGATGGAATCACTCAACGTCTTCGGTTGAGGCAAGTTGCAATTGATGTGCTTCAGCATCGATCAACAGCTTTTCCGTTTTTGCAGGCTTTCTGAAGTTGTGAGCGACGAATCGGAAGACCCCGATACTGATAAGGCCGCTGATGAGTTCGAGCACGACATTAACAATCTGTGTGTTGAAGAGGATTTTGAAATGGCGAATTTCGACGACACAGACAATCACACTGCGGCCGCTGAAAGTAACCCGGGACCGAGCGGACAAAATGATTCAGCAGAATTGGGAGTTTACAGCGCTGAACAACAGTCGAGTTATTCAAGCTTGCTATCAGAAAACAAGTTTTTGAGTTCTACCGATCCCACTCGCCGGTGGGAGGTTCCTGAGAATGTTCTGAAAGGTATATGTAGGGATTTGGCGTATTTATTTGTTTAAACTAGTTAATGGGTAAATAGTACTTTCAATGTACATAAGAAAGGATGTTCAAAGTTTAATTTAAGACGGTTTTCAGGCAAGGTTGAGTTGGGCATCGACAATTTACTTGAAAAGCTGAACCTGTTAACTTCAGGTGCTTCTCAGTCTTTTGCGCAGCGCTACGTTTCGGGTTGTTCGGCCCCATCCGATCCTAGTGACATCCAGGGCATCTTCAAGGACTTGGAGCAGCATTCCCGGCCCAATATAACCAACAGTTTCGACCCGACAATGTTCCAACGGCCCTGTAGCGGCTCTTTGCGCAACAGCTCTCTACTACAGCCTGTTCAATTCAATAACGCAGACGAAGCAAATGATGGCAGTGCAACCAGTGTGATCAGCGACTTTTCGGATTGTCGATCGAAGCCAGATGGACAAGACCCGCCGATAGGCTAGAAATGCGACGATGTGGGTATTTGATTGTGTACTTAGGTATTTATCAACGCTTCAGTATTATTTGGGAAATTATGCGAGTTAGTGGCAAGCAGCTGCCGATTTTACCTCACTGTTTTGGAAAGAGTTTATTGAGTGGTCAAAGCCAAATATTGAGTAGTTTTGACGATGTTTAAATTTCTCACTTATTTTAAAGTTATTGGAATGTTTTCACTGATTAGACGCTCATTGTTAGGTGTAGTACCTGTACGGTAGTTGTAAGAAAGTCTTCAATGCAAACAAGGCAATATTAGTCGTATTTATGTGTTATGTATGCCGTTTATTTGTGACTAGCAATCAATGTACGTCTCCAGGTAATTTTCAATGCGCAGTTTCTTCTTCAGCTTGTTGGGAGCTATGATTAGCAAGGCCGCATCTGTGCCCTCGTGACTGTGCATGAAGGAACAGTTGCGGATTTTCTGTAATTATTTTATTGTCATTAAAATGTTTTACTGCTCTAAATGCACCTGCCTTAAATTCCCTCAGTTCCTGTTTCGTGTACATTTCCTGCGCGTGGATTTCTTCCGTCCAACATAAGTGGCACAAGAAGACGTTGTAGTCTTGATGCCAGTAGTCTCCTTTGATGATTTCGTTGCACTTTAGGCAAACGTCCGATGGGACGGAAACGCACACTGTTTCCACCGCGTGTATCATGGAAGGACGTCCAAAGTTGTTCATAAACCGTGTTCGACGGCATTTACGAATTCTCCCAACGTCGTAAGTTCCAGGACTAGACAAGGCTTGTGATAAATGGATTTTGGAAGACGCTGCTTTCTGACCTACCCAGGGTTGTTGTTCTCTGCTCGCTTATATTTGGCTTTGAATCCGAACGGCGCAATATTTGGCACAGTTTTTGGCTTTGAGACGATCTCATATCTTCCGGGCGAAGGCGTTCGTATGATTTTTTCTTTAAACCGCTTGTCTTTGCTCGCTAGGGGGGCGACGCCCTTTTTGCTACGCACCTGTAATTGATGTCAATTAGAATAAAGGAGGAATTCCTTTTCCTGGAACCTTGTTCAGAACTGCATCTAAGGCGGAGGTAAAGTTTTCTGGATGATAACTGGCCGGCCCATGCGGGAACAGTTCCCGGGCGTTTCGCTTCTGGAATGGCGAAAGCCCTTTGCCGATAGGCGCCGTGTTCCTGGAAATTGTCGACCCGAAACATATAGGCTCTCCTGTCTTGATTTCCACCACGTAGTCGAAGCCTTTGATGAAGAAATCCTGATTAAGCTCTAGTTTTTTCAATTAGGTGCCGCAGTGAGAATCAAGGGATTAAACAGATTTACAAATACCCGGAAAATCAGCCTCCTCCTCACATGCACTCATAGTTGAAAACTTTGGGAAAATACTGAACAGAAAGCGCGATTTCCTTTAGCTTCCTTTCGCTAAGAACTTCAACGTTGCGTGCAAGACAAGTCGGGAAAGTTTCGTGACTCGGATTTATGTTGCTCGAAAACTATTGATGGATTTATCTGGAATTGTGTCGTAAGTCGTTTCGACCTTATAACCCATTTCGAATTGAAATGGTTGCTTAGGGAGAACAGTTTCAAAGAACAACGACAATTTTATGCCATAAACGCTACACGTTAATTAACCGCATTGAATGCTGAATTCAACAAGTCGCGGTTTGAGCAACGTTTTAAATCTAGCATTTGAAAAGTCTGGAAATATGACATTTTTTTGAGTTTGCAAGCTTACCTTCTTGGCCGAAATCGACTTCATCGATTTTCTCGCTGTTTATAGACCCAAAAGACATGTTCGGTTTGCTTAAAGAATGTATGTGATATACCAAAGAACAGTACAAGCAAATGTCCGAATTAACAATGTCAACTTTATTTATATGGTGTTTATGTCGCTACTGTACAGGGTGCTACTGTATGAGAGGGTGAGCTTGAAAACTTGGGCGTTTGTAAATTGTGGGAAAAAGTCCGTTAAAGGGTTTTTATTGCCATTTTCATCCCGAGCTCAATTTCAGGTGCGTGAGTTTCAAGTTGCTACTAGTTGATTGAAAACTACCATTTTTGGACCGGCACATTTTTCTACAGGGTGGGTAAACATCCACTTTCAGTGCAATATCAACACAAATTTCAGTATTTTTAGGGTCAAGTCTCTTCTATAGGTGGTACGAGTTTTAAACTCCTACCTCTTTTGAATTGATTTGATTGATTGAACAGATTTTTTTTTTAATATTTTTTTATTTTTGCAATAAGACAAATTATTTGTCCGCTTACGCCGCGAAAAATCCTTTTTCAATAAAAAAATTCTTCATACAGCACAATTTCTTTTGAAAAAATCGGATAGTTCAATTCAGAAGAGGTAGCAACTTTAAACTCGTACACCCTATAGAAGAGACTTGACCCTAAAAATACTGAAATTTGTGCTGATATTGCACTGAAAGCGGACGTTTACTCACCCTGTAGAAAAATGTGCCGGTCCAAAAATGGAAGTTTTCAATCAACTAGTAGCAACTTGAAACTCACGCACACTAAATTGGGCTTGGGATCAAAATGGCATTGAAAACCCTTTAACGGACTTTTTTTCACAATTTACAAACGCCCAAGTTTTCAAGCTAACCATCTCATATTCTTCTTATTCCAAAAAGTATTTGTCCGCTTTTGGCGCGAAAAATCCCTTTTCAGTTTAGAATTATCGGACAACGAAAAACTCTACATTTGAAATTTTTCATTGGTAGGCAAGAATTTATAAATTACACATAATTTGACTGGAATCTGGATGCTTTTTAGACTTGAGTATCTTCTATAGGGTGCGCAAATTTCAAGTTGCTACGCGCTCTGGACTAAAAGTTACCGATTTTTCAATAAAAGCGTGCAGTGATCGAAAACTTCCATTTTTGAACCAGCTTCTACCGGCTGGGCAAACATTAGCTTTCAGTGCAACATCAATGCAAATTTCGATATTTTTAGGATTAAGTCTTCTATAGGGTGTGCCAATTTCAATTTGCTACCTGGTTTGAATTAAAAGACCATTTTTTTAGAAGAGAGTGTGCTGTTTGAAGAAGCATTTTATTGGTCAACAAAAAATTATAAAAACTAATGGGTTTTTCGAGTTTTTAGGCCGTCGTTCGGTAGAATTGATTGAAAATGAAAAACAAGGAATGGTCTGGAAAGTTTGGATTTTAAAAAATTATAAATTACACACAATTTGATTGGAATGTCGGTATGTACTTTTTAGACTTGATAGAAGATGCATGTTCTGTAAGGTGCGCAAATTGCAAGTTGGTACTGATTATGGACTAAAAGTTATGGACTTTTCAATAAAAGCGTGCAATTGAATGAAAACTTCGATTTTTGAGCAAGCGCTTACAGATTGTGGATAAATCAGCTTTTAGTGCGCAGATGAAAGTCTCTTTTATCGGGGGTGCGAGTTTTAAGTTTTTACTTGCCCAGGATTACAAGTTACGATTTTTGAACAAGAGGGCACAAAACCTTTTGATGGATGGTATTTTTAGATATTTCGGTTGATTCTTATAATATCTAGCTTCAAAACGGTGGTATCCTGAAGTCATTATGAGATGGGAAACTTCTTTGGTTTTCTCTAACATTTCTTTACAGTCGCACTTTTTTTCCGGTAGTGAAAGTTTCAATTTTTAGACCAGCATTTACAGAGTGAACCAAAATTAGATCAAGCATTTGTAATAAAACTTTTTAATTTTTTTCTTGAATTTTTTGAATAAAACGATTTATAGAGTAAACTTTGCTCTATAGGAGGCGCGAGTTTCAAGTTGCTGGCTGCTATTGATTGAAAGATACGACTTTTTCAAAGAGTAAAAAAGCAATTTGCTCCATTTCCCAATTTGTATTTGTAAGGACAGAAAAATCACGTTTTTGCGCATTTCAAACAGAGTTGTTCCATAAATCGTTCAGAGTTAGGTCTCTTCTATACGGTGAGCAAACATTCAGTTGTTAGCTGTTCTGAGTAAAAAGTTACGGATTTTTAAACGAGAGCATGCGGTTTGGACAATTTTGTTATTTTTACTCCAAAATTTACAAATTAGACCCATTTTGATTGGGATTTTGCTACTTTTTAGGCTCAATTAATTTTTAAAGGGTGAGATAATTTTTCACTTTCCCTAAGAGTTTAGTGCAAACTGCGTTGATCATCTGTCTCTGTTAGTTTCGTCCATAAGTGATATGGTTAAAATTTCCACCCAGCAAATCCAATCCTGTTTTTCTAGGGCAGCAATTCCCGAAACCCGCTCTGTTCCAGCGCCTTTCCAGCTCCTACGAATTTTAGTGCTTAGTTTCACTCAGCGCTCCAAACGGAGCGGATTTTCCATTCTAACGCTCGGTCGCTGATCAAACACGCACATTGCGGAACTTGAATTTTAGGGTACAACCTGGAGTTTTTCTGTGCTACGAGTTAAGTTTGAATGAACGTTGATGGTTTGGCGGGAGCGAACCTAACAGGTAATTGTTTGATTATTTTGCACATATTCTATTTGGGAGAATCTAGATTAACATTATGAATAAAGGTGGCAAAATATATGCACCTAAACGCATGGTTTCCTAATGTAAAAGTAAGTTCAATTAATACATTACGCACATTTTCGGGAAACATTACTAGCCCTAAGGGTTTTGTGGAAATTGCCACCAAATGTGCGTTTATTAGCTCGATTTCCGGGCGCTTTTTCGCAACAATGAAGACATTTCGCCGTCAATCAACACAAGTCTAATTAAAAGAAACTTAGGCTTCTGTTTGTAGATCGATTTTTAACAGTACATTCTTCGCACGCGATGCAAATGTATAATTGGGTATTTCACTTTTTGGACCTACTTTCAAAAGGACCATTAGCGGCCAGGGCTTTTTTACGATCCTAATTACTTCGGCAGCTTGAACCCTATTAGGAACAGCACGATAAGACGGGAATTGATTAATTTTTGACGGGGTGTCTTATTTTCGTTCTAAATTAATTGAATAATGGACAAAAGATCAGCATGCGAAGCGAACTCTTCGAGGAAACATTAGTGAATTATTTAGATTTCATGCTAACGTAGAGCGATTGTACTTGAAGAGTGCATAGAAGCTTTGTTGGACGTGAGCAGATTATGAGCAAAATCTATATTAATCATCATTAGTTTGCTTCCAATTAGTGGAGTTTATTTTCCAGATTTTTTAACTGCGTAGTCGTACTACGAAATGTGCGAAATGTATAATTGTCCAGTAACTTATACAGTGGAAGAAGACCGGCTGGCATGGAACTCCGAAGAAATGGTTCAAGAAGACCGAGTGATTCTCGAAACGGAAATAACGCTGAAGACTGGACCAAATATTACCATGAAGATACATGAGGAAAGTCGCTGCAACAGCGAGCTTAGTGGCACGTTTACTGAAAGTGAAGAGGATTCCAAGTAAGTGTGTTCAAATTCTGGCAAATTATGTAACTTTTTTGGTGAAATGAATGCGAAAAAAAGTTCATTAAACCAGTTGAATTTCCTGTCCAAAAAGCGCTCGATAACATTTGTTGCTCTAGAGAACCAAATCTGCACCATCAAAGCTTTGTAGTAAAAGCAAAAGTCTTATTGAAAGTCGGGATATTTTATTGTAAAGCGCGAATATTAAGTTGAAATCATTTAGGAGAAGAGCAATCATCAAAGTGTTGAATGACGATAGTGAAACTGAAGGTTACGAAGAGTCCAGAACATCTCCAAGAACACCGAGGAAAGTGCGGTTTGGGGGCGAATCAGTGAAGCTGCGGACACCGGAAAGCGACAGCAGCCATCAAGCCGAAGAGGAAGACAACCAATCCATCTTAACAATCACAGTTACTGATGCAGTTTCCATTACTACCAGGAAAAGCCTTATTCCAGGCAAGAGAAATATTCTTAAATTATCGAGAAATTAGTGAAGATTTTTTAAAAATCTAGTTCGCATTTCGTCGCTTCCATCCAGCCCTAAGAAAAGCACTTTACCGGACCCAAAACCTTTGAAAAAGCAATATCAGTCAGCCCCAAATCTTAGTGCGCTTTCGTCGAAAATCCCCATCAGGAAACATGCTCTTCAGGAAAAGAAGAAAGTGGCACTGGAAACCGGTAAGTTCGTACAACAAATCTACCTTTAATTTCTCTTGAAAACCCCTTTAAATGTTCAACCGCATTGTGTTTTATTTGCACTCAGTAGCAAGTCACCCAATCCCCAATTGTACACAGTTTATGTGCTTTTATAAACTTCCGCCCCGACTCAAAATATGGAAATGTATTCATGAAATTGATTATTTTAATGAGAGCAAAATATGATATATAATGTTGCATGAGGCATAACGAGAACGTAAGAAATGCTATAACTAGTCTTCCGCTGTACGGTTAGAACAGAAGGAAAATCGATATTTGACGCTAAAATTAGATAGAGCTGTCTGCATTGTTTTCCCATTGTAGGTGAAACGTCTGGAATTAACCACACAAGTTCAAAGGCTGCAGAAAAACCGGCGAGTTTAAAGCCGCCCATATTGAAGCACAGTCGGGCTGAAGATGTGTTGTCTCCGGTGCCTGTTCACAATGAAATTGAAGTTTTCCACAATCTGACCAGAAGCCCGGAAAGATCCAGAAAATCTTCGCTTACAGGTGAAAACAAGGAGGAACCTTCAGAGCTGGAAAAAGAGCGTGAGGAACCCGCGGCTCAAGCAAAGACATACGACAGCTTTCAGGTGTACAAAGAGGTTCCACTGCTGAAAGTACCAAAAGAGAGCTCAGTAGTAATAGAAGAAATCACTGAAAGTAATGCTTTGAAGGTGCACAATGGGAAACCCTCAGCGTTGCAACAGTCGCTGTCTTCACTCACTAGTGAGGTAAGTAGCTTTTGATTAACAATTAAAAAACAAATTAAAAAAAAAAAAGAAAAAATTACCGAGGATTAGGGAGAAACAATTAAAGTAAATCGAAACCCATAATTATGAATTAACCGGGAAACAGCACGTATAATACCGTGAAAACTCGACCTACTTCAGTCTATCAATTCAGACCATCCAAGTGCCCAATTTGGTTTTATGGTCGACCTTAATGACTGGACAATTTCCGTGATGGATGTTTGTTTCGTTCGTAATAGACCAATTTGGATTCAAACAAATTATTGTTGGATGTTAGGCCAGCCGCCACTGACCGCGGCTGAGCTTCTGAGAAAAACTCATCAACTTCAAAAGACGCTCAGAATTAATAAAATGAGCATCGAACCAGAGATTAGTTGATTAGTCAACTAATCTCTGATAGAACGTTCTGAACAAAAATCTGGTGAATTTTGCGAGATTTTGTGTCGTTGCGGATAAGAATTTCGTTTGGGTGTTTTTGAATCACCTTTAAACCAACATTTTTCTTAAGAAAATAAGAAGTATCTTTGTTATTAACATTGTTGAACCAAATCTAGCACAAATTCCTTTTTTAAACTTGTGGATTCGTCTTCCCCTTGTATCAGGGCATTTAAGTTTGCGTGATGGATTGTTTTCTGATGCAAATATCCGCCTTACATTGACGTGTTGGAAATGGCGATTTTTCTGCCGTCTGGCCTAGATATTGTAATTTTTGGCAAATAAACGGTTCATAAACACAGTACCCTACACGAGAATGCTGTGAACTGCTTTCGAGCCAATTAGAGTAACATATTAGAAAGCCAAATCAATTAAGGCCATCGCGTTTAAGCTTGACTTTCCGCACTAAATTGCACTTTAGGGCTTAAGTTCGAGCCCAAAATTATGGAAATTATTGCATATTAATGCCGATGGAAATCGAGGTCGTATATTTTTGGCAACTCTAAGGTCTGGATTAATAAATTTCGTGTCTACATGTGTACAAGGTGTCCCAACGAGAGTAAAATAAGTTCGCGCCTAATTCCCTGGTGTTAGTTGTTTCATAGGCATGCTTGAAAAATGTTCACGAAAACAACCTTTTCCAATGGAACATTTAACCTTTTCCATGTAAATTGGTTTTTTTGTTATATACAATAAGATCGAAAATTGGATGGTTTTTTAGTTATTTTTCTTTAACCCTTTCAAAATTCGCATTTTCCTGGTGTTGACAAAGCGAGCATTTTTTCGTCGACTTGCAAAATATTTTATTTTTAATCTAATAAATTTTAGTCATAATATTCATTCAATTGCGCGTATTTTCAAACCTAAAAGTCTAACTTTTTTAAATGACACACTCCGTATATTCTCAGTGATTTTCAGTCGGTACCAGAAAATTTTTAAATTTTTCTAAACGGTTTTTATACCTATCTGTTCCAGTTTACGAGAAAATTCGATTTTTCTAAATGGCTCCCAAACTAGCTTCATTTTTTTCATTTTATGTGGTTATTTCTGTTATTGGCGATTTATGATCGTTGCTTTTGTGCTTTAAGCATTCCTTTATGTTAAATATTGTTAAATTTCTCTCAAAAAAGACGACGGAGGACTTTTCGATCCACCAACAGCATGAACATC
>NW_026017110.1:2172829-2185455 GCF_020466585.1 Dendroctonus ponderosae | reverse complement strand
CTGCGAAAACTCAAAAGTAATGCCGGATTTCAAAACCGCCTTTAGTAATTGGTTCATATTTAAAGAACTGGTTGAGCGGTAAATCTCTAGTTGTCATTTAGGGATAGAGCCTTAAAATGCGCACATTTTTAAATGAAATCATTTTAAAAATACTTGTAGTTTTTACGCAAACTGCGAAAACTCAAAAAAAATGCCGGATTTCAAAACCGCCTTTAGTAATTGGTTCATATTTAAAGAACTGGTTGAGAGGTAAATTTCTAGTTGTCATTTAGGGATAGAGCCTTAAAACACGCACATTTTTAAACGAAATAATTTTAAAAATACTTGTAGTTTTTAAGCAAGCTGCGAAAACTCAAAAGTAATGCCGGATTTCAAAACCGCCTTTAGTAATTGGTTCATATTTAAAGAACTGGTTGAGCGGTAAATCTCTAGTTGTCATTTAGGGATAGAGCCTTAAAACACGCACATTTTTAAACGAAATAATTTTAAAAATACTTGTAGTTTTTACGCAAACTGCGAAAACTGAAAAGTAATGCCGAATTTCAAAACCGCCTTTAGTAATTGGTTCATGCTTAAAGAACTGGTTGAGCGGTAAATCTCTAGTTGTCATTTAGGGATAAAGCCTTAAAACACGCACATTTTTAAAAGAAATGATTTTAAAAATACTTGTAGTTTTTACGCAAACTGCGAAAACTCAAAAGTGATGCCGAATTTCAAAACCGCCCTTAGTAATTGGTTCATATTTGGAGCACAGGTTGGGCAGTAAAGCTGTAGTTGAAATCGCGAGATAGAACCTGAAAATGCGCACATTTTTATATAAAACATCATTTTAGAAATCCTTGTAGTTTTCACGTAAAATGTGAAAACTCACAAATTTTGCGAGACTTCAAAACCGCCTTTAGTCGTTGGCTCATAGTCAGAGAACCTGTTGAACTGCATTCTATTTTTTTATTCACTTTTCGGCATTTTAAATCAAACGAAATTTTTTCAAATTCATATTGCTTTATTTGTTCGTTTTTCCTTCGTTGGTTCAGTTTTATCTAGCCGGGTCTTAAATCAATTTTTTTTAATTAAAAAATTGGCTCCTCATGTGCACGCATACCGCGAACATATTTTCTGGTAAACTGTTTCAAAAGGGGAAATATCCTAATAAATATATGAACAGTAAGTTCATTGACCGAATTACTAAATATATTACATACAGGCAAACATGTCCATGTCGATTTGCCTCTATTGGTTTTTTTCCGTCCCCACAGCGAAGCGTAATTGAAATCGTTAATTATTACACACGCAAACAATAATTGGACATTCATCCAACAATTTGCGCTTATAACACACAAAAAGTGCATAAATCACAGACAAATTTCTCTTTCAGTTCCGAACTCTGACTCACTTCCACTTTCCTTGGCTATTTTTCAATGTTAACATTGTTTTTCTAGGACGAAGTATGGGCAAAATCCGAAGCACTGGACAGCGTGGTAAAGATGCTGAAAGAGCCGGGAACATGCGAATCTTTAGAAGCAGGAGCGGCCGCTCTTCTATTTGAGGCCCTCTTTGCCTGCCATCACCGCGACAGGCTGCACAGCCTTGCTGATGTGAGTCCAAGTTCATCCCTCCACCCCGAAATTTAAAACATGTTTTCCAGGACTCTTTGATGATTTTAATTGCCGGCCTTCGGCCTGAAGTCCTGGAACGCTGCCTTCCAAGGCTGATCCTCAGTTTGTGCAAAATGGGCGCGTCGTCTGGAGTGCGTTGCGCGTTGGTGGCGATGAAGAAACTGCCCCCCAAAAAGCTGCAGCTTGAAGTGCTTTCCAGAGGTTTCGGCCATCGAACACGAGAAGGTGGCTGAAAGCCCTTTAAAGGCCCAATCAATTTTACTAGGGGTTTGCTTGGTTTTAGGGGCTTTGCAGATTTTGATGGCTTGTACTCGCTTGTATCCCAGGCAGGATGTGGAAGTGGTGAGAATCGCAGAATTTGCAGCTTTGGCGCTGCGCGACAGAAGAAGGCGGGTGAGACAAGCGGCACTGGAAACGTTAGCAGCTGCAGCTCAGCTTTCATCTGTTCACGAAACTCTCAATGTGGTGGAGAGTGCCATCAAGGATTTTGGGGATTTTGGGGAAATTATTCAAGTTGTCCGCACGAGGTAACAAGATGTGCCTTTGCAGTTAAAGTGGTTGTCTTCACAGGTTTAAATCATCTAACTCCAGTAAACGTTTTTTTTTATTTATGTACATGCTTTGAAGAAGCTTAAATCTGCTATTTGGGTTGTTCATTTTGCTGCCGTTTCCTTGTTGAATGTTTCCGTTGTTTTATATGTAACTTACTGACTTCTTTCACTCTGAAGAAAATTCCCATATTCCCATTCATTGTAGTCTTAATTCGTTTTTACTGCAATTATTTCCTCATACACTTTTTCAGTTCGTTACTTCATCCACCCACTTGAATTTGTATATGAAAAACTGAAAAAAATATGAAGCAGAAGGAGGCAAAGTGCCGCACAAATGATCTTTTCATTCATTAATTCACTTTTTCAACCGATTAGATTATCAAGAAAACAGCTGCCCACTGTAGACTTGGACGGTTCCATCCGCTATACATCTCCCATCGATCAAAATGAATCCCACTGGATAACAGGAAGCGTGCTAAAAGGCAACGTTTCTCCTTCTCCGATTTCGTCGGCATCATCAAGCAACACATCGGCCAACTATTGGATGCACAACTTGAGGCATGAACACAATTTCAACAGCGGTTCCATGCGGATTAGGCAACTCTCCGAGTCCAATGAGGTAAAAAGTAGGCTTTTGAGTTGAGTGAAAAATGGGAAATTTTCACCAAATCCTCCCCTGTTCCTGCCAAGTAAATAATTATAATTATCGACGTTTCTGCAACTGTTGAACATGCGATAGTCAAAGTCGCGGCACCGTAACTACCAAAATATCGATTAGCGGTTATTTACCGGAACATTCTACCTTTGAGGTGGAAGGTGAGACTCTTTCTGCACCTCAAAGTGCAAGTTTTTCCCTCAAAGTCTGATGATTTTCAAATTAAAAATATGCTGCTTTGTCGGCTGTTTGCTCTGAAACCTGTTTCCGTCCATGATTTCTTGGGGGTGAGTATTTTTATGTCAACGAATGCATTTTTATCTAATTTTTTAAAGCCTTCATTTTCACCAAAAGGTTTTCATCAGTTTTTTTCAAAAGGCAATTTATTGTTTTTTTATGCATTTTGCTGCCGGATTATTTGGGTTTTTAGGTAGAACCAAAAATCTTATAAAGAAAAATATGTTGATTTCAGGAAGATGTTTTTGATGATTCCTGCAAAATTTGGACTCCAGACGCAAGCAACTGCGACACTTTAAAGGCGGCAAATGGTAAGCAAAATGGTGGGCTTTTCTGCAAGTCACTGAGATTTTTTTGATCAGTTTAACTTACCAATTTAGAATTTAGAAACTTTTTCCAGCCAAAAATAATTAAATTTTATCTGCCTCAGGCACAATTTAAGAAAGTATGACAGTTCTTTCGTGAGAGCTAACTGTTACCACCACCTGCTGCTAATAAAGTCTGTTTCTTTTAAAATATGAATTCCTGCCAGGCCTTAATGAGGTTACTGAGTTTATCGGGAAAAATATAGCTGTAGTTTTCTTCATAAAAACGCATTAAAGCCAGATTAAAATGCATTATTGCTGCTGCATAGTGACGAGCCCGCATCTGATACCTTTACCGGTTTGCAGAATTTATGATCAGTTTCACACTGTAAAAGAGCAAGTGCACCAGGTCAGAATTGATTGAAAAATTACACTTTAGTGCACTTGATCATGGAGGTAAAATTGTGCTTGTATATTAATAAACCGCCGAGATTAGGTAAGATACTCTATGATTAATTGAGGAATCTATAAACAAGACATTTTCGCTGTATAAACAGAAAATTCGCTGTATAAACATAAACTGCCTTTACAAAAAAAAACTATTTCATTTAGTGTCCGAGAATCTGAAAATTAAACCAGAAATTACAAATATATTTTTCAATCTGCTCTCGTATATGGGGTAAGCAAGACAAGGAACTGATATGCCGCGCTCACTCCTATGCATTAAATGAAAGGGTTTTTAGTTCGCTCGATCCGATTCGAACCGATCAGTTATACTACGAGGGACGATTTGAATGATCATGACTTTCTGTGTCACAAATTCTTTTAATAAATATGGAATTTCAATAGTTTCGTACATAGACATTAGACAGGCCTTTGCAACTAAGAAAAACACCGTTAATCCACCGCTAGTGCACCAAAGCCTAAAAATAGGAAAATTCGTTATTTTTATCTCATAATACCGAAATAGATGTGACTCCTCAGCTCTTATCAAATTCACTGGATATTTGTCGTTATCTCGCCTGCAGGAGACAATCAGTTGCCTACTTATTCTAATCCGATCCACTTGAAAGCCATCGGCAAATTAGTGCAGTATTTTCTTTGAAATAAACCAGTTTCCTCAATGGAAGTGAGCAAACAACTGGACGAAAAATCCCGGACTTTCATCCGCAGCATGGAACAGCTAGAGGAGCAAATAAACAGCAAAGTCTACGACTTTTTGATAAATCCCCAAAGAAACGTGCTGTTAATAATCACAGTGATGACCGGTGAAGCCAATCTTCTGGTCTATCAAACGATGCGAAAGTTCAGCGCAGTGAAACTGAAAAAGAAGCACAAGACGCTGATGAAACACTACTTGGGCCCAGATAATTGCACCTTTGTTGATTGGCCGCAACTGATCCAAACGCTGGGAGACGAAATGCTACTGCCGGAGTTTAGAAACTTGGTTGTATGCGAAGTGCCAGCCGCCATTGAACTGGATGATTATCGCGACGTTTTGGATCAGTTGGTTCAGATAATGCGAGCCAATCCGGAAAAGAAAATGATACTGATTACACCCATGCATAATATTTTGAGGCGATTTGCTTCGATGGCTTTTGGTCTGGACTCATAATTTTGACCTTTAATGTGGCAGTGGCTTGAGAACCATTCATTGTTAAATGATATGTTTTGTATAAATTGTAAATAAACTATTAGGTGACTTGCCCTGTATGTTTCTGGTAAATCTGCAGTGATATTTGTTTCAGGATCAAAAGCTGGCGTTCTTCGCCCTGTATATATCCTGCAGCCGGAGTCTGCTACTGAAAACGGCAAGCACAGTCGAGGCTATCGCAAGTACGATAGGGGGCGGTCATTTTCGCCCCCGAAGCATTTCAAGGGCCATTTTCCTGCCGGATTGGTCGACCCTGTTCCTATAATTCCAGTGCATAGCAATACCAATGGAACTGATAAGCATTATTGTAAGCATAGCAGCCGCAGCGCTGTGGTTTGTTGGTTAAAATGCTTGATTTCCAGCGGCTCCTGATGCTTATTCGCGACTGCAGTATCCTGCAGACAGTCGGCTTCAGCAAGGCTTTCGAAAGAGTTTTTCCTCGGATCAGCTTTATTCTAATGACCGGCTGCCGTCCAAGTATGAGCCTCAGTCTTTGTCGCTTTCCAGTCGATCGTCTTCCACATCAACAGGTGAATATACAGAGCGCTTATATAAAATTCTCTATGTCCACGCGATTGAGTTGAGCGCTGAGTTGATTAGACAGGCGATCGGGTACAATTGTACACGAAAAAATTAAAATCCTGGAGAAATATCAAGAAAGAAGGACCTAAAGATCCTAAAAAATAGCAAATTTTGGAAAAGACGTGCTACAAGGAAATACGCAATTTAACTCTCCATCTGGCAAAAAAAAACTAAACCTTTCAGCTCAACCAGTTCTCCTAATAGGACCCAACGAGAAATGCGGTTCTGAAGATTCGCATTATTCTTGAATTTTTGCGTCTCGTTAAAACTAGAACATTTTTTATAACGTTATTTGGTACGAAAAGTCCACAATTTGACGCTCTATCTCGCAACGAAAACTAAAGTTTCGAAGCTCCACTGGTTCCATTAATACAAGCTAATGAATAAGGGCGTTTCTGAACACCCGCATTTATCTTCAATTTGCGCATTTGGCGTGAAAACCAGAAACATTTCTAAAGCGATGTTTCGTATCTATCTATACGTATGTGCAATTTAACGTTCTTATCTCGCACTGAAAACTAGAGTTTTGTTGAATCATCGGTTCTCTTAATACGAACCAACGAATAAGAGCAAATTCAGAACTTAACTGGCGTTAATCTTGAATTTTCGCATTTTTCGCGAAAACTAAAAACATTTCTAGATCGACGTTTGAAATAAAAAACTACGCAATGTAACTCTCTATCTCGCTAGGAAAACTAGAGTTTCGTAACTTTTCCGGTTCTCTTAATACGAGCCATCGAATAAGAGCGGTTCAGAAGACATCTTGCATTAATCTTGAATTGTTGAATTTTGCTTGAAAGTTAGAAACATTTCTAGAACAATGTTTGGCAATAAAACTAAATAAAATTTAGCGCACTATCTTGCTCTGAACATTAAAGTTTGCGAGCATAACCGGTTCTGTTAATACGAGCCATCGAATAAGAGCGGTTCAGAAATCTGGCATTAATCTTGAATTTTCGCATTTTGCGCGAAATCTAGAAACATTTCTAGAACGGTGTTGGCCACTAAAAGGTTCACAATTTAGCGCACTATCTTGCTCTGAACACTAAAGTTTCGTAGCAGAACTGGTTCTTTTAATACGAGCCATCGAATAAGGACGGTTCAGAAATCTCGCATTAATATTGAATTTTAATTAATAAATAAGAATTTTCGCATTTTGCGCGAAATCTAGAAATATTTCTAGAACGGTGTTTGGCAGTAAAACGTTCACAATTTAGCGCAATATCTTGCTCTGAACACGAAACTTTAGTAGCACAACTGGTTCGAGAGCGGTTCAGAAATCTCGCATTAACCTTAAATTTTCGCATTTTGCGCGAAATCTAGAAACATTTCTAGAACGCTGTTTGGAACTAACAGGTTCAAAATTTAGCGCACTATCTTGCTCTGAACACTAAAGTTTCATAGCACAACCGGTATTATTAATACGAGCCATCGAATAAGAGCGGTTTAGAAGACTCGCACTAATCATGAATTTACGCATTTTGTGCGAACACTGGAGACAATTCTAGAACGACGTTTGGCACTAGCAAGTTGATAATTTGACGCACTATCTTGCTCTCAACACTAAAGTTTCATAGCACAACCGGTACTATTAATACGAGCCATCGAATAAGAGCGGTTTAGAAGACTCGCATTAATCATGAATTTACTCATTTTGTGCGAAAACTGGAAACATTTCTGGAACGACGTTTGGCACTAGAAAGTTGATAATTTGACGCACTATCTTGCTCTGAACAGTAAAGTTTCGTAGTACAACCGGTACTATTAATACGAGCCATCGAACAAGAGCGATTCAGAAAACTCGCATTAATCTTGAATTTGCGCGATAACTGGGAACATTTCTAGAAGGACGATTGGCACTAGAAAGTTCGCAATTTGACGCACTATCTTGCTCTGAACACTAAAATTTCATAGCACAACCGGTACTCTTAATACGAGCCATCGAATAAGAGCGGTTTAGAAGACTCGCATTAATATTGAATTTTCGCAATTGGCGTGAAAACTATTTCTAGAACGATGTTTTGCATAAAAAAGAAAGAAATGTAACGCTCTATCTCGATATGAAAACCAGATCTTGCAATATCGGTTAATGCACTCAAGCAATTCGAAAATCCTTCAAAACTTTTTATTTCGCTTTCATATTTTTCCCCGAAAATACCTTTTCCAAAGTATCATCTGTAAAATGCTTTAAAAAATACTATCTTTATTAATCGGATTCTTATTCGGTAAATCTGCTGATTTCTTCCTCGGTCTAAAAGCCGAAAACTCGCCAGCTTCAAGCAAAGGACGCAAAAGCCGAACTGTTTTGAAAATTATCCGGCGTCCACGACTATCACATTAGATTGTGTGGTAAATTTCCTGATTTTGTTATTGCAGGTTCATCGACAAAGAGCGGCTTTTGGTACCGAGACCTAAAATCGGGAATTCCACTGCCCATCGCTGAATCCAAACTGAAAATCCGACACAGCACTTCATCAAGCATCACATCCAATGGGCCTTTAATTGCCAAACGGTAAGCACTTTCCTGCTAAAACTGCCGGTTTCTTCGGGCATTCCTTTAACTGTCACTAACAGAAATAGCCGGGCGAAATGACCTAAAACACACAAAACTCAAATTTAATCGGGGATTCAATCGGCACTAAGACACTATAAAAAATTGCATTTGCGTGCACGCAACGCTGCGGCTGAGTATAACAATGGATAGTCCGGTTCCAAGAGGGCACTTTTTTTATATGTAAATGAACTAATTTTCATTAGCCGACTTTCTGGCAGGACTGGACTTCCAAATGCGGATTTTTCCGTCTGAGTTTTTCAATGAAACCTCAACCGGTTAATAAATCGCCTAAGTCCACCTCTGATCCTTGCTAGCGTTGAAGCCATTAACCATTATAATATAGGCCGTCTTTAGCATCGCGACGACGACGCTGCAGGTCAGCGCGCCGGTCAGAACCAATCAATGACGCCTAATTTACACAAGCTTCGTTTGAATTTTGTTCGAAGAACAGCAGCAACTTTCCAGTTATGCGCTGAAGTTCGAAACGTCTCCCCGAAAATGTGCGCTAGTGCAACAGTGGAGAATCCGTGGGGCTTGCGGAAGCAAAATGCTCTGAAGCCGATTTTGAATCTTTGCGGGTTTGCGTCGTGCTTGGGATGTTGTCGTGGTCGGAAAGTGCAAGCTGCAGCCACCAAAACACAAACGCCGATTTTGAATGTAATCGAAGGGCCGCAAAGTGCCGAAAAGTAAGTAACTTGAAGTCGCCTCTCGAAGGGCGCTAGAAAGTCGGAAAGATTCCGAGCGCCTGGAGAGTGCAGATTCGAATCGGTTTCTCTTCGTTCGCAATGACGCTTCATAAGTTTTTCCTTTCCTTGGTTCTGATTTGACTGATTTGGTCGTTTATTTTTATTAACTTCATTTTTTCTCTCTCTTTCGATCTTCCCAATAAAAAGACAGTATTTTATTAAACATTTTAGTCGATGGTCGATTTGGTCGAAGGTATCATTTTCAACCATGTTTCGGGTGAAAGCAATTTTTCTTCAGCAGCCGATACTCGTTGATAGTCCAAAAAACTCATTTGTCTGATCGAGGTGGGTTTTGCGGGAAAGCCTTTCGAACGTTTTGCAAGCACGAGCGGCGAGCATCTTCAGCGCATCTTTAATCGAGACTGAAGAAGACAAAGAAAATCGTCTCTATGGCGGCCTAAAAGCTAAAAAAACTCATCAGTTTCATAGAAGCTGAATGTTTTGAATGTAATCGAAGGGCCGCAAAGTGCCGAAAAGTAAGTAACTTGAARTCGCCTCTCGAAGGGCGCTAGAAAGTCGGAAAGATTCCGAGCGCCTGGAAAGTGCAGATTCGAATCGGTTCCTCTTCGTTCGCAATGACGCTTCATAAGTTTTTCCTTTTCTTGGTTCTGCAAAGGTGTTGGCGATTTGCGATTGTGTATGTTTTGTTCATCTTTCCTCCTGTGATTTTTGCTCTTTGGTCTGATACTGATTTGGTCGTTTTTTTTATTAACTTCATTTTTTCCCTCTCTTTCGATCTTCCCAATAAAAAGACAGCATTTTATTAAACATTTTAGTCGAAGGTATTATTTTCAAACCATCTTTGGGGTGAAAGCAATTTTTCTTCAGCAGCTGATACTCGTTGATAGTCCAAAAAACTCATTTGTCCCATCGAGGTAGGTTTTGCGGGAAAGCCTTTCTAACGTTTTGCAAGCACGAGCGGCGAGCATCTTCAGCGCATCTTTATTCGAGGCTGAAGAAGACAAAGAAAATCGTCTCCATGGCGGCATAAAAGCTGAAAAAACTCATCAGTTTCATAGACGCTGAATGTTTTGAATGTAATCGAAGGGCCGCAAAGTGCCGAAAAGTAAGTAACTTGAAGTCGCTTTTTGAAGGGCGCTAGAAAGTCGGAAAGATTCCGATCGCCTGGAAAGTGCGTATTCGAATCGGTTCCTCTTCGTTCGCAATGACGCTTCATAATTTTTCCTTTTCTTTGTTCTACAAAGATGTTGGCGATTTGCGTTTGTGTATGTTTTGTTCATCTTTCCTCCTGTGATTTTTGCTCTTTGGTCTGATACTGATTTGGTCGTTTTTTTATTAACTTCATTTTTTCTCTCTCTTTCGATCTTCCCAATAAAAAGACAGTATTTTATTAAACATTTTAGTCGATGGTCGATGGGGTCGAAGGTATTATTTTCAACCATCTTTCGGGTGAAAGCAATTTTTCTTCAGCAGCTGATACTCGTTGATAGTCCAAAAAACTCATTTGTCCGATCGAGGTGGGTTTTGCGGGAAAGCCTTTCTAACGTTTTGCAAGCACGAGCGGCGAGCATCTTCAGCGCATCTTTAATCGAGGCTGAAGAAGACAAAGAAAATCGTCTCCATGGCGGCCTAAAAGCTGAAAAAACTCATCAGTTTCATAGAAGCTGAATGTTTTGAATCTAATCGAAGGGCCGCAAAGTGCCGAAAAGTAAGTAACTTGAAGTCGCTTCTCGAAGGGCGCTAGAAAGTCGGAAAGATTCCGAGCGCCTGGAAAGTGCGTATTCGAATCGGTTCCTCTTCGTTCGCAATGACGCTTCACAAGTTTTTCCTTTTCTTGGTTCTGCAAAGGTGTTGGCATTTTGCGTTTGTGTATGCTTTGTTCATCTTTCCTCCTGTGATTTTCGCTTTTTGGCTTGATACTGATTTGGTCGTTTTTTTTATTAACTTCATTTTTTCTCTCATCTTTCGATCTTCCCAATAAAAAGACAGTATTTTATTAAACATTTTAGTCGATGGTCGATTTGGTCGAAGGTATTATTTTCAACCATCTTTCGGGTGAAAGCAATTTTTCTTCAGCAGCTGATACTCGTTGATAGTCCAAAAAACTCATTTGTCCGATCGAGGTGGGTTTTGCGGGAAAGCCTTTCTAACGTTTTGCAAGCACGAGCGGTGAGCATCTTCAGTGCATCTTTAATCGAGGCTGAAGAAGACAAAAAAAAATCGTCTCCATAGTGGCCTAAAAGCTGAAAAAACTCATCAGTTTCATAGAAGCTGAATGTTTTGAATGTAATCGAAGGGCCGCAAAGTGCCGAAAAGTAAGTAACTTGAAGTCGCCTCTTGAAGGGCGCTAGAAAGTCGGAAAGATTCCGAGCGCCTGGAAAGTGCAGATTCGAATCGGTTCCTCTTCGTTCGCAATGACGCTTCATAAGTTTTTCCTTCCTTGGTTCTACAAAGATGTTGACGATTTGCGTTTGTGTATGCTTTGTTCATCCTTTTTCCTGTGATTTTTGCTTTTTGGCCTGATACTGATTTGGTCGTTTTTTTTATTAACTTCATTTTTTCTCTCTCTTTCAATCTTCCCATTAAAAAGACAGTATTTTATTAAACATTTTAGGCGATGGTCGATGGGGTCGAAGGTATTATTTTCAACCATGTTTCGGGTGAAAGCAATTTTCAAAAGTGGGAATTTGAAGTTGAATGTCCAAATATTGAATTTTGGATATAATAAAACAAATTGAAACATTTTATCCGGATTGTAGACTTAAAATGTTGAGCTTGCGGGTCCAGATAGCTTAAAGTCGCAGGCTCAAGTTTCACTGTTAAAGTGAACATTTTTTGATCGGAGTCAATTGTTTGAAATTGCTTTGGACTTCAAAGTTGCAATTTTGACTTAACCTGCACATTCACGTGCATTTATGACGCTTCAAGTTGAATTTTTCAGCTCAATTGCTTTCGTCCTGGCATTCCCCAAAAGTGTCGCCTTCCTGCATTTTTCAAGCAAAAATTCTCGAAAAAAGTTTCTACCTTCAGCCCAAATCTATTTATTCAACCTTCTAATTCAAATCCCCCATCAAATTTGTCGATATTCCCCAAAAATAGAGCAAACAAATCAATTATTCAAGTACACCTTGTCGATTAACTCGCATGTCGGCGCAATGAACCAAACATGATGTACAGGTGAAAGGCGCTGAACTTTATCAATCAAAACACAAATTTTTAATGCGTATTTCTGATCAATTAATTGCCAACCTTGTGCCATTCTTCTGGAGTTCAATGTCGGTTCAAAGGGCGTCAAATCATTTGCTTTCTTTGAACGATTCCAGGGGCATTGCAATATTCGCAATCTATTATTTATTGTTTAGACGATGAGGTGGAATGAGTGTTGACAAAGTCACACGTATTAGGAACTTTGTTTTGTAATAAATAGGGTTTGTTAGCATTTTTTGAAGAAAATTTTAAGATTTTTTGAGAACTACATGGTTTACAAATCTCAGAAAGGGTTTTGTCTCTTGATATTGCTTCTTTAAGTTCATGTTGTAGAGGATATTATTCTTAAAAACTTACTACTTCCAATTGAGAGCAAGTAGCAACTTGAAGTTTTCACGATCGACAGAAGACTATTGGATTTGAATGTGCTGAAAATATCACTGAAATCGCCCCAAAACCTGATTATTACCATCCAACTCAATGGGGGCCCAAAAATCACTCAATAATCCGCTGTTCTTAAAAAATTACTACTTCCAAACCAAAGCAAGTAGCAACTTG
>NW_026017110.1:2167899-2171830 GCF_020466585.1 Dendroctonus ponderosae | reverse complement strand
GTCGTCGCTTATATACTTTTCTCCAGGTATTCCAGATAGTTCTAGAAATCTCCAGAACAGGTGCGAAACTTCCCGCTTGTCAGTGTCATATTTGAATGAATTTCGATCACCCATTAAAAACGTGAGTACCCCAGGCCATTTCCGTTACAATAATCCGCTGTTCTTAAAAAATTACTACTTCTAAACCAAAGCAAGTAGCAACTTGAAATTTTCACCATCGACAGAAGACAATTGCATTTGAATGTGTTGAAAATATCACTGAAATCGCCCCGAAGACTGATTAATACCATCCAACTCAATGGGGGCCGAAAAATCACTCAATAATCGGCTGTTCTTAA
Source organism: Dendroctonus ponderosae (assembly GCF_020466585.1). Taxonomy (NCBI): domain Eukaryota; kingdom Metazoa; phylum Arthropoda; class Insecta; order Coleoptera; family Curculionidae; genus Dendroctonus; species Dendroctonus ponderosae. The sequence continues at coordinate 2,171,492 of NW_026017110.1, read as the reverse complement.
AAAAATACTACTTCCAAACCAAAGCAAGTAGAAACCTGAAATTTTCACCATCGACAGAAGACAATTGCATTTGAATGTGCTGAAAATATCACTGAAATCGCCCCGAAGCCTGATTATAACCATCCAACTCAATGGTGGCCGAAAAATCTCTCAATAATCCGCTGTTCTTAAAAAATGACTACTTCCAAACCAAAGCAAGTAGCAACTTGAAATTTTCACCATCGACAGAAGACAATTGCATTTGAATATGCTGAAAATATCACTGAAATCTCCCCGAAGCCTGATTATTACCATCCAATTCAATGGTGGCCGAAAAATCTCTCAATAATCCGCTGTTCTTAAAAAATTGCTACTTCCAAACCAAAGCAAGTAGCAATTTGAAATTTTCACCATCGACGGAAGACAATTGCATTTGAATGTGCTGAAAATATCACTGAAATCGCCCCAAAGCCTGATTATAACCATCCAACTCAATGGTGGCCGAAAAATCTCTCAATAATCCGCTGTTCTTAAAAAATGACTACTTTCAAACCAAAGCAAGTAGCAACTTGAAATTGTTACCATCGACAGAAGACACTTCTTGCATTTGAATCTGCTGAAAACAACACTGAAATCGCCCAGAAGCCTGATTATTACCATCCAACTCAATGGTGGCCGAAAAATCTCTCAATAATCCGCTGTTCTTAAAAAATGACTACTTTCAAACCGAAGCAAGTAGCAACTTGAAATTTTCACCATCGCCAGAAGACAATTGGATTTGAATGTGCTGAAAATATCACTAAAATCGCCCCAAAGCCTGATTATTACCATCCAACTCAATGGTGGCCGAAAAATCTCTCAATAATCCGCTGTCCTTAAAAAATTGCCACTTCTAAACCAAAGCAAGTGGCAACTTGAAAATTTCACGATCGACGGAAGACGATTGCATYTGAATATGCTGAAAATATCACTGAAATCGCCCCAAAGCCTGATTTTTACCATTCAACTGAATGTTGAACTCACCATGAAAAATCACTCAAAAATTGATGCGTTTACACAGTGACCCGCCCTCCTTTAGAAACGATAACTTCCAAGCTGCATTAAGAAGTCACTTGAAATTTTCACCGTTTATAGAGAACTGTTGACTCTAAAACTCCTGAGAATTTTACTTAATTACCATTTGGTTTTTTACTAATCAGGCCAATGCTGTTACGTAATCCCGGGAAACAAATTCGCAAACCACAAAGTTTACTGAGTGAAAATGGGTTCGTTTGATGGGGATTTTGGGGTTTAACAGAGCTTTGAGGATTCAACCCCCTTAAGAGCCTGTACAAAGTTTTCCTTTTTTTTCCCAAACAAACCAACCGACTCGAATGAATATTTCCTATATTACTCGAAAAAGTTCGAAGACATTTTTTTGAGTAAAAACTCTTTCGACCAAAACCTTCAGGATTTTCCAGTTTTCCTCCAAAATATGATCAGAAATGCCGCAGATGCATTGAAATCAACTAGATTTTTTACTTTAGCACTGAGCAGGGCTCAGTATAAGTAATCCACTAAACATTTTTCGCGTTTCCTCGACCTACTTTACTGCACCGGAAGCAAAGAACAAAAGGCAATTGAGTGCAACCGCACCCAGCACAATGTAACGATGGCAAAAAGCGTTTTAGCTTATAATGCCTAAGTTAGAACGGAAAACGTGCGCTATCCTTACACTCGAGCCATTAATCTTCCGTCGACATGCCTCTAATCAAATCAGAGTACATGTATAATCGCATATCATCATGCCAACATTTTCCGCAATTAATCGAGGTAAATTACACAGTTTTGTCTTTGCCAGGTCAATAACAAACAGTCCTCAACATACGCCGGGTTCTTCGAAACCATCGCCCAGACCTCAAACGCATGTGGGAGATCATGAATCCATCAGCCATCTTTCGCTGCCGCCGCCACTGTCTTCTGGTTCGGAAACTTCGGGGTATTACACCCCTTCCCCACCCGACACCTACCCTCCTGCTTTTATTAAAATGGACACGGAGGAGCGGCCCAGTTCCGATGCAGAAGAGCCGATAGAGCAAAATCGTGCCGATTCGCGGTCCAATAAATCAGTGCTGAATGAGGAGGGCCAGAGCCCAGTGAGTAGCAGTTTGCCTAAAAGAGTGCTGAGTTTTCAACACTGTTCCCTGATAGGGACCTGGATCTAGAATAGGCTCGGCCCAGCCAACCAATCACTTCTTAGGGGAGCCTATTCACGACAACTACCCCTCAGTGGAGTCAATACAGCTCAACAACAACGAGGAAGTGGCCCAGTCAAGACCGCCTTCACACCAGCTTCTCCTGCAGTCAATTCCAGCCAAAATAGAAATTCGGAGGAAAAGCAAATCTGTTATTGACTTGCCGAACTTCCTGCCCCAGATTGCGCCAATCAGGTAACCGCTTTGCTATCGCCAAAGACCAAATGCTTAATTAACGTGACCACTGCTTTCAGGAAGAACGTAAACTCGGCCCCCCCTAGAAACGAGGACAACGTTCTGAACAACAATCCAGAGCCGGACGCAACTGATCCACTTCCTCCCATGGTCGATGCTGGACAGCATCAGGAAGTAACAAAAAGCCAACAGAGCTCGGCTGTGGTGCGCAAATCCAAGCTGGAGAGGCGCCGGTTATCCAGAAACGACAGCAAGACCCTGAAGGCTTCACCAAGAGCTGCTGCAGGTACCGATCGGTTTGCTTGGCGATTCTGCAAATCCTCATCGATCTCAATTCGACTTCCAGAGAGCTCAATAGCGAAGCCGCCCAATAAACCCAAGGACGTTCTGCAGCATGTGCTCACTCAACTGGAAGATCCCAATTGGGAGGCGACAGTCGAAGGGCTTCAAGGGCTGATCAAACTTTTGAAACAAAGTCCCGATACAGTCCTGCAGCAGATCCATCAGATTTGCATCGTTTTGGCCAAACACATCAAGAATTTGCGGTCTCAAGTGGCTAGAGTGGCTTGTAATACAGCGAGTGAACTGTTTTTGACTTGTCGAAGAGCTTTGGACATGGTAAGTAGACGGTTGCTATTTACGTGACAAAGAAACCGCGAGCGGGAACCGATAACGACCCAAAACCGGAACAGAACGGCCGGAACCGGAACCGGAACGGGACCCATATTTGATATTAACAGAACGCGCTGTTAACTGGAACGGGAACCGATAGCAGACCGATAAGGACCCAAAACCGGATCAGAACGGTTTTTTTTTGGGGGGCCGGAACCGTAACTGAATCCATATTTGATATTACTGTAACGCACTGTTAACTGGAACGGAACAGTTATTTGGATTCGGTCCGGGTCCTTGAGCGAGAGGCCAAAATCTCACTTTTCTGATCTGCTCCCTGTTATTTATTTATTATACTTCTTAGTCTTATACAGGGTTTGTTTTTTGCAAAGTATTATTTGATGAATCCACAGACGCCTATCGGGTGCACATTTTAAAAATATTTTTGCAATGTACAGAGTGTCCCAAAAGCCCTATAAGTATCAAAGTTGTGTTTTTCTAAATGAAATACCCTATATATTATTGCATTTTTTGATTCTCTGAGCAAAATAAGTGTTTGTTTTACTAAGATTT
>NW_026017110.1:2161761-2166900 GCF_020466585.1 Dendroctonus ponderosae | reverse complement strand
AAGATTTAGGTATTATAAACCTTATTAAAACAGACACTTATTTTGTTCAGCGAATCCAAAAATGCAATAATATACAGGACATTCCATTTAAAAAAAGCAACTGTGATACCTTTAGAGCCTTTGGTACAGTACAAAAATATTTTTAAAATGTAGGCTCGGTAGGCGTCGGACAATTCATCCAATAATACTTTTTAAAAATCAGACGGTTTAGCCGCAAACTGCCGTGCCGTATAGCGTGAATAACCCCGTATACATTTCTCTACAAGCTGAATACATATGTACAGAGATTTACGTATTTCAGGAAATAGAAGACATAGCGATTCCACTTCTTCAACGAACAGCCGACACAAATCGGTTCCTAAGAGCCGATGCAAACGCGACTCTGGATGTGATGTGCGAACACCTTCCAACTCACCGGGTAATCCCAGTGGTGGCGGCCAGGGGCTGTGCCCACCCTAATTCCGTTGTGCGAGCCGCCTCTGTGCGTTTGCTCGGTAAGACGGTAAGTCGCATGCTCTGAACCCTGCTTACCGGCACTTGTTCCAGGTGATCTGGTACGAAGACTGGGAGCAGAGCGGGTGTTCTGCATGCCGAAGGAGTTGCGCGATAAACTGCTGCTGGCTGGAGCGAATGCTCTTGCCGATGGCAATGTGGAGGCGCGATCGCATGGCAAGAGCATGCTGAAGCATTTGGTGGAGCATCCAAATTTCCAGAGGAACCTACGGGAGGCTGTGCCTCAAAATATCCTAAGACACATATCTAAAGTGCTGGCTACGATTAAGCCTGACGCGTAAATGTTTGGGAAGTTCGTCTTTGGCTCAATTTTCCTTTCCATGAAGTCGTTGTTGACACAGTTGTAATCGAGAGTTTACTCACTTTGAAAATTCGTTCAAAATGGGACTCAATCAACTTCAGAATCCTCGATTTTCACAATGTAAAACAATGTGGTTTTGAGTCATAGACCGAATTCTGTATTTAATTTATCTTCCACTTTCATTTATTTAGCTGAAACTTTTGTATTGTTACGTAGTCTTGTACTGTTAGATATTTTAATCAATGTTTAATAAAATTGGTCAATAACTTAAAATTCACTTATTGTCCCAACTAGTTGCAAATTGTTAAAAAAGTTGTTATTTGCATTAATTGAACTTCTTTTGGAACTTCCCTTCAGAGTTGTATATTATTTCTTTACTACCAACCTGAGAAGTCACGATTATTTACTCAATTTCTCTAGTGAGAAGTAATTTTTCTCCCACTCGGTGAATAATAATTCTAATATTAAAAAATACCCAGGTGAATAATGAAAGATGTGAATGAAGTTTTTCATTGCTTTTAGTTTGCCCACTTTTGTCATTTTCACTTTTAAATCACTGTAACTTTAAGATTCACTAATTTTTCGCTATTCTCAAAAATTTTTTGTCATCAGTTTTCTAAAGATCGACACACATACAATATATTATTGCATAAAACGCCTTTCAATCAATCAACTGGTTTGAGCGTAATAAATTTGGTGAAACTGCAGGAAAATTTTGTCGCAAAGGTTAATGCAAGTCTCACTTTCAGTAATTCTCAAAATTTAGCCCAAACCTCCGAGCTCCGAGGAAGCGAAACTTTGAGGAAACAAAGAGTGACTTTTACTCCATTTATTGTCACAAAAAAGGCATTTAAATGGCAACTAGTTTGGGCGTAATGCGTTTTTCAGCAACGGCTAGTAAATTTAGTCGCATTCGACGCACTTTGAATAATTCTCAAAATTCACCCCAAACCTCGGAGCAAATTACATTTTCGGAAAACATAGAGTGACCTTTGCTATCTTACAAAAAATGCATTTCAATCGCAATTAGTTTGGGCTTAACGCATTTTTCATCTAGAGCGAGGAAATTTAGTCGCAAACGCAGCATTTCGAATAATTCTCAAAATTCAGCCCGAACCTCGCAGCAAAAGGAACTTTGAGCAAATATAGAGTGACTTTTGCTCTATTTCTTGTTACAAAAAACGCGTTTAAATTGCAAGTAGTTTAGGCGTAATACATGTTTAAGCAACGGCGAGTAGAGTAAATTCAGTCGCAAAAGACGCACTTTGAATAATTCTCAAAATTCGGACCACACCTCGGAACAAATGAAACTTTGAGAAAACATAGAGTTTCTTTTGCTCTGTTTATTGTCATAAAAAATGTGTTTCACTCGCAACTGGTTTGGGCGTAATACGCTTTTCAGCAACGGCGAGTAAATTTAGTCGCAAACGACGCACTTTGAATAATTCCCAAAATTCAGCCCAAACCTCGGAGCAAATGAAATTTTAGGAAAACATAGAGTGACTTTTGCTCTCTTTATTGCTACAAATAATGCATTTCAATCGCAACTAGTTTGGGCTTAATACATTTTTCAGCAAGGGCGATTAAATTTAGTCGCAAACGACGCACTTTGAATAATTCCCAAAATTCACCCCAAACCTCCGAGGAACCGAAACTTTGAGAAAACATAGAGTGACTTTTGCTCTCTTTACGGTTACAAAAAATGCATTTCAATCGCAATTAGTTTGGGCTTAACACATTTTTCAGCAAGAGCGAGGAAATTTAGTCGCAAACGCAGCATTTTGAATAATTCTCAAAATTCAGCCCGAACCTCGCAGCAAAGGAAACTTTGAGCAAATATAGAGTGACTTTTGCTCTATTTCTTGTTACAAAAAACGCGTTTAAATTGCAAGTAGTTTAGGCGTAGTACATGTTTAAGCAACGGCGAGTAGAGTAAATTCAGTCGCAAAAGACGCACTTTGAATAATTCTCAAAATTCACCCCAAACCTCGGAGCAAATTACATTTTTGGAAAACATAGAGTGACCTTTGCTAACTTACAAAAAATGCATTTCAATCGCAACTAGTTTGGGCTTAACACATTTTTCAGCAAGAGCGAGGAAATTTAGTCGCAAACGCAGCATTTTGAATAATTCTCAAAATTCAGCCCGAGCCTCGCAGCAAAGGCAACTTTGAGCAAATATAGAGTGACTTTTGCTCTATTTCTTGTTACAAAAAACGCGTTTAAATCGCAAGTAGTTTAGGCTTAATACATTTTTCAGCAAGGGCGATTAAATTTAGTCGCAAACGACGCACTTTGAATAATTCCCAAAATTCAGCCCAAACCTCGGAACAAATGAAACTTTGAGAAAACATAGAGTGAATTTAGTTCTATTTATTGTCGCAAAAAACGCGTTTCAATCGCAGCTGGTTTGGGCGTAACACATTTTTCAGCAACGGTGAGTAAATTTAGTCGCAAAAGACATTACAAGTCACTTTGAAAATGTGTTTAAATTTCGGCAAAACTGAAACTCTCGACCTTTTAACAGACAACCTAAAACTGGAAGGAAACTGAACACCTTTTTGAGAAAAAAAGACACCGAACTACAGAATAAACATGATTAGTTAATCGTTTGCGGGTTCGTCTTTTCGATGATTCATGGTTTAGTTGGCAGTTCGATTTTAGTTTGTTTATTGTTGCCAATTTTGTAAAAAGCGTTTTGTAATTTTTGTATTTGAGTTTTGTAATTTCAGTAAATTTTGTAAAAAGTTCCAAGAACAAGTTTCACGTTCCAACTGAACCAAAGTCAACAACAACTAAACGAAAAACGCTCCCAACACTGATCTTTCACTTGTGATTTATGCACAACGCCACAACTAAAAAAACCGAATTAATTTTGATTTGCTAAAAATATTAACTAACCAAGAAACCCATGAATAAATCACTTAAAAATGAAACTGTTGCTCAATTTCCGAGCGATGATAGAAACCAACGAAATTTCAACTCACTCCAAGTGTCTTTTAAAAGTTCTGATTTGAAGAATTATGCTCCCTCAAGCTCATTTTGAGGTGCGGCGCAGTGAAGCGCGATGAGTTATAACTCATCAACTCAGAGAGCGGGGGCAGCAACCCAAAAGCGCAACTCAACACAGTGTTACCCAGGCCTAGTTCAAATTACACTATTTGAGTCGCGAACAGTTCAGCTCGACGAATTTCGACGAGCGCATTTTTTTGACAACATTTTGGCAACAAAGTCAACTGAACAGTGTTAGTCCACTGAAAATGTTCTCCCATTACAAAAATTCGTATTTACAAGCAAACTGCAAATCGTATAACCCCGGCGTGTTGAATCGCACAGTGCAAAGAGGTAAGCGGGAATTTATTGGAGTGAATCTACATCTCAATGGGACATTTTTCAGCTTGGGATGAGATTATTTACATCGATGAACATGACCTCTCGCCACCGTTTAATCGACTCACTTCAGAACAGCCGCATATTCCAGTGGAAAATGTGGACGCTACCAGAAGAGCTGAAGGATTTGGAAGATCTGCAATGCCCAAGCTGGTATATTTGGCCTTCTCTTAAAAATCTGTAGCCCAACCTTTTTCTTTCCAGAGAAGGGAGTTGCACCATAAGGACCTGGAAGTTGTTCTGGCCTCTCTTACAACGATTACCGATCTAGTTCACGATCCGGAACGATGCTACGAAGCAATCAGACTGAAAATAGTGGACAGGTGGGCAAGGTGGAAGGACTTACCAAAATTCCATTGGTTTATTTGGCGCTTAGGTTGGTGGACTTGGTAAGCCATGATGCTCCAGCGGTAAGAGAGCGGGCAGTTCTCACCTTGAAAGTAATGGCAGGAGTTGCAATGGGCAAAGAGGTCATTGTGAATAACGAGGGACTGTTGAGGAACCTGCTGGGGACCGTGGAAGATTCCTATTTTGAAGTGAGACTCCAAGGGGCGGCTTGTCTGGAAATGGTGGCTCGGTATTGGAAAAGTAAGTTTCAAATACTCTGAAACTAATGGGTTTTTCTGGTTTTTAGGCTGTCGTTCGGTAGAATTTCTTCTGGACGTTTCGCAAGCACGAGTTGCTTGCATCTTCAGAAGTAGTTTGCTTGAACGCTTGCACTGTTCCGATCAGTGTAAGCGGAAGAAATTCTACCGAACAACGGCCTAAAAACCCGAAAAACCCATTAGTTTTAATATATTCATGCGAAACGTCAAGAAGAAATTCTACTGAACGATGAGAATTTATTCCTGACGTTTCGCAAGCACGAGTGGCTTGCATCTTCAGAAGTGGTTTGCTTGAACGCTTACACTGTTCTCATCAGAACCCGTTCAGTT
>NW_026017110.1:2160630-2160762 GCF_020466585.1 Dendroctonus ponderosae | reverse complement strand
AAATTTGCATTGATGTTGCACTGAAAGCTAATGTTTGCCCAGCCGGTAGAAGCTGGTTCAAAAATGGAAGTTTTCAATCACTGCACGCTTTTATTGAAAAATCGGTAACTTTTAGTCCAGAGCGCGTAGCAA
>NW_026017110.1:2159652-2160520 GCF_020466585.1 Dendroctonus ponderosae | reverse complement strand
GAAGAGTTTTTCGTTGTTCGATAATTCTAAACTGAAAAGGGATTTTTCGCGACGAAAGCGGACTTTTTGGAATAAGAAGAATATGATATGGTGAGCTTGAAAACTTGGGCGTTTGTAAATTGTGAAAAAAAGTCCGTAAAGGGTTTTCATTACCATTTTGATCCCAAGCCCAATTTAGTGTGCTTGAATTTCCAGTTGCTACTAGTTGATTGAATACTTCCATTTTGGACCGGCACATTTTTCTTCAAGGTGGGTAAACATCCCCTTTCAGTGCAATATCAACAGAAATTTCAGTATTTTTAGGGTCAAGTCTCTTCTATAGGGTGTTCGAGTTTTAAATTGTTACCTCTCTTGAATTGAACTATCCGATTTTTTCAAAAGAAAGTGTGCTGTCTGAAACCCTTTTTATTGAAAAAGGATTTTTCGCGGCGTAAGCGGACAAATAATTTTTCTTATTGCAAAAATAAAAAAATATATTTAAAAAAAAATCTGTTCAATCTATCAAATCAATTCAAAATAGGTAGGAGTTTAAAACTCGTACACCCTATAGAAGAGACTTGACCCTAACAATACTGAAATTTCTGTTGATATTGCACTGAAAGCGGATGTTTACCCGCCCTGTAGAAAAATATGCCGGTCCAAAAATGGAAGTTTTCAATCAACTAGTAGCAACTTGAAACTCACGCACACTAAATTGGACTTGGGATCAAAATGGTAATGAGAAACCTTTAACGGACTTTTTTTCACAATTTACAAACGCCCAAGTTTTCAAGCTCACCATATCATATTCTTCTTATTCCAAAAAGTCCGCTTTCGTCGCGAAAAATCCCTTTTCAGTTTAGAATTATCGAACAACGAAAAACTCTTC
>NW_026017110.1:2159410-2159542 GCF_020466585.1 Dendroctonus ponderosae | reverse complement strand
TTGCTACGCGCTCTGGACTAAAAGTTACCGATTTTTCAATAAAAGCGTGCAGTGATTGAAAACTTCCATTTTTGAACCAGCTTCTACCGGCTGGGCAAACATTAGCTTTCAGTGCAACATCAATGCAAATTT
>NW_026017110.1:2155715-2158411 GCF_020466585.1 Dendroctonus ponderosae | reverse complement strand
TCAAGTTTTTGTTCGCCATGACTGTAAATGGAGAATACGTTTTACGAGAATACGGTTTCATGTTACACGTTTGGAACACTGTTATTTTAGCGGTTACGTTAAATACCGACCATCCTTTTAATYGGTTCTGTGCTGATGCGAACCACTTTTTCAGGTTTATGAGACGGTTCCAAAAACAACCTTTAAATCGGCAAACGGCTGCAGCTGGTGCGAAGTGCGCAAAACTGTTTCTGTTTTATGAGACGGTTCCCAAAAAACCGGTTACATCGACTAGCTGTAACTACGGTTTTAGGTTACACGTTTGGAACACTGTTATTTTAGCGGTTAGGTTAAATACCGACCATCCTTTTAATCGGTTCCCTGCTGACGCGAACCACYTTTTCAGGTTTATGAAACSGTTCCAAAAACAACCTTTAAATCGGCAAACGGCTGCAGCTGGTGCRAAGTGCGCAAAACTGTTTCTGTTTTATGAGACGGTTCCCAAAAAAACCGGTTACATCGACTAGCTGYAACTACGGTTTTRSGTTACACGTTTGGAACACTGTTATTTTAGCGGTTACGTTAAATACCGACCATCCCTATTCTGTACCTAAGCGCAGAACACCTCAAATTTTCCCAATGAAAATTGCAGATATTCGGAACACGTTCACGGTATGACTGCTCTTCATGTGGCTTCATTCAGCGGCTGTGTCTTCAGCGCAAAGTTCCTGATTTTGGTGGATCGCAGCACCCTTAATCTGATCAATCAGTACTACAGCCCTTTGCACTGTGCAGTCTTGGCAAAAAATCCGGATACCGCAAGGCTTTTGTTGGATAATGGAGCCAGGATCAACTCCATGACAAACGGGCCTGGATATGAAACTGCGTTATCCATTGCTGTTAAGGTCAACAGTGTTGACTGTGTCAAGTTGCTAGTTGCACGAGGTAAGTTTTCTTTAAAATTGAAGGAAAAGAGGTGATAATTTCAAATGATTTACGATACAAAACTGGATTGAAACATGTAGGAGAACGCATAACTTTAAATTAAAAAAATATGCCTAATAAATACGGTAAAACTGTTTATAATACATTTTCAAAATGACGGCCATTTTCTATCCAAGCAGTTCAGAATTCGTACATTTACAGAGTGGCTTGTAGGCCTGGGTAAGTGAATTTTGAGGAGTTGGCGCAGTGGCACAAATGGATTGCTGCGTTAACCCAATTCACCGGCGCACTTTTGAAGTTTCTTCAAAATTTCAGGATTTCCTAGTTTTAGCAAAGTTACTCTTTCTTCTAAGTGCTCAATTGTCAAAASTTTCACTAAAAATACTGAAAAAATATCTAACTTAWTCTAAATTTTATTAGAACACAACATTAGTAAAAAATGTTGAAATCCCTTTCCAGCTTCSAATTTGGGACAAAAATAAAAACAGAATAAGGGAAAATGTATAATAAATCATTTGGAAAACCCCCACCGTTCACTTTAGGGTCAATATTTCTTCAAAACTTTCTCTAAACAGAAAAACGCTTTTTTCTAACGCTTTACTGTAAACTACTGGCAAACTGAGAGTCTTTTATAAAACTCGTCACCCCGATCCCTATGAAGACTGTAGAGTTTGTTAAAAAACTGTGTTTTCTTAAGTTTTAACTGCATTTCTTAATTGCTTTACTTTTTAGTCAAAAACACTCTATTTTGTAGAGTTTTACTTGAAAATACTGACAATCTGGGGGTCCGTTACGCGACGAATCCAACCTAATAAATAAATAAATTTATACCTTTGTAGGAATTTGACAAAAACTTGTTTCAGCGTTGCATTCGAGACAAAAACGAAAACAAATTTATAAATTTATTTATCCATTTATTTATGAAGCTCAAAAAACTCATTATTTTCTGATGCGTTTTTCATTCATTTTATTTTTTGATGACAATCATGCATCATTTTCAGCTAAAAATGACAAATTTAATTTCGTTAGAAAATTTGCCTCATTCATCGTTTTGCAGAGAATTTTAGGAAACCCTTTTCGAAAATTATTTGCGAAAGTTATTTAGAAAATTCGCCACCCTCATTGCTATGCAGATTTTAAAAGTTTCTTTAAAATTTCAGGTTCTATCCAGGTTTAGCAAAGTTTTTCCTAATCAATTCTTTATACGCAAAAACCGAGTTTTTTCTGCAAAAACATTAAGAGATCGATTTTACAAGAAAAGCCGTCGTCCTTATAGCTTGATCTTTATCTTCTTTTTGGTATCTTTCTCGAATACCCGTTTTACCTCTCTAAATTTGGGACAGAATCGAAACAAAGTTATCTTTCTTTTTTTTCGAAAAAGTTAAAGTTTGCCCAAAAAACGATCAGAACAAAAGCCTATAATAAACTATTTGGAAAACTGTTCAATTGTCTCAAAATTCACTTAAAAATACTGCCAATTTTAAGGTATTTTCCGCAAATATATTATATATAAATTACTCGTCTCCTTCGGCGTTTTGTAAAAATAGTAATTTTGCGTGAGAATTCGCCTCATTCATCCGTTTGCATGGAATTTTAGAAACCCCTTTTCAGTTTCGAATTTGGCACGAAAACCGAACAATTTTTGTTAGCTTTTTACCGAAATAAATTAAGATTGTTTTGAAAAAACAAACAGAGCAAAAGTGTACAAAAAATTATTTGAAAAGTTCGCCTCCCAAGCGTTAGCAAGTTATTAGCAAAGTTATTAGCAAAGT
>NW_026017110.1:2151283-2154716 GCF_020466585.1 Dendroctonus ponderosae | reverse complement strand
CTAAGAGATTTATAGAAAATGTTTCATTTTTATCGATCGCCTCTAACGTTTTCATAAGAAGAATTTTTCACCGGCAGACTCTCCAACAATTTTTCGGCTACTGATATTATGCCTCTTCTTGAAACGCTCTTCCTAACTTTTAGAACAAGCAAACTATTTGTTTTTGATTTTACTCCCCATTTCAATAGCATTTTCTTGCAAAACACTGCCACTTATGGGAACGTTTTATTGTCTTTTTTGAGTAAACCACTTAATAAGTACCTTGTCAACCTTCTCATGTGCAAATAATTTTAACTTCTTACATCTAACATTTGCTTTGTCATACGCTGATAAAATGTTTTCTCTGTTTTTCCATATTGTTGCAACAGTAGACTTTCCAAGTGCTAATTCCTTACAAATGTCACTCTGCTTTACTCCACTTTTTATTTTGTTAATAATCTCGTACTTTGCATTGAGTGAAAAAGCTTTGCGTTTTTGTTTTTCCATTCTAAAACGATTTACATACATAACGCGGCAAAAAAACAAGTCTCTGCTTGTTTCTCGCTCTCACTAATATAAACAACTCCGCACGATTGGTGTTGCTGAGCGTGGAAGTTCGTTATAAACGGAAAGTGAATATCCAACTATCCTAAAAAGTGATCGTTATATCCGGAAGTTCGTTATAACCAGTAAAAAATACGTTAGTCTCTATGGATGACGTTTCAATTAAAGGAAAAAGTTCGTTTTAATCGAAAGTTCACTATAACCGAGTTCATTATAAACTGACCTTACTGTATTTTGAAAACTCGTCACTCTCATCGCCCTGAAGAATTTTCCGGTTTTTTCAAAATTTCCCGTTTTAGACCAAAAACCAAGAGGCGCGTATTTTCAAGCAATCGCTTCCACAGACAAGTAACTTACTGAGTACTTGGGAGTTGGCGCAGTGCTGCGCCAATAATTTGGTGCGCCAATCCAGCGCTCGGCGCAGTAACTCAATTCCGTTGCTGGGAAAATGTTGATGACCTTTCCTTTTTTTTAGTTGCTAAAATTCCAGTCGCGGGTCTCCATATAAGCTTTAATCCGCAAACAAATGACTTATACCTTATTAGCCGATGATATATAACTCATTAACTAGAGAGCGGCAACTCAATTAACTCAAAATCGCAACTCAACACAGTGGTTACCCAGACCTAGTGGTTTGTGGCCCTCAGTTCTCCGATGTGTTTGGACCGTGCCCTAAGAAGGCATCACTTGAAAAATTGATTTTATTCTTAAGCGGTGGCCTTTTCAGATGCGCTGATTTTCCAAGAAGGAAAACTGGGCGATCTGTCGCCACTATTCTTGGCAGCCGAAATGGGACACGCGGAATGCCTGAAAGTGATGCTGGAAAAGAAAACCGTCGATTGCAACCAGCTGCGGAAGTCGGAGAATGGTAACACTGCGCTGCATATCGCTGCTGAGCACGGACATTCGGAGTGTATCAAAGTTCTGCTCCATAACGGCTCTGATCCCAACCTAAGAAATCTGAGGTCAGCCTGCCTCGGTCTGCGACTTGTATCTATCTATCTATCTATCTGCTTGTATCTTGTTTGCCCCTTAGACACCAATCGCCTTTACATTTGGCGGTCAAAGCCAACTCGTATGCCTCAGTGATTGTGTTGGTTCGACATGGAAATGCTGGGCTAAATATTGAGGACTACAACCGAAGAACCCCACTACATGAAGCGGTTGAGTTGGTTGCTGATAGCCGAAAGGAGATTGTCCAGTTTTTAATTGAGTATGTCCTAAGATGTGGGTTCCGATTGAATTGGCTGGACAAAATGAATAATGATCACATTTAGAAAGGTTTTCCGGGCTTTGAAGCCGTGGTCCATGGGAATTTCTTTCAGACGTTTCGACCACAACTGCGGTGGACATTATCAGAAAGAAGAGGTAACAGCGTGTGCGCCAAAACATTTGAAGCCCCGCCCACTGCCCACGCATGAGCTCACACAGCCGGGCTGCATAAATACGACAGGGGATCCAGTAGTTGAACCAGTCTTAGTCGGTAAGCCGTTATAATCGAAATAAAGAAGGCCTACAGCTGAATTGCGACGTCACTTAAAATAGTCCGACCAGGCATAACGCGTAGCGGAGTATATGATGGATCAACTGTACAAATATGAATATTTTAGACAAAAATAATGTCTTCAGGAATTAATATGCTTTTCACATTGTTTGATTTAAATGATTAGCCTTTCTATTCCTAAAAAATGAACGTAGTTAACTAGCCACAAGTATTTTAATTTCAGTTTTAGCTTAATATTTCATGTTTCCGAAGCGTTCTAATTGTTTTAAATAGTGAAGAATACAATTGCTAATAATCTACCAACTTTATTTAGTGAGAGTATCTAACTTTCCTTTATTCCCCTTTCCAATGGTGTCATTTCTTTTGCCACAATAATTATTTAAAAGAGTTTTGGTGACAGAATTTATGATAATCTTTACCGAGCTTATAGTACTATGCAGATCACATTGGGGAAATCCTGTTAGCAAATGATTATCTGTTATGTATTGTAAAGTTGTTGTTGACAAAAACGTCTTTTTATTGTGTACTGCTAAAATGTTATCTTCATCACATTCCAAAATTTTGTTGAAAATGAGATAACCATACAAAACGATATTTGTTAAGTACATAGTCTTTTGAAAATTTAAGCATACCCCTACTCAAATTTTTAATGAGTTTGTGACTGTCTTGAACTTCTATTTGATCTGAAAATGTTAAATTTGACTGGCATATTTGGCATTTAAATTTTTTGGACAAAATGTAACAACAATATCCTGCTTGGTAGGTAATGACAGGCATTTCATGATCCACATTTTCCAAATCACACCGAAAAAATTGTAAATTTGGGATAAACCATTCCGACTTTGAAACTGTCTCGTTATCAAAAATATCATCACTTTCATAAAATTGTTTTATTGTTAACATTCCAAAGCAACGAGATTTTAGCGCCATCAATGACTGACAAGTTTTTTCTCGCACTCATATAATTGCCGAATGGAAATATTGTTCTCACCCCCCGCTAATTGCCTGTATTTTCCAAACCTATTTTCAAGAGGATCAGTTTGAAATGTTTCCAATAACAAATAGTTCATATTAAGTGCTTTGAAACAAAATGATACGATTTCTAGCATGCCATAAATAGTGTGACGTAAAGCTGTGGATGTTTGAAGAGTTAAAGTTTTTGAAAAATGTTCTGATTTTTTCCAATTATCCAGCCATTTTGTGCAGAAATATAAGTTTCGGATCATTCGCTCCAGCCGTAGCTGTTATAGGCTCTTGATATAAATCATTAAGACGTTTCCCTTTATGGTGTTTTACATTTACGATGTTCCACCAAGTCAATATAATGTTAATAAAATCAGCTGAATCTTTTGAATAAGCTATCTTAGAGCCAAACTGTAAAAGAGC
>NW_026017110.1:2147731-2150284 GCF_020466585.1 Dendroctonus ponderosae | reverse complement strand
AGCTGAAGAGAGATTCGTATCGTCTTAACATCAAGAATGCGTTGCGTGAAAGAAAATAAGAAGACGGAACCCATGTTTTCTGAAATAACCGAGGTAAACTCAAATATTTTTTCAATTAAATTCAAAACATATTTATTATATATTATTACAAAACAGTAATGATGTTTATCATTTTATGTTAAATATGAAAGATTACAAGATAGATACCTAAATATTGATTATTTGTTGTTACAAAATGAAATAACAAATAATAGAACATATTATTGCATTAAATGTTATTAATAATAGTTGTGACACTTTATTTGCCCTTAATCTTGAGCGTTTTTCATAAATTGACCCTGCCTTCTTTAGAAAATATCCGCTCAACATCTGGCTTAACAAATGTTTCCGATGAAAATCACTAAACAAGTAGGTAATAATATTTTACCGAATCGTGCAATACAATACAAATGGACATCATCAGTACGGAAAGTAAGACATCATCGGTCCGGGATTGTATCGATACGATTTAATTTAATTTAATCTTTTCTTTATACAAATTTGCGCCCACAATCAATCAGACGATTTAAAATAGGTCCAACAGTTTTTTCAAAAACTTTATTGTAGTGGATCTTAGGCACAATTTTGTTGCACATCAATTGTTAGTTCTTAAAACAATATTTAACAGTGCACGGCAATGTGCAATCTCATTTGCAATGGTAAATACCCAGTCGTTTGAAGATGATTTTCAAAAGTTTCTAATACATTTTTCTGCAAATTGATGGACGATCCGCATTTTTTTGCCCTTAAACTGCTTTAGTGTGTATAATTGTGTGTGTACTTTAATTGGAAATTTAAAAGATGGCGAAACTCGAACAGACATGTAGTACATGAGCACCCTTAACCCAGTATTTGCACTATCTGCAGCTTCTCTCTTGATAATTTGCTGATTCATTGTTATCAGGGTTATAAAATAAACTGCACCGAACACACTAATATCACACTCAATAAGAGATAAATCAAAATCACTGACAGTTTAATAACACAATGTGTATTTGAAAAGTTTATCAGATCTACAGATGCACCCGCACTAAGAGAAAAATGTCGAATTCAAAGTGCATATGTGCTGTTGTAGGAGTTGTTGGAAGAAAAAGTGACACAACATTTTCCCAGCAACGGAACTGAGTTACTGCGCCGGTGCGTTGGGTTGGCGCACCCCTAAAAATTAACTGAGTTACCCAGGCCTACTACTTGGGGAAAAAATGATTTATTCGAAAATGTATAGATGGTGCGCTAATTGTGTCCGTCAGTGTATCTAACTTTAGCAAGCAAATAAAGTTTTGAAAACAGTTTTACAACAGAGCAAAGTTTTAAAGACCCTTAACAAAGCAGCGGTTTTTTGAATAAACTTTTCCTGTCATACAATGATGTTTTTAAATTCAGTTTTTTTTTTGTAAATTTCATTGTTAGATTTGAAAACCACTCAAACCTCATCAATCATTCCAAGGCGGAAAAACATTGGCAAATTTTCCGATAATGATGCGAAATTATGCGCGCAATTTTGTTGATGATATGGAATTTCGCTGTTCGGATTAGCATTGCATGTGAATTGCTCACCAGAGCAGCGCATTATTTCATAAAATGTGAATGATAAAAAGCATAATAACGTCGGTCCGATTACAGTCCGAGATGCGCTATTTTGAAGACAATCTCCTCTAATATCAGCGCATTTAGTTCAATTGCAATACTAGTAAGAAAACACACAATAGATAATCAACCACAATGGATATGGTGAAGCATGCGCATCGTTCGAGAACATTTTAAACGATCCATATGCTTTTATCCATACAAAACGCAACAAAAAGCAAGAATGTCCGAACAAGGTATTTATAATCGGATATACACACTCGATGCCACAAATCCGGTTTGATTTTCATGGGATGTAAACGTGTGTTTGTTTATTTAGTTTTACTTGTAATAAACAGGAATTTGGGTTGATTGAGGCAGAATGCATTCAACGGAGGTTCAGGTGAGTGAAACGCCGTTTTGCACTTGCAGCTATCAACATCTATTCGAACTGTTCACTGTAATCTGGATCATCGATTGCACCTGAATTAATTGCTAGTATTAGAAGGTTTATAGGTTGAGTGGCACTCTGAGTACGTAGCATTTAAGTAAAAAATATACGTGTTAATTTAGTTGCGCATATACAGGGCGTAGGGAAAAAATCGCAAAAAATCTGCAATGCTTTTCTTCACCGTTTGCGGACAAAATGAGTTGATATTTCGCCTGCAAAATGTTCTTCAAATACTCTTTCTCGACAGTGGCCCATTTTTGAGAAATGCCACAACTACCTTTTTATGTAGATAAGTTCTATATTGTTGAGGCGGATTTCTTTTTTTAAAAACCTCTTTTTGGGTATTTTGCCGCAAAAATTTTTGTCTTTAAAAAAGACAGAATTTCCTTACGTCTTTTATTCCAGATTGATAAATAGTGCTCCTATTTCGCAATAAGAACGAATTATTTATCAAAAAGTAATCAAGAACTATCACCTAGAGGGTATCCTGCGACACA
>NW_026017110.1:2139752-2146732 GCF_020466585.1 Dendroctonus ponderosae | reverse complement strand
TGTGTGGTGTTAATTTTGATCTAACGTAATCTGCGAATTCATGTTTAAATTTTTTTAAAGTGTTATAAATTTGTCTTTCAAAACGTTCTGTTGGAGTTTTGTTCAATTTTGAATAACTTCTGTCATTTAAAAGTTCATTAATTTTTTGATCATAGATATTATAATCCATGATGACGGTCGCATTACCTTTATCAGCAGGCAAAATTTCAATTGTTTTATCTTTTTTTAAGGACATTAATGCTTTTTGCTCTATTGAACTTATGTTTTGTTTAATTTTGAAAGGTTTGAGAAAAGAAAACAATGAGCACTATTTATCAATCTGTAATAAAAGACGTGAGGAAATTCTGTCTTTTTTAAAGACAAAAACTTTTGACACGAAATACCCAAAAAGAATTTTGTAAAAAAATACCTTTTTACGTGATTTTAACCGTTTTTTTGTTTCGTTCATCGTTAGTTCGTAAAAAGCAAATAATAGTTTGGTTGGGTAAAGACAAAATGCTCATTTCGATTCTGGCGGATTAAGGGACTTCACAAAACTGCTATACGAACTTCCTACATTTTTTTTGCAGAATTGCCCTTTGATTTTTTGTGCGCAATTGAAAAAACATGTAGGAAATGTGAAGAATTAATTTCTCGTGCTTCAATGATTCCAATTCCAGATCGAGGAATAGTTCAGAAAACTGAAGCAAATTTAAAAGCATTTGCGACGCACTTTACTTAATGAAAAAATTGGGCTAATATTAATAGTTTGTTTCAGCAACGCTTAGCCCTCATCAAGCTGCTTCCTTTTTTTATCAGTGTTGTGTTCTACTTTCGGATCTTCATCTACTATGAACCATCTGCATTGGCTGTGATCACCAAATGTGCTCCCATAATTAGTTTGATGTATTTTGTCATTAGCACTAACAAAAACGAGTGAGTAAATATCAGATTAATTTTAATGTAGCGGGAGTAAATGCAATTTTCAAAACTTGCAAGAGAGTTTAATTAATAGATGTGACTGTAGCCCATGAAAGAACGTGTTTTGTTCCAGAAATCCCCTCTCACAGAATATATTATATGGCCTGATGTTTGGCGGCGTCGGCGACGCCTTTCTGATATGGAAAGCGGGTTTTTTACAAGGAATGTTGTCATTTACCCTGGCACATGTTTATTACATAAGGGCCTTCGGATTTAAGCCCTTAAAGCTCAAGCTGTGGCTTTACTTGCTGGTTCCAGCATTAATCGGTGAGTGAAAATAGCACTGTATTTTTAGTACCTATACTTTAGCGTCTCTCCGGATAAATTGTTGAATTTTGGTAGCAACTGGGAACAAACCTTTACAGGTAAAGTTCTCGATACAGTTTCAAGTCTTGCAAAAGCAGTAAATTATTCCAAAATCTAAATATTATTATTCAAAAATATGCTTTTTCCATATTCTTCATATTTCAAGAATTTTCGATTCAGCTGCGGATTTACACTGAGTATAGTCCTGCTTCTTAAAGTGCAGCTTTTTGACACTTTTTCGTTGTTCTATAATTTGCTCATCTGACGAATTTTGGGCTTCGGGTTCCAAATTTTATTCCTCTGAATCAACTGCACGCAAAATGTTTTCAAGTTTGTTGGAAACGCAGCTTTCCCACAATCAATTTACTACGTGAAAACTCAAAAATGGTTTGAGTGCAGTTGTTTGCGGGGAAAACTGTAGCGTGTTTTGTGCCAAACTCCTGTTCAATCCGTTTTTATTGCTAAATGCTGTCGACCATCCAGCACCTTTATTCGGACATCCGATATATTCAATCTAATATTTATTAGTTGCCGCTATTCTTTACAATGGATTATATGGGGTGATGCGGTTCGTCATTCCCATCTACATCCTGGTCATTAGCATGATGATCTGGAGGGCGTGGGCTCGAATCCAGGTAAAACGCTTTCCTTTATTTATCTACACCAATTAAACTTCCTTTATATTTCAACTTCCAGTCCCAAAAGTGCACCTGGATTGAACTGGCCACTGTTAGCGGAAGCGTTCTGTTTGGTTTGTCCGACTTCATTATCGGAATAGATCAATTCGTTCGGCCCGTCGCTCATGCCCAGGTGGGAAGAAATGCTCATAAATGTTTCGTCTAATACAATACACACATTTTTTCAGGTGATAATAATGTCTTTATATTATGCTGCCCAATTAGGAATCGCTCTGAGCGTTTTACAACCCAACAGTCTTTGAAAGAACCAAAAACCTTAATTATTCATGCCTACCACTGAGGAAGCTCCAAAGGATACAGGGTGTACTTACGCAGATTATACAATTTTATGCCTAGAATCTAAAATCACACAGGATTTGAAAATGTTTTGTCTTTTTTTTATTAAACAAAACAAATTCGTGATCGTAACAGTATTATTGTAAAATTTATTCAATATATGTTCTGTGTAACTTTGTCAAATCTTTTATTGTGCTTGAAAAGCACATGGGACGGTTCTCAAAAATAATTGGCAATAATAAAAATTGTATTAATATATTAATTTTATTTTAGTAGGTACACCATTTTTATACATAAAAAAGTATTATTAAAAAATCAATAGTTCACAAGTAGTGGTCGTCTGGCGACAATGTAGCAGTGTATAAGTAGCTTAACTATGGAAATGGTAAAAACTGTTAAACGTTTATATCAAAAACTTACTATTATTACGTATCGAAATATGGTTTTACATCATTCCTTACAGTACAGGTATATACAAAAAACGGACAAAACTCGCAATTATACAAAAAATGACTAGAGTTTGAGCTTGTCCTGATTGGGCCATGCTATTTTAGCATCGATTCTCTTATAAGCTAACATCGTGTGCTTTCCATCTTTCATGAAGTCTTGAGGACACTCATTATCCAACAGCATGGTTTCTGGAAAAAATATGATAAAGTTTTTGCATTCAGCACGAAACTGGTGAGTGTCGCTCGAAAAACATCACTGCAAAAATTACCTTCTCCATCAGTAAGTCGGTACAATGCATAATCTTGAGGGTTCGTGATCCTCGCTTTGTGTGCGATAATTTTGCAGACTTCCTTGGTAGTCATTTGGGGCCGCGCTGGAACAGTTTTCGTCAGAATCGAGCCGTGAAGTTCGTCCGGGACGACGACTTTCAACACTGACTATAACAAAGGCAACTATTGAAGACGGAACGTAAGAAAATGTCTCCCGCATTTGCACCCATTCTTACATCGTTTTCCACGTGGTTTTTGTTGTTCTCTTCACAGCTCTTCTTGAAATTCTTAAGCACGTGCACAGCCGAGGAGAGGGTGGTCAAATAGTAGCCGCCCTCCCCAGAGAACAACGAGGGGTGCAAAAGGCCCCACATGTATTCGGCTTCGATTTCGGCAGCCACAAAATTAGTCTTCACCATTACCCAGACGAAAATCGGCAGGAAATCGTCGGCGCCCAACTGCACCGATCGACCCGATCCGGTCAGCTGTCCAGTCTTCACCTAGACAAAGTTGCGTTAGACCAATCAGCAACCAAATGCTTCTCAACATACCGAGTTGAAGATTATTGCAATTGCCGCCAGCAGATTCTCCAGCTTCTCCAATGGAGAGTCAGCCTGTTGGAGCCTGTGGATGTATTGGGAGATCTTGTTGAGCACACTGTCAGACGGTAATGTTATCTTGGGCTTGATCGCTAGCTCGCCTACGGGCCTTGAGGCGGCATATTGAATGTTGTCGGCCAATAGGCGGATAGCTCCAGTCTTTGTGTAGTAATCCAAAAAGAGTTTCTGCAAATGGGCCTTCAACGGCCGAACTACCAGCTTGTGCATCACTCCCTCTAGAATGGCGTCCAAGTTGAGAAATTCAGTTGATTTGAGCTGTAAATATGCAAAGGTGCTTTACAACTAAGGGACTGCTGGAGAGGAGCGCGTACCTTATTCCTCTCTCGTTCAATCTCCTTGTAAAATCCCTTCTCGCCATGCTTCACCAGGTAGTTCTTCATTCCGGACATGAATTGCCGCATATTCCTCATAACCACTTGAGGATTCGTTTCCTTCGACTCGCAGGTACACGCAATGAAATTATCTACGTTTTGAGCAAATGTGGTACTTTTGTCTTGAGCTAGTTCTAAGGCATAGTTTCGGATTGTGGTGCCCACGGCCTTCGACTGGCCATTCTGGTCGCCGTTCTTCAATCTATCCAGTCTTGCTGAGGCTGCAACGTGGAATAACACGAGAATAAGAACAGTTGAGGGAATTCGATGAAGCCTTACACAAAAGAGGATCAAGCCGATCCCTAAAACTCTTCGTCCGGCCAATTGAGGCACACCTCATTTTGTGGGGAGTGACCGTTTCCGCGTAGGACTCATCAGTTTCGGTGACCACTTGGTTGGGCTCAGCCCATGGATCAGAAAATTCGGTAATTTCACTGATTTCCGATGGTGGCGGCCGAGGATGTCTTCGGTCCAGCTCCACATTGTCGTAGGCGGATATTCGGCACTTGTCCTCATCCGCACTTGCATCCAGAGTCGTTCGTATATCTGGATATCTGGAACAAGACGCATTAACTGCAGCAATCAGTCAAGTGCTTAATTCTCTACTAAATACCTTTTCGAGATCATATCATGTAAGGTGTCTCGATCATCGCAGCTATCAGGCACGTAGTCCAAACAGTTCAACACATTGGGGATTCTGGGCCAATCGGATTCGTAGTCCGGCTCGCTTGATTCCATGTGAATGTCCGCTTCGTTTGCTACACACAAATCATCGGATATTTTAGTGAAAACGACTCACTAATTAAGCAAACACTGAGCGACCAGCACTATAAGACTATAGTTGAACAACCAAGAAATTGACGCCAATGTTGAAAGTAAATTTGGCTCGGAGTCAAAAATTGGCTGACTCGCATTCAAAGTGAAAAAACCTGGCATGTTCAGAGTTCAGTCATCGTTTTTTATAACTGTTTTGATGATCTGCAAACTACGTTTTTTGATCGGAAGCTTCTACAGGATCCTGTAAGCACACGATCAAAAGGGTACCGCGATATTCTTTGGATCAAAAGAAGGCGATCTAATCCAACTTGCTATTGATGGTCAAAGTTCTTTAAAAAAACTCGTTTTTTATATCGGAAGAATGGTACTTTGGAATTTCCTGAAACTCGCTATGAATCTGTCCTGTTCCTTTGTAAAATTCATGTTTTGGTAAAGCAACCGCGTTCATGCGGTACAAAAACTACCAGAACTTTTTATTGGGTAGCTGGAATCAACTCATTTTTTTTTAGTTGATGCACTGATCCTTTCTGGTCATTTTTGTCGTCTTGGTAAAATCTTCGAGCATTGATAGTTTTTGCGCATCAAGATATTTCTGTTCTCTTGCCAACTGACAATTTTAGAAATTCATTAACAGTTTACATTAAAAAAACTGAAAGTATGTTTTTTGTAATATCGGGAGTATTATAAGTGCTGAGATTGACTTAAATGAAACTATGTGGATTTGCTCCTAAGTATGCTACTAAAAAACTCGCTTTTTCTTTTCTGATAAACGCAATTCGGACAAAAACGCTTCCCAAAGACAACACGGAGCTGAACACTTCGACCCTGTCAGTCAGTTAAAAATAATAAAACGCTTGACAATTAATTTATTATAAAAGAACATTACCGCTTACTACGCCGTTTGCAGTTAATGTCTGAAATTGTTAAATGGCAAGGAAAGCTATGAATGCTACAGGGAGTTTCATTAAAAGACATCTTCCCGATATGTCAGTGAATAACTCAGTGAATTTTTAGGAGGCACAGTAACTAAGCTCCGTTGCTGGGAAAATGTTGATAATTTTTTTTTACTTGTTTTTAGATTTACTTTAAGAGCCATTTATTAATAATATTTTTAAAATTTCTTCAGATTTTTCCAGTTTTAGCCAAGTTAGGTACTCTTTCTTCTAAATGCTCAATTTTCTCTCATTTTTTCTCAAGTTTCACTTAAAAATGCTGATAATCTTGCGGTATTTTCCGCAAAAAATTATGAAAAAAATTTGGAATCCTTCGTCGCTTTGTAAAAAGTTTTAAAATTCCTTTCCAGCTTCGAATTTGGAACAAAAATTAAACAATTTTCTATCAAAAAATGAACAGAATAAGCGAAAGGTTATAACAGATTATTTGGAAATCTCGTCACCTCCATGCCTCTGAAGACTGTGGAATTTGTTAAAAAATGTGGTTTTTTAGTTTTGACTGATTTTTTTGCTTTACTTGCTACTCAAAAACGCTCTATTTTGTAGAGTTTCACTTAAAAATACTGACCAACTGGAGGTTTATTAGGCGAAAAATTACGAGATAAAATTATAGGTTTGTAAAAATTTTACAAACACTGTTTTCAGCATCGAATTCGGGACAAAAACGAAAATAAATTCCTCCCGTTTGCCTCCGAAAGCCATTAAGGTTTTCTCCAAAACCAATCACAAAACTAAAAGTTTTTAATCGAAAACGAGAAATACCATTATTTTCTGATGATTTTCTTCTTTTATGACAGTAATGGGATCTTTTCAGACAAAAATCACAAAATTATATTTGCTAGAAAATTCGCCTCATTCATCGGTTTGCAGGGAACTTTAGAAAACCGATTTCAGCTTCGAATTTGGCACAAAAACCAAATAGTTTTATTCAGTTTTTTACCGGAAGTAATTAGGATCATCTTGAAAAAACGACCTGAGCAGAAGTTTACGAAAAATTATTCGTCAAATTTGCCGCCCATAGCTCTGAAGATTTTTAAAGTACCTTTAAACTGTGAGGTCGTTCCAGTTTTAACAAAGTTTCTATTAAGCTATTTTTTCTTCGCAAAAATCGCACTATTTTTAGTTTTACATAAAATACTGACGATATTCAGGTATTTTCTGTGAAAAATTATAAGATACATTTTATTGGAACCTCGCCTCTCGCCGTCGCTTTGTAACATGTTTTTTCCAAAAAATATTTTCCCAAACAGAACAAGCGAAAGTTTATAATCAATTAATTGGAAAACTCGTCACCTTCGTC
>NW_026017110.1:2136816-2138753 GCF_020466585.1 Dendroctonus ponderosae | reverse complement strand
TTTTTCTGCAAAAAATTTGAGAGATTGATTTTACAAGAAAACTCGTCGTCTTTATGGCTTGGTCTTGACTTTTGGTATCGTTCTCAAATACCCGTTTTACCTTTACACATTTGGGACAAAATGGAAACAAAGTTATCTTACTGTTTTTTCGAAAAAATTAAAGTTTTCCCAATCAACTATTTGGAAAACTAGTCACTCTCATTCCTCTGAAGAATTTTTAATCTTCAAATTTTCCGGTTTTTCTCGTTTTAGACCAAAAACCATAGGAGACTTTTCAGACGTCTCCTTTGGGCGTATTTTCAATCAATCGTTCGAATTATGGACAAAACCCTAATAATTATGTCTGGGTATTTTTCCAAAAAATATTTCCCCGAACCGAAGCCAAATTTTATAATAATTTATTTTGAAAACTCTTGGAAACTGGGGTTTCTTCACTTTTCGGTCAATATTTCCAAACAACATTGACTCTAAACAGAAAAACCGCGTTTTTCCTAACGTTTTAAGGTAAAATACTGGCAAACTGAATTTTTACGCAACAAAATTAAGAGCTCGATTTAACAAGAAAACTGCTCGACTTTCTTTGAACTCAGTTCTGTTGCAGGGAAAATCTAGATAAGTTTTTTGAGTTGTTTGAGCAAAGTAGAAAAACGTTACTCAGAAAAAATGTTAATCGCTTTTTTTAATGTGAAAATTTGAGTATCGGGTTATTAATAAATCACGTATAACTCATGAAGCGATGAGTTATAACTCGTTAACTCAGAGAGCGGCAACAACTCAATAGCGCAACTCAACACAGTGGTACCCAGGCCGGATATTTTTCCTTAATAAAAGTTAGGTCATATGGTCTTCATTTGAGCCAAATAATGTCTAAGGACACCCTGTTTAAGGAGAAAAAGCGAATTTAAAAAGACATTTTAAACCAAAACCACAATTTTTTGCGAAATTTTTGGACGCTTTGCCACAAAAATCTTGAACTCTTCCAGCCAGCAGAAACAAAAAAGTTTGTTAAGAAACTGCCAGTCTATCGCAATAAACTCCCCAAAAATACGTACTGAGAAACTTCCAGCCATTATCCACCTGCCACGTTTCGCTCGTGCTCACTTTCGGCTTGATGAAGGGCGGTTGCACTGGCTTCGCTTCCGGCCTTCGCAAGCCCAAAAATCTCTGCTTGGGACTGAGATTGTCCACTGAAGAAGACATGATTCCTGAAACATCAAATGAGCAGTTGAAACTCGCGGAATTCTGTTCGCGTTTCTGAATCTATGAAAATAAAAAATGGTAACACACCGCCATTAAACTCGATGCCATCATCCACTCGTTCCAGGCCTGGACTAAGAGCCTTCATCGAATTCAGTCCAGGCGGGTTGGAATGTCTATGATGAATGGGAATGCCCGGTGCAGGCCTGGTAACCATCCGTTTCGCCACCGCTTGCTGAATCGAGCTCAACGAATCAGCAGGTTCTGCATAGAATGGACTCTGCTGTTTGGGAGTGTGCGGGCTGCACAGTTCGGGCGTCTGAGGCCGAACTTGTGGCACCGAGTCTGCCAGCGGCGACTGAATATTGCTGGCTAAAACCCCTCCATTAGTTCTAGGCCAGTGACTTGCCGAGGAACGCTCACCTTTTGGTACGGGAGTGTTGCACACGCTCCTCTGCGCCGACCCGTTGTGGGAGGACTCAGCAGGGCTCAGAACGTTGTCGTTCAGAGAGAGGACGTTGCCTGGCGTGTGCTGCAGCAGATCAGGAGACGCCAAACTGTTGCTCACCTTCGGCTTCAGCAATGTGCCGTCGCTTGCCCACACGTCCTCGTAGTCGCTGATTTTGTCACCAAGACCGCTCTTGTAATAGAGCATTGTCGGTGAATCAATTATATCGCTTTCCTGTTGAAAAAACCGAGAGTTTATTTGGTTAATGGTGCGCTATTCATCGACTACCTGA
>NW_026017110.1:2133688-2135817 GCF_020466585.1 Dendroctonus ponderosae | reverse complement strand
TGATTTAACCGGCCGTGAAAGCCTTCATATACCTGATAGTGTTTGGATAGTTTCGGCTTGGTCCGTTTGCTGTGTCGCGCCCCTTTGCTGATAGATAAGGGCGACAGCGTGTCTGGCGAGAAAACGCTCTCCGAGCTGGGAGAAAGAATGGAGTTTGGCGAAGTAATGTTGCTCAGACTCTTGTTTCTGAGACTGCCTCTGGACGAAATGGTGGAGTTGTTGCATTGGCCTTCAGGAGACATTCGCTTCGGATCGCACTGAACCACCTCCACCTGCAAATCAGTCCACATCAGGGAATGATTGGATACAACAGTTTTCTCAAGCAGTCAATCAGTCAAGCACTTACTTGCGAAGGGTTGGGCCTTTCATTACTCGGACTCTGAGCGTTCACACTGAACGTAACAGTTGTCGTGACAGTGAAGTTGTTCTGAGGCGTCGTCGGTTTGGACCATCTAAATCCGCCAGAAAAATATCAGCATTAAACCGTTTAAGCTGCCGGGCGAATGCTCATTTTACCTGGGAGGAGGCGGTGGCGGATTCTTGCCTAGACTATCGCCCCTCAACGACGTCATGCTGCGCATAATATCCGACTGATTCGGGTCGTTCTTGTTGAGCAAATTGAGCGTGTTGGGCCGAGTCGCCTTCGATTGCATCGGAGTTGAAGGCTCAGCTTGCTTGAAAGTGCTCATTAATGGATTGAGGTTGAGCACGAGATCGGCGTCGGGGCTGGAAGCCGCCGACGGCGGCGGGCTGTAACTCCAAAACTCCTGGAAAACAATACAAGCATGAAGTTTCATTCAAACAATGTTCCTGGGTTTCAGTCATTTATTTAGAATATCACAATTTAGTCAATTTTCTTAAAACCGTTTTGGTGTTTGTCCACCATCATCAGTTTGTTCGTGTAGGCAGTTGTTGCTACGCAAGTTTTGGGACTTAGTTGCGTAGCCCCAAAACTTGGGTAGCAACAACCGCCTACACGAACAAACTGATGATGGTGGACAAACACCGAAACGGTTTTAAGAAAATTGACTGAATTGTGATATTCTAAATAAATGACTGAAACCCAGGCGCAGTGTTTATATTAAAATTAACTGTTTGGCCAGTTGAGGATTGCAATGCTACTCTCACCTGTCCCAATAGAGCCAAAGATGAGAGCTGCTGTCTGCTTTTCGACTCTCGGATCGACTTGGGCAATGTCAATTGCACGGGAAGCTCGTCACAGCAGCTTGCATAATGCGCTATAAGGGCAGCCATGTCCACGAAACGATTCTCACTGGTTTCCAACCCTAATCGCCCTTCAGAGCTGTGAATTAGGTAGTGCTCAATGTAGGGCCCTGTAACAGATTAGAGTCTCAGTTTTAAAACAAACAGGACCTTTAGAGGTCGCTCAAATTAAAGATCTGATAGAACTAATCAGTGAGTAAACGCCTCCTTTCCGAGATACAGGGTGTCGAAGTTGTAAAATTTTGATGTCGAGTTGTAAATATTACAGTTTTTTACTTTCTGTCTTAACCGTTTTAAATCACAAATTTGCAACGCAGTGTTAGATCTGGGGTCTACACTGCTTCAAACGGTTGCAAGAATCCACAGGGCGCAATTTTTAAGGCGTCGTATCCCATTTTTCCACCCGAAGCTTTTTGTGGGGGTTTTATGAGCCTTTGCAGACTTTAACTTCCTTCTGCTTAGAAAATATGCCTGTTTTCTAAATATTGAGGGACGAAACGAATACAGCGGAAGCTCCAAAGGCATGTAAATTATGCAACAGTCAAGAATCGCTTGATAGAAGCTGGATTCAAGAAGACTGTAGGAAAAAATCCACAAGTACATAATCCAAAAGATCAGCTCCCTTTGTCAGTATTAGCCGGATTAATGCGCTATGCGAAAGCCTTAGGTGCAAGTGATCCAGAATCAGAAGGATATGCAAACATGGACCATGTGGTGCAGACTGACGAGGAAACATTTCATCCTGATACTACCACCCTTTCCATAAGTAATGATGATGGCAAATTAGAAGAAACGTTGACAATTGTACCTACGGCTTCGCTCATAATATCATTTGATGAAGCCTTGAATGCAATTTTCCTACTAAAACCATTTTCGAACGATGATTTTATTAGACTATGAAGGCT
>NW_026017110.1:2124121-2132689 GCF_020466585.1 Dendroctonus ponderosae | reverse complement strand
GGCGATTAGTTGCTGCTGCTTCGGCCACCATCATTCGGTCAGCTGTTAATCTATCCACTTTTTCCCAATGAATCCAGTGCATTTTGTTGGCTAGTCCTATATTGACCGGTAAGAGTCTACTGTCAATATGTGCAAGATCTCGGCGGGTTTTATGTATCCGTTCCCGTAAACGAGCTCGTTCCTCCCGGTTGTAGATATTCTTGGCCTGGTTGGCTCTGAAGAATGTTGAAAAATTTTAAATAAAGAAGCTGAAAATAAATATTGCTTCTTATTTAAAGACATATTTCTACATTTTTTTTGTGGAATCGTGACTCTTCGCTCATCAGAGCATTCACCCATACGCGTTTCCTAGGCAGAAAAAAAGCTTGCTGATTTTTAACTTCTACCGATTCAATTTGCATTTGCGTTCTTTTATTTCCTTCTATTTAAGAAATCTTACTGTTTTCAATGGGTTGATTTACCAATCGCAAATATGCGTTTTTTAGGCAAAGAAAAACTTTTAGAAGACTATCGCCTTTTTTCAATGCATTGATTAGTTGATAAACTATTTTGCTCTTTCGAGTTATATGCTTTCGCGTTAGAGCTCTAAAGAATCACCCTGTATACAGGTACCTTTATCGGGTGGCAATCGCACTGATAATGCCATGGTGTCCGATTGTGACGATTTGCGCACCACAAAACATCCTTCCTCTTTGCCTTGCAGAAGATGAAACGCTCCAGCACGTTGAATGCCAGGCAAGAACCAGATGGGATGCGACAGCACCAAACGTTCCATAAGACTAATATCACATGTTGCTCCATATCCTAAAACACAAAAACCATCTAAGTCTATCTGGAAAAACTTCCTTCGCTTGCAGCCGCTATTGAAAGACTTTGCACGACTTAAACATGATAGATTAGTGGGGGTATTACCTTCTTCTTCGCTTCTTTCGCTGCTGGCATCCGAGCCACCATTGGAGGAAATCAGCGACTCGCGGGAAATTGATCTGGAGGAAGACGCGAGCGGTGGAGGACCCGAGGTTCTTAAGGGTGGCGGCGAGGGCGGTAAAACGCCCCCTTGCGAACTTTGCCGGTCGTTCAGGCCTTGAAGATACGGCTCAAGAAACGAGTCATTTCTGGAAAGAAATATTAAAAATTAGTCTTAATTATCGGTCACAGTATTGTGAAAATCTCATGTCACCATCTTCAACAACCACTGAGATATCTGCGATTTAGACCACCCTGTACCTACATACGTATTGATTCCCCCTGTATTTGCCAAGTAGCTAAAGATGTATAGCAATTTTAAAAAAGGTCGGGTTTTATATGGGAATCGTCCAATAAACGACCATTATATAATGGAATAAATTTTAGATTGAAAGCCTCAAAGGTCAAGAGCTTATGCGCATCTATAGTAGGTAATCGCAAGTAGCAGGTCAAGTTTATCAAGTTTCCACTTTGTCTCTTTCGGGAGTGCTTCTACTAGCATGAACAAATACATCTGTGTTGTCTTGGTGCTGGCAGTGATCTGTGTGAAGGAGTGGAAATTTTTTGTTCCCGAGAGGTTCTATGCGTCCCACTTGGGTGAAATCGTAAGCACTTTATACCGGCTAACTAATGGACATTTGAGGCACTTAAACATTTCCAGTCTGACTTCCTAGACTCGCATGGATATCCTTTGGAAAGCCATGAAGTTCAGACAGAGGATGGTTATTTACTGACGGTTCACCGCATCCCGAATGGTCGACATCACGTGCAAAAATCAACCCCCAAACCTCCAGTTTTCCTGATGCATGGTGAGTTGGATAACATTAATCGAAAAAACACCGCTGCAAGTTTGGAAAGCAATTTTCAGTCCAGTTTAAAGGTTAATTAAAGTGTCCCGCTTATAAATTACGCATTTTCAATGGACTCATTAAGTAGAGTATTGGAAATAACGAACAGTCAAATCAATTAGGCTCGATTTTGCTTTATTTAGAAACTGACCACAGCAAGAGTTACCACATTGAACAGGCTTGGAGATTTCCTGCATAATTTTGGTTTTCACGGTTATTCAATGGCCAACAGGTGCTAAACAACAGGTTTTTAAGTGGTATTTTAATAATCAAAAACTATGAAAGAATCCTGCAGATATTGAAAAAACAACGGTTTTTCTGAACAAAGAGTTTGGAAACAAACCGTTGCATTTCACCAGACAGATCATTTTGTGTTTCTAGCATTAACATGCCAGATAAAGTGAGGATGAGGTGCCAATCAATTTCCCACAAGTACCAAAATTTCAAAATTGGAGGCTGACCTTTAATCTAATCTTATCGATTATTTACGTTGCCTTTTGGTTTAAGCCTTTGAGTTGAAGCAGAACCCCGCAATTCCCTGTAAAAAATAAAAATCATTGGAAAATTTTGTTCCAAGCAAAACCACACATATCCAGAATTATGTCAGATTTGCCCAACATATCACAAGTCTATTGCAGCCAACAGGGTTTTAAAAAGTTTTCAGGATTGCGATCAGCTCAATATTGATTAATTGCCATTATTTTTGCTTGCACACTTGGACAGCATTGAAGTTTGAAGGACATCAAAGGGCTTCAAACCTGTTTGCAAAAAACGGATAAAATTTGCGATAAGCAAAGAATTTTTATTTGAGAAAGGAGTTTCAGAAAAAAGGTCGTGCAGTCGATCCTGTGAGGGTCAAGAATCTTTTTTCGTTTTGAGTCAAACACCTGCTTAAGGCAGGTTGGAATTGAGTGGTCATCCAATCAGTGGTGCTAAGAAAAAAGATTATGGCCAAAACTGGAAGGAATATTAAGGGTTTTTATGGTACACAAATATAGTAATTGGCAAAAATGTTCCCACTGTGCTACAGGAAGAACAAGAGGGTGAGGATGATGAATGTTGCCGCTTAGAAGGTGACGAGGTCTTCCACATTTTATACAGAACTAATTTTGCCTATTTTTTTTACTCAACGTTAACTTTCACTTTTATTAAGTACTTAGTTATTAAGAACTTCATTATTAAATTTTATATCGTTACTTATCTAACCAAAACACCACAAGTTTGAACAAACTATTCAAACTTTTGATGCGATTTATGCTCATTCCATAATTATACGATTTCGATATCGTGCGCCAGATTTATGTTTCAGTCCAAGTATAAATGACTACATAAAAAATCACAATGTTAAATTGAAAATTATACTAAAAATAATAGGGATGAGTGTGTACACACTGGATGGAATCAAAGAATCGATCTTTTTGGTTTTAAGAGTGTAATTTTTTTTGGTCTTTTTCAAGCCTTCAAAGGTACATTTGGCCTAGCGCTTTCGACTATTAAGTCATCATCAGGGCCTTCGYCAATCARTGCRCWGYGCAYTGATTGRCGAAGGCCCTGATGATGACTTAATAGTCGAAAGCGCTAGGCCAAATGTACCTTTGAAGGCTTGAAAAAGACCAAAAAAAATTACACACTTCAATACAACAAGACCGATTCTTTGATACTAAAAATAGTTTTTGGGAAATGTTTGTGGCATTTGGGAAATTTTCGATTGGGCGACAGCTCCTCAAGTGGACTGAAGTTACAAAAAGTTCACCTTTCCTCAAAAAAAAAAAATACGCTTCACTTCAACACTTCAACAAACCAATCTGAAATTTCAGGCCTCCTTCTCAGCTCGGTAGACTGGATGATTTTGGGCCCGGAAAAGTCCCTCGCCCTGATTTTAGCAGACGCTGGTTACGACGTGTGGATTGGGAACAATCGAGGAAACAGCCGCTCAAAAAACCACATCACTTTGCACCCTCAAAAGGATCGAAAGGAATTTTTCAGCTACAGGTAAACATCGCAACCCACTCAGCTCAACATTTAACAGCCTGGGTTTTTTAGCTATCATGAAATCGGAATATTCGACCTTCCTGCAATGATTGACCATGTCTTGAGTTATACCGGGCGTAGCAAATTGTCGTATATCGGCTACTCTGAAGGGGTGACGTCGTTTTTTGTGATGGGCGCCGAAAAACCCGAATACAACGAGAAAATCCTGCTAATGAACGCCTTTGCCCCCGTGACTGATTCTTTTAATGTTACCAGCGAGATTTTTAATGTGCTGAGCGCGTATCCGTGGCTGCTGAAGGTAAAAACCTCTTCGGCAACCTCGCCGGCGAAATATTTTAAAGGCAATTCTAGCTAGCAAATTTCATCGGTTGGTATGAGATGTTTGATGTTAGCACGGCCCCCATTTTTCGCCTGCTCTGCCAAAGTAGAACCCTATGCAACTTGCTCTATCATCTGCTCGGATCGTCTAAAGAACAAATGCCCGACCAGGTACTTTCGGCAGCTTTAAGCATGATTACATGATACTCAACTGGATATAACGGCGGTTTTTTCAGGATACCCAACTGAGGATTCTCTCCCATTTG
Source organism: Dendroctonus ponderosae (assembly GCF_020466585.1). Classification (NCBI taxonomy): domain Eukaryota; kingdom Metazoa; phylum Arthropoda; class Insecta; order Coleoptera; family Curculionidae; genus Dendroctonus; species Dendroctonus ponderosae. The sequence goes on along the minus strand of NW_026017110.1, from coordinate 2,128,299 downwards.
CCTGCGGGATTATCTTTGAACCAAATCAGCCATTACATTCAAGGAACCATTACCGGTGCGTACTTTTCCGAGCTTTTCGCACGTTTATAGCGACACTTTCAGGCATTTATGGGCCTCTCAGCCAAGACATCACAACAAAAACCGATCATCTCATCTACGACGTCAGCAAAGTCGATGCCCCAATAATTCTTTACTATGGAGAAAGCGACAACTTGGTCAACCAGCATGTAAGTCGATGGAATTCTATGGACAATCAAACTCAATAAAGTCGCGATTTGTTGCAGAGAATGCTGGAAACTGTGGCTAAGAAGCTCCCCAATCTCGTGAAACTCTATAAGGTTCCTTATGCGAATTTCAATCACTTGGATTTTCTTTATGGGAATAACGTTTCCTTGCTGAATGAAGAAGCTCTGCGAAATCTCAATGAATTCAACGGCAGAAATGTAATCAATTAATAGTGATTTTTTAAGTGGTAGGGAATATTAAAAACAAGTTGGGAGGAACTAAGTTTGTTCCTGTGCCCAAGTAATTTGTGAGACTTAGATGCAACACTGAAGTTTTTTGGACTTCTTGCATTTCAAACTATCAGACTTTCTTTTCAGTGGTTTCGTTTTAGAAAGTAATTTGGAATAAGTCGCAAAGTTTATACAGGGTGTCCCACCGGGAACCGCTGCGATCGATATCTGGCAAACTGTAATTAGTAGAAATTTGAAAATTGGGCAGTGTGCCGAGGGCATTGAGGGCACGCCGCCTAAAATATTTTCCAGATGACCACACTTCCGGTTATACCGGAAGTGCGTATCAACTTGCTTATTTTAAATGGAACACCCTATATATTATTACGTTTTTGAATTCTATTCCAAATTCTAAATGTATTTCGTGTATAATATCCTATACCTAAGTCAAACCGTTTTTGAGATATTTAGAATTTTATGTAAAAAATTACAGTTGCAGGCACTCGAATAATTATTCATTTTTCCTATAAGGGAATTTGTCATACTTAGTTTGAGTCGCACTTATTGATGAAAAGGACTTACTTTAATGGAATTTCTAAAACATTTTGAAAACTATTAATACAAAGTGTTAAAAAATAAGTTTTAAAATACAGTTGAGAAAACCGCCCAAAATCAGTTTTTTTCAAATGGAAACCACCATTTTTGATAATTTCGTCATATTCAGGATTCAAAATAAGTGTAAGTTTGGGTAAAGATGTCTATTCCAAAAGTGTTTAGTTTTCGAAATATTGCCAATTTAATGTTTTCATATGGCTATTTTGCAGCATCTTCTTTTAAATCCTGTCACTCTTAGTTGCCATGACGAAAGTGGCCATTTTTAATACGATAAAATGCCAAAGGAATGCTGACAGCTGTCAATTACCTTTTGAAAGTAATTAATAATCATGCCGGGGCGCTTCAATTATACAAACTAAGATTATTTAAACTTATTAATTATTTATGGAGTATGTGATAAAGTTATATCAAGATCCGTTTTTGTATCATCAAAAGCACAACATGAGGGCTTCTGTTTTTGTGCATATCGAATGGCAAATGTGTCACATGTTCTTTATACAGCTTGATCACATTCTTCATAAATAATAAATAAGTTTAAATAATCTTCGCTTGTATAATTGAAGCGCCCTGGCATGATTATTAATTATTTTCAAAAGGTAACTGACAGCTGTCAGCATTCTTTTGGCATTTGATTGGATTAAAAATGGCCACTTTCGTCATGGCAACTAAGAGTGACAGTATTTAAAAGAAGATGCTGCAAAATAGCCATATGAAAACATTAAATTGGCAATATTTCGAAAACTAAACACTTTTGGAATAGACATCGTTACACAAACTTACACTTATTTTTAATACTGAATATGACAAAATGATCAAAAATGGTGGTTTCCATTTGAAAAAATTGATTTTGGGCGGTCTTCTCAACTGTATTTTGAAACTTATTTTTTGAACACTTTGTATTAATAGTTTTCAAAATGTTTTCTAAATTCCATTAAAATAAGTCCTTTTCAACAATAGAAGCGACTCAAATTAAGTATGACAAATTCCCTTATAGGAAAAATGAATAATTATTCGAGTGGCTGCAACTGGCATTTTTTACATAAAATTCCAAATATCTCAAAAACCGTTAGACTTAGGTATAGGATATTATACATGAAATACATTACTGTGATAAATTTAATTGCTGTTGTTCGTATCACCGAATAAAGGGACCGAAGCGAAAAAGGCTTTTTATCTTACATCATAATTCCGGGAAGCAAGCTAACAATATATTCTCCGGAAATGATCTAATAATATCAGGTTTCAGTCTCCAATCGATAAACTGCTGATACGCAACTTCACATCAACTCAACAATTCAAAAAACAGCAAAATTCAAAAATCATCAACTGATTGTTCATTTGCTTTTCTTTCCATTAAACCAGAAAGGTCACGCTTTTCTGCGCAAATAACAGTTCAAAGTTTTCCTATAATCGGCTTACTCTAAAGGTTTGCTATTTCCTGATATATGTCTAAGCCTCACCACAACTGAAGGAAATGAATACTAAAAATATCGTGAAATGCGATTTAAAAGGAAAAAACTTCCTTGTATTTAGCACAAAAACACAGACAATAAGCTGGATGTAATATGGATTCAAGATTCAATAGTTTCAGCACATTTATATAAAGTCGAGCTAGGGAACTTTCCAAGAATTTCGGAAAATCATTGCGAACTGAAATTGTTTGAATAATCGAACTTATTTATTATTATTCGTCCTACAAAACAATAACAAATAACAAAAATACACAATTTTTCGTAAAACGCCTGGCAAGAACAGCAATCGAAATATTTTCAAAATAGTACATTTTCCCAAGGAGTGAACTTATTTTTTGTTTAATTTTAAATATGCGGTTTTAAAGCTTATAAGGGTTGAGTTCGAGGGCAACAAAAAGAGGCACTTTTATGTCGAAAAAATCGCCATTTCAGTCAAATTTTCTGGGAAAAACTCCTATTTGATTGTCATATGAAAAACAGCTTTTCGTTTCACTTGGCACCGAATCTGATCACTTGTTTAGCGGAAAACTTCATTTTTTAGGCAATTTAACAAAAAAATGCCATTCATTTGAAAAAATCACATTCCTGTTGTGAGTAACATCAAATTGCTCCAAATTGAATTCAGCCTCATAAAATGAGAAGCAAATTAGCGTGCAGCCAGCGCGATTATCTCCAACACCTGTTACATTAACTTTCGCATAAACTTTTATGGGAAACCGATGATGAAACAGGGCATGAAGGCAGCCCAACTGTTAGCTCTAGTCACGCACTTGCGATTTGCTTTCGTTTATGCGACTATGAAAAATTGCAGCTAAATTGCATCGAAAATAAAACTACATTGAATCAAAGTGTTTAACAGACAGAAACTTTCTACAACTGTAATTATTAAGACTATTAATATCAGAATTGTCTAAAACTGCCATCCACAGCGACAAGAGGTAACGTAGGCAAAATCCCAGGAAATTATCTGAAAAATTAAAAAAATCTCGCGGGTTTGAAATGATCCCCTAGACCCTGCTAAATAAAGTGTAAGGTAAGTGTTAGAATTCTCGGAAAATTTATTTTGTTTTGTTGATGAAGAATTTTGAAAATTTTAACTGAATGGTATATTGAAATGTAATCACAATGAACAATTGGCGCTTTCTCGGGTTATTACGCTTACAAAATCGCTGTTTTTTTAATTACAATTATATTAAATTTGCGCTGAACAAAAAGCCGAGAAAACCTCTCTATATAGATAAGTTCTATATTGTTGAGGCGGATTCATTTTTTACAAACTTCTTTTTGGGTATGAGATGACGTTAGAGGAAAATTAACACCACACAATAGTAAAACACCACATTTTTGCGGAGTTCCAAAAATTCATAAAGTTAATATTCCTTTACGACCAATAGTTAGTAGTATAAATTCACCTACACATCCCTTAGCCAAATATCTTTTAAACATTTTAAATCCCCTAATAAATAACACAACTTCCTATATTAAAAATTCTGAACATTTTTTACAAAAATTATCAGACATAGACATAAATCCAAACCATATTCTAGTAAGTTTTGATGTTGTTAGTCTATTCACTAACGTTCCTGTTGATAAAACTTTAAATATCATCAAACAAAAATTACAAAATGACACCAAT
>NW_026017110.1:2115276-2123122 GCF_020466585.1 Dendroctonus ponderosae | reverse complement strand
AGAGAATATCATAAATCACACATTTGTCAACATGCATTTGATAATTGCCATAAAATTCAATGGAATAATTTCACAATTTTAACAAAAGAACAATCCACAAAAAAACGTTAAATTAAAGAAAGCGCACTAATTTCACCAAATCAAAATAATTGTGTTGCTTCATGTTCATTTAATTTAAGTCATTCATGGTTACCTATGCTAAAATCTGAAGTAGACCAGAGAAACATACACCCAAATTAAATTTACACCAAAATTATTAATTAAAATTACCTTTATTAATTTAAACAGTGAGATTAAGTCAAAGTCACATAACTGACAATTTGCACAGGCGAATTATCAGAGCGAATTTTCATATACTGTATTATCCTACTACTGTTACACAATTTATTAACATACTCTTTTTAGGTTCATTTTCTTTTGATAACGATAGCAGAAAATAGCCATCGAAACGTCAAGGTAATTTTTCAAATTAATTTCTCTACTAATTGGAATTTTCTCTTACAGCTTGATTACAGTTCTTGATTACTTTTTGATACATAATTCGTTCTTATTGCGAAATAGGAGCACTATTTATCAATCTGTAATAACAGACTTTTATCAATCTGTAATAAAAAAATTTTGAGGCGAAATACCCAAAAAGAAGTTTGTAAAAAACCTCTCTACATGTTACAACATAGCGCAAACTGGTTGTTAACCACTCTAGAATATTAATTTCCAATTCATCCCTTTCTCCCCCTAATTTCATTGTTAGTTAACTTCCTCCGCATTAATTTGAACGTAGAAATGAGCGCTCCAGATAATCCGCTTAGGAGTTGGAGTTAATTTTAATAAAGCTCCCCAGCCAGACTGCATGTAGCTACAACCAGCACACGTGGATCAAGCTCAATTGAAAGCAGCAGCTCTAATAAACGTTTACCATTTTATTGAACCTGTTCCAGATGCCCCAGTTATACCTAAGCTGTCTTTTCCCCGAGCTGTCGCTCGCCATCATCAATAAAATGATAGGAAGCTTTTAATGCCATTAATAAAGAGGTTCGACAGCTTTTATGTCGGCCTCAATTTTGAGTTTGCTTCGTTCTTTTCCCCGGGAAATCAGGTCACAAGGAAAGTGGCTGCCAAAGAGTGAAGCCGATGGAAGAAGCCTCTAGGTAATAGGGGTTAACGCTTTATTTACCCGAGTATTTGGGCATTTAGAGCCTTGATAGATGATGGGAGTAATTTGGAGTGAAGGCATCTTCGTGAGTGCTTGCGCCCATTTTTTAGCCGCCTTAACAGTTAAAAATCTGTAAATTTATACCGCTGTTGTTTTCCACCTAAACGATTGGCGAAATCTCCATTTTCGCAGACTGATCCAATTTGGCCAGAGCGTGTTCAGTTTACCCTTTAGTGACTGTATTTCGTTCCCTATTAAAAATCCCCACATCCCACTATCTATGCGAGCGTTACTAATTTAATATGAATGTGGCGCAATGAAACCGACGTTTCGCCAATTAAGTGAGTACCCGATGGATGAAAAAGGGACTGCAGCTGTCCCAAAATGCGCCGCAACCTCTCGGAATAGACGCCAAAAAGTCATTATTTTATTGACTAATTAGGCGATAATTTTATGTTGATACCGGCGTTTATGGCGCCGAGTTCTTCGCGCAAAAATGAACAAATAATCTCCAACTTGAGAACTTCTGGTTGCTGCTCAACAATTTAATTTGCGCCATTAGAGAATTTTTCGGTTGTTTTGCCGTATTCTGCAAGCTCTCATTTGACTTATTTTATCAACTTTTTGGTACGTTCCGGACTATAAAGAGACGTTTCCAGGTTGCCATCAAAGTAGAGATTTAGTCTTAGAATTTCAAGTGTTGGAAAAATTAGAAAAACCAGAAAATGAAAAAGTTCTAGATTGATAACATTTTTCTGCTTAACAGATAAACTCAAAAGTACAAATATTCCTGTTGCAGACAGAAAATCCATACCTCTAAAATACGTAGAGCGAATCTGCTTTCTTTCCGGTTTCTCTAGCCAAGTATTTTATTTCAAGATTTTTTCATGCTTTTTAACATATCGAAAACGAATTAAGCTAATTTGGCGATGGCAGATTTTGCAGGCAAAATTTCACAATTTGCACCCTAAGGAATGTTTCAAATCAGCTAAATAGTTGGAGACAATGAGGACATTTAACTCATATTAAGCAACGGTCAAACAGATTGTTAAACACAGTTTGCAAAAACTAATCGCCATTTCCAAGGCATCAAAAAATAATGCACACCAATGTTTGTTGGCTTCGGGCGACACGCTGTGAAGATGCTAGCCACACGTGCTAGCGAAACGTCAGGAATGTACCTGAGAGAAATTACAGCAAAAACATGAAAACACTTGGTTTTAAACGCGGAAAACTCATATTAAACTGAAATAATCAGCGCCTGATTCGAAGAATTTCATAAATGCCAATTTCTCCAGACAACAACACACCTATATAGAAGCCATCTATTTTGAAATAACGAGCCCGTTAACGCCGCCTCAAAGACCATTTCCTCAATCTATTTCTGCAATCTTAAATATCGTTGTGTTCCCAAGGACGTAATGATCTGGAGCCTGGAGCCGGCCGGCAAACATTCCCGACCGCTTTCCTAGTGACTAAAAATATTTATCAGCCAGCTGCTGGTGTGAAGCTCGTAATTGGGTAACATCAATACTAAGCGCCTGTTTAATGGCCTTTAAATCTATGGAATGTGAGGAAAAAATGAGGACTATTGTTGCAGGATCAGAGCGGCAGCAGCTGAGCAATCACCAGATAGTTTGGGGCTTTTTTACGATATTTTTGTGTGAAATCAAATGGCTGGCGCAATCAGCGCCAATCCAAACAGGAGAGGCAATAAAAACAAAGGAAATGATTGACCCATATAGCAAACTAGACAAATAAACGTTCCGTTCAGATTACAATCCTACACAACGCCAACAAACGCAGCAATTACTTTTTGCACACAACAATGCGGCAGGAATAAACGGCTGATTGTTGTTCGTTTAGGCGTGTAATTTGTTTACGCAATTATGCTGTTGTTTGCCTTCATTTGCTGCAAACTTTCCTAGAAGACAATTAGATACGTCTTGGCAATTCACGAGACACAAGGAAATCTAGATATAGAGGCCCAGACGCCTAGATGGTTCTTCATTGTGGCGCTTTTATAAACGTCGCGACGTCTATAAAAGAACGAATCTTGGCGCTGTGCCAAACGGAATTTCGTCAGTTTAAATGTGTTGTCCGTTTAGTGGCCGGAATGTTGATGTTTGAAGAGATGCACCCGGAATATTTGTTTGGATTAAAAATGTTTACAATCGCGGAGGGGATTTATTGGAGAAACAGCTGCATTTTTTCGCATTTTGTCTTTCAATATGACAATCAACAGAAGGACGGCTTGGTAATAAGAATGTTTTATAACCGAAAGCTGGAAATACAATTGCCATATTCACCAGGACGATTTTGTGGAAAGACGAGAAAGAATAACAATGATGAGTGAAGATTTGGAGAACTGAGTTGATCGCAAGATCACAATCGAAGACACAGTTTATAGTGGAAAATATATTTTTTTAATATCGCTCTAAAAACCCTGAAACTTTTATCCAATTCACATTAGATGCTGTTTTTTACGCGCTTTTAGTCAGTCTGAAAATAAACGTTTTTAAACAACTGCAGACTCTTCAACAAAAAATCGCAACTTAATCTGGATCAAGTAGCCATTTGAAATTTATGCAATCGATAGAAGGAGCTTCACTCTAAAAAACCTGAAACTGTCATCCAAATCACATTAAATGCAGTTCTTTGCGCGGTGTGTAAATGTTAGGTTGAAAATAAACGGTATTAAACAACTGCAGACTCTCAAAAAAAAATCGCAACTTTTAATCTGGATCAAGTAGCAATTTGAAATTTCTACAGACGATAGAAAACACTTCACTTTAAAAACCATCAAATTTTCAACCAAATCGCATAAGATCCTGTTCTTTGTGCGGTTTCTAAATGTTGGGCTGAAAATAAACGATTTAAGCAACTGCAGGCTTTCCAATAAAAAATCGCAACTTCTAATCTGGATGCAGTAGCATTTTGAAATTTCTACAGAAGACATAAAATACTTCACCCTAAACACCCGCAAACTTTCAACCCAATCACATCAGACGCTGTTTTTCTTCGCGCGTTCAAATCTATTGCTATTTTGTTAAATATTTAATAAACAAATTCAGCTAAAATTCAAATTATTCATGAATCTCTAAAACGCAATCCTATTGGTTGTGACGTCTCTGGTCATATAAATGGTGGATTGTTTACGTTCTGTGCCTAGTGTTTAGTTGTGTGGTTGTGTTTCATTAATTATTTTGTGGATTTAAATAATTTATAGTTTGTGTTAAACTAAAAAATTGCTTCAGAAGGATGCCTTAAAGCGTCAACAAACAATTTACCATGTACATATTTTTACGCGACGAACGCTTTAATTCAGCCGAATTTAAGAGTGTCAAAGCAGCAGCGTTAGTAAAAATTCGTAAATTTATTAATAGTTATTCTCTCCTTAATATACTAATATGTCTGTATTAGGTAAATAATATATATTTCACTTATTCAATTTAACCTAACCTATATACATGGCTGCTTTAAACCTAAAATGAACTCTTAAATTTGTGTTTTGGGCATCACGAGAACAATATGGTGATATCGGATATGTGGAATTGAAACGAGAGGGTTCTTTGTGCACTGTACAAAGTAGAATTTGCTCAGAACACAGAGTACGATCGAAGGCATATTCTGTCTGCCTCATTATTAGCTTTTTGTTCGTACTTTCATTAAAATGATCCTCGCAACAACACTGATTTTGATTTAGGAACATCACATCTAGCTGCTTTGAGCCATAAAACTTTACGTGCATAATCATGGGGAACGGTTAGAAAGAGTTTGTTTGGAGCACTTATTGAGATATTCTTGCATCCTGGCACAAAACACCACTTATTTTGTGATCCATAAATGTGACTATTTTCCATTATGCAAGATAATAATAATCAATAAAATAATGATAATCACAATAACTTAAATAATAAAACAAAGCCAAAATAACAAAATAAACACGAGACACTTTGTTGATATGACCTGCTACGTCACAAACAGGATAGACAACCGACGATACGGATTCGGCGTTTTTGGCGGAAAATATCTGATTATTTAAACTGGCTTTAAAATTATTATAGACTTTTTTTGCAGAAAAAATGATATCAGTGTAATCTTTGCCATAACTACTTTCTATATATCAACATCAACAAAAAAAAGTGAAAACACCCTATTACCTACAGATTACACTAATGTTATAAAAATGAACATATTTAATGAATCATTTTTAAGAATAGTTCTGACCTAATGCAATGAACATCATACTGTTCTTTGTGCGGCGCGGTTTGTAAATTTTGGGTCGAAATAAACGATTTTGAGCAACTACAGACTCTCCAATAAAAAAATCGCGACTTCCAATCTTTATCAAGTAACGCTTTCAAATTTCTGTAGTCGATAGAAAACACTTAACACTGTAAAAACGCTCAAACTTTCATCCAAATCGCATAAGGTGCTATTTTTTGTAAATCATGAGCTGAAAACGAAGGTGTTCAAGCAACTGCAGACTCTCCAATAAAAAAACCGCAACTTCTAATCTGGGTTAAGGAACGATTTGAAATTTCTGTAGTAGATAGAAGACACTTCACTCTAAAATCCCTCAAACGCACATTGCACAGAATGCTGTTTTTTACAGTCATTGTAAATCTGAAAATGAGCGCTTTTAAGCTAGCGTATAAAACTTCATTCTAACTGCAATAAACTCGAACGATAAAAACTAATGCACTTTTCCACTTCTTACCATTAAATTAGAGCTTATTACTCCAATTTATTAAACGATTTAAATCCAGTGGGTTAATAAGAGATAATAATCCAGCGGTTTAAGTAGAGCAACTTCTTCGCGTTCAAGTACACACACAAATAAAGCGCACGAAACCCTGATGATCCCTGCCAAATAAACATCGTCCATTAAATGGCAAGTTTTCCATTGTCTAAGTCGACGTTAAGAGCCTGAGGGAGGACATTTCTCTTCTCTATCGCGTCGGACGATTGTTTTTAATACAAATGGGACTTTGGGGATACCATTGTCTGGATGGATGAAAAATCTGCATGCGATCTTGCTGGTGTGAGTTGGAGAGAAAAATCTGTCGATTACAAATGGTAAAGTGGCATAAAAAGTTCTTGGAATTTGGCTATAACGAGTGCAGCACAATTGAATGGTACCGATAACAGTACCGGTAGGAACGAAGGCAGACTTTTCACATGGCAATACCAGAGGTGAACGTATCGACGGACTAGCAAGCAAGGTGTGGCCGATTGTGTACAAACTAAAAGAAGTCATACTTGTGGAATTCCTTACTTTTACCTTAACAACACTGATGTCCGATAAAATGCCAGCAAGAGGTGATTATATAAAAGCATGACTAACCTATTCGGGGTCTTTGCAAGCAGCCAGCAAACTTTGGCAGTGCAGATTCATAGTTTGAAAGGGTCAAAATGCCATCAAGAAAAACTAATTTTGGGTGCCAAATCCCAATGATAAGTCTGATCTTTAATCCAAGTGCGAAAGTTACACTGTTGTCTTATTGCAGATTCAAGTTTGGAGCAAGAGAAATAGTTTAAAAATGAAAGTTGTTTATTCCCCAGGCGAATAGGGACAATTTATCTTCACAAAAATTAAGTAGATTAACTGACTGACGACTCAGCTTTAGAGGAAGTGACTCAGTTTAGTCATGATCTATTAAAAAAAATTGAAAATTCACCATCTGCTTATCGTTCACGGCTCAGTTCGCACCAACCCCCCATTTTCCCAGTTAACCCTGCACAAGCAAAACTCCCCTTGTTGCAAACGACAACCCTTATCGGGGATTTCTCGTGTACATGTTGCGGGAATGATGCGAGAATGGCTCTTGAGTGGCTTGCAGAACCAGATTAGAATCAATATAAAATCAATTTAAATGCAAATCGCTCAAAATTCAGTCCAGTTTTTGATTTTCGGACTTTTTCGTTTGGTGTTAATGCCAATTTTTTTGAAAGCAACCCAAAGTTAACACAAACCCAACCTAATCTGTTTTTTGTCTTAAATACTCCTTTTCCAGAAACGCGTCGTTAACTGTGAATTTTTGCCAAAATTTTCCAAACATTTTAGTGCTGATACTGAAGGGTTCTTTTCATGCTGTTAAGATCCTGCTACACAAAAACCCGGTCCGTATTGAACATTTCTGGTAGTTAGAAGGAAAAACCCATTGGCATTTTACATTCAAATTAAATCAAAAATTAATTCCTGGGTTTCAGTCATTTATTGTCTTTGTTTATCAATTAAAATACGTTTCGGTGTATTTTTCCACCATCATCAGTTTTTCTAAAATAACAGATAGTTAAAAAAAAATTTCATTAATTTAAGAAACAATCACAGTTCGTCAACAGCCTCATCATATCACACATTAAAATATATCACAATTGCAACACTTTAAAACATTCTAAAATTAATTAGGCCTAACAGGTGATTAGTCAGGACAATCAAATTTGGCAAGAGACTAGAATTCTTTGTTACATGTGTAGCGTTGTTGCTGCTTTAAGCCTTGGCATAGATTTGGAGTATTAATTTTGTCCATTTTGGACACAAAGCGAATAAAATACTGTTTATATTGATTTCTTTTACTTTCGGCTATTTTTCTTTGTATTCTGAGGATATTATTTTTGGTTTGCAAAATTCTTCAATATACCGGGTGTTAGTTAATATTCTATGTTTATTTAATTTAATTAATGTAT
>NW_026017110.1:2107263-2115226 GCF_020466585.1 Dendroctonus ponderosae | reverse complement strand
CATGAAATGATACAGATTAAAAAACATAACAATGCTATGAATTTCAGATCGGATACCGACAATCTTAGCTCAGTATATCATACATTAATTAAATGCAATAAACATAGAATATTAATTGACACCCGGTATATTGAAGAATTTTGCAAACCAAAAATAATATTCTCAGAATGCAAAGAAAAATAGCTGAAAGTAAAAGAAATCAATATAAACAGTATTTTATTCGCTTTGTGTCCAAATGTATTGCCAAGGCTTAAAGCAGCAACAACGGTACACATGTAAGTAAAAATATTTAAGTATCTGAACAAATAATTCTAGTCTCTTCCCAAATTTGATTGTCCTGACTAATCGCCTGTTAGGCCTAATTAATTTTAGAATGTTTTAAAGTGTTGCAATTGTGATGTATTTTAATGTGTGATATGATGAGGCTGTTGACGAACTGTGATTGTTTTTTAAATTAATGAAATGTTTTTTTAACTATCGGTTATTTTAGAAAAACTGATGATGGTGGAAAAATACACCGAAACGCATTTTAATTGATAAATAAAGACAATAAATGACTGAAACCCAGGAATTAATTTTTGATTTGGAATTGAAACACAGTCAGGAAAGCATATACAATTCAAATTAAAGCTTCCAAAAAACTTCCCCGAAAAATCCAGATCAGTATTCGGTACCTCAAAAACTCAACTGCAAAATTCCGTTTTGTGTTACCTCAAAGGTAGATTGAGAGGATCTCTTACCGTGGCTTGAAATGTCCCAACTCCCCATATCTCCTCAAAAACGGCGGAGTGGGACCGCTGCTTGAGGGGGTGCCACACCAGCTCCTCCTCTTGTTGTCAATGACATAGGTGGCGCCCTCTGTGCTTGTCGGTGACAGGCACAAGCTGGCCCTGGTGCGCGGTAGCTGATGCGTGTTGTTGTTCGGGCTGCGCAGATCATTGTCCAATCGGGGTGGTAGCGTCGTTTCGGGTAACATCGTGTCGCGACAGAGGGCGCTACGGATTTCCGGACATTTTGCGCCTGATGATGACGGTCGCTCGTGACTGAATCCCAATAGAAACAGTAATAACGATGCGATTATTTGCATTAGATGGATTTGCACGCTTGTTAAGGTCGAGTTTGAGATCTGGGCGCCGTTTAAGCATTGGGTTGTTTGCAGCATTACAATGATTGATGATGGTAAACAACTTTAATATGTGAATTAATGGAGAAGTGCTGTTAATGCGAATTGCCAACAAGCGAAGAATGAAGCTTTTATGGAGAGGTCAGTAACTTTTGCAATGTAAAAGTTGCACATACCTGCAGAGTCACTAACGTGACGGCAACATGGAATTACCCGCAGAAATGCACTCAGAATGTAAGCAGGGGATTATTTAACCAGGTTGGCATTTATTTCACTTTACAAGTGTTGAATGCACCGGGAAAACGAGCCCATTTCAGCAAGGTGTAAAGTGCGACAGACATTAGCAAATGGCTTAATGATGGCCCTGAACCGAAACGTTGGCGCATTAATTAGTTACAAAAAAATCGTGTAGTAGCGAAGAGGGTGGACTTCCTCCTAATGCTAGTGGAGGGGGGCGCTCTGCCCGTGATTACTTGGCACTATGTGACGTCAAAAAGAAACACACATTCATACATTTGGAAAGATATTTTGGGCAGAATTATCAAACATTAAGTATAATAATTTGATTGTTATAAAAAAAATTCCTTCCTGGATTTCAGTCAAAATGTGAAATAAAAAAGTTTATTTCATATTACGTTTCGGCGAGACAACAGCGCCATCATCAGATTTAAAATTCAACACAAACCCATAATTGGGAAACATTAGATTCTTTTCAGGCAGCCAAGCCTAAAAAGAATCTAATGTTTCCCAATTATGGGTTTGTGTTGAATTTTAAATCTGATGATGGCGCTGTTGTCTCGCCGAAACGTAATATGAAATAAACTTTTTTATTTAGTCAAGCGCACACAAAATCATCCTTACATAGAAACCGATCCTAAACGATGACTATTCCAGATAAAATCAAGATTAAAGCTTAGTCATTAGAACATCGACGCGACCTAACATAATTCCAGGAAATAAAAATTCCCTTTAATGCACTTAAGGCTCGAGGCACGAAAACGTACAGTTCTGGCTAGGAATTTTTTGATTAATGGCAGTCGCTCTCTCTAAAAGATTTAATCATATTTCATCTCTCTCAGGCCATTGACTTCGCAGAGAGCGGGACAGTGTTCGACACAAAAAGCAGGAGTTATGGCAAAGGACGAGCCGCTTGCAGCAATTATTTCTACGCTATTAATTCTAAAATGTCGCGATTTATGGAGTTATCTGTGCGGAACGAGCGATACGCGTCGACCGTCATAGATATTAAGAATAGCAATAATGATAACATCATGGGATCAAATCTAAGTCGTCCGCTAAGCGTCTGATCCTCAACTGGGCCATTTCGATTTGGGAAATTAACGTGCAAAACGCAACGCTGAGAACGACAGCTGGAAACTGGAAACAACTTGTGTGTGAATTTGGAGTGAATGTGCAAGATTGAGTTTTCCTGCAAAACTGGGTCGGAGGGGCTTTAGACTCTAAGAGCAACATGGCCAGAAAATTGGGCAAAATTCACTAGAAAATTGGGTTTTACACATAAGAATGGTTGGGAAAAAACTAGATTTGAGTGTAAAATTAACAATTCCCCATTAAACTATGTGCAAAAGCTCCCAGAACACAAATTACATCATTTAGCAACATGTGTTTTCCGCATATGGTATTTGCTTTGGTCTCAGTTGGAATCTTACATATATTCAAATTATACTTGTGTGAACGTGTTTTTCCTGCACATAAACACCCGATAATGCAGCTCATCACGAGCGTGTTTAAAAAATCAACTTCAAAAGTCCCAAGAAGGCGAGTTCAAATTAGATCAGATGGAAAACTTTTCGAGTAAAATATCCAACAAAGTGTCCACAGTCTTCTCGATCAACAATTTATTACAAGACTGTCAAAAACCCAACATGTTTCGAGTGTATAAACTACGCATCATCAGGCTCGGCCCCTGATGATGAGTAGTTTATACACTCGAAACATGTTGGGTTTTTGACAGTCTTGTAATAAATTGTTGGTCGAGAAGACTGTGGACACTTTCTTAGATATTTTAAATGGATTTAGATAGATATTGTAAGTTAAAAAAATAAAATCCACAACAATTTGCATTATTAACATAATAAGTCGCTCGAGCCCGGACAATTGATTTACAAAAGTTGATAGTAATTAAATTGTCAACTAAATCGCCGACGGGATTTGCAAATAATAGAGCTTGCCCATAATGGCGGCTCTAATTGAGCAGGATCTGCAAATGAGCACATGCATAAATCCCGCAATATTTCCATTAGTGCCGCTTTGAACCATATAAATTTCCACGAATAATTGAATAAAAACTTCACATTGCATCGATTTGTTTGTTTAGTCAATTTTTTTCGGACGAATCAATCGAACCTTCCGGGTAGGCCTGGGTAACTCAGTGGATTTTTAGAGGTTGGCGCAGTGTTACGAAAATGGCTTGGTGCGCCAACCCAACGCATCGGCGCAGTAACTCAGTTCCGTTTTTGGGAAAGTTTTGATGACTTTTTTAGATTTATTTTAAAGGCCATTAATTAATAATATTTTTAAAATGTGTTCAAATTTCAGAATTTTCCAGCTTTAGCCAAGTAACTCTCCTTTAAATGCTCAATTTTCCAGTTTCACTTAAAAATGCTGACAATCTTGCGGTATTTTCCGCGAAAAATTACGAAATAAAATTCGAATCCTTCGTCGCTTTGTAACAAGTTTTAAAATCCCTTTCCAGCTTCGAACTTGGAGCAAAAATCAACCAATTTTCTATTAAAATACGAACGGAATAAGCGAAAGTTTATAACAGATTATTTGGAATTCTCGTCACCTCCATTCCTCTGAAGACTGTATAATTTGTTAAAAAATGTGGTTTTTAGTTTTGACTGATTTTTTTCTTTACTTTCTACTCAAAAACGCTCTATTTTGTAGAGTTTCACCTAAAAATAGTGACGATCTGGAGGACTTTTACGCGAAAAAATACAAGATAAATATATAGCTTTGTGAAAAATCTACAAAAACTTTTTTCAGTGTCTAATACGAGACAAAAACGAAAATAAACTCCTACCGATTTTTTCCCGAAAACCATAAAGTTTTTCTCCAAAACCGATCACAAGACTAAAAGTTTTCAATCGAAAACGCAAAAAAGCATTCTTTTCTGATGATTTTCTTCTTTTTTGACCATAATAGGGTGTTTTGTGTTTCAGTCAAAAATGACAAAATTAATTTGCTAGAAAATTCGCCCCATTCATCGGTTTGCACGGAACTTTAGAAAATCTTTTTCAGCTTTGAATTTGGCACAAAAATCAAATAATTTTATTCAGTTTTTTTACGGAAAGTAATTAGGACTATCTTTAAAAAACGACCAGCGCAAAGTTAACAAAAAATTATTCGGAAAATTCGCCGCCCTCATCGCTCTGAAGATTTCTAAAGTTTCCTTAAATTTTCAAGTTATTCCAGTTTTAACAAAGTTTCTGTTACGCAAGTCTTTCAACGCAAAAATCGCATTCTTTTCTAGTTTTACTTAAAATACTGGCATATTCAGGTATTTTCCGTGAAAAATTATAAGATAATTTTTATTGAAACGCTCGCCTCCTTAACCGCTTCGCAAAAATGTTTCGGAAACTTTTTGCTGCTTCGAATTATGGACAAAACTCAAATAATAATTTCGAGGTCTTTTTCCAAAAATATTTTTCCGAGTTTCTGCACTTTTAGGTCAATATTTCTAAACAACACTGGCCCTAAACAGAAAAACCGCGTTTTTCCTAACATTTTACTGTAAAATACTGGCAAACTCAATCTTTTATGCAAAAAAATTAAGAGATCCATTTAACAAGAAATCTCGACTTTCTTTGGACGCATTTCTGTTGCTGGGAAAATCTAGATTACTTTTTTTTTAGTAGTTTGAACAAAGTAGTACAACGTTACTCAGAAAAAATGTGAATGGCCCTTTTTAGATGTGAAAATTCCAACCTCGGGTCTCGTAAAGCTTTAACAAATGAATTAGAACTTATTAACCGATGAGTTATAACTCGTTAGCTCAGAGAGCGGCAACAACTCAATAGCGCAACTCAACACCGTGTTACCCAGGCCTACTTCCGGGCATCGTTACACAAATATAACTTCCCATGAGTCAAACGGCGAAGAATGACTCAATTCCTTGTTAGCTGAACTATCAGTTTGCGAGTCCGACTTGCTTCGGAAAATCATATTCAGTCCAGCCATAATGCTCGCAAGAGACAGCTGCCGAAGCTTTACAAATACTATGCAGTCGCTATAAAACAGGAAGTCCGCATCGGATTTATAATGTAAATTTGTCACGGATCGCAGAGTTTTAAGCCCCGCTAATGTAACGGGGATCCATTTTATCAATCACGATGCATTCGCATTAAATCTATTGTTTCTGCTGCAGCCATTCTACCAGCATAGCGGCCAATCATCAAAAGATGCAATTTCCATCGTGAAAAGTTTGGGCGGGTATGAAAAGAAATGGCAATTTCGTTTTTAAATTTATAGGCGACTGTCGTAAAATTGAATTCTGCAGGATCAAACGGAATCGACGTTCAGCGGGGGAGTTTGGTTAAACTTCTTTGGGCTTCCGAAGCCCTGCAAGGGCTTTGTAGCGAACACACTGAACACACAAAGACTTATTTATACACTGCTGGCATTAGCTGAAGTATGCATGTGGAGAAACTCCCGCAGGAGGCTGAACGACTAATTTGAATTTTCAGTTGAAACAAGCGCCATATGGGGAGTTATAAATTAGTTTCTTGCTATGGCCGCAAAGACGTCTGCATGGCTTTATAGGTTTTGTATTACTGCTCTCTTGCTACTAGTTCTTTTAAGTGCTCCAAACTCATTGCATCATTATGTGCAGCTGGATTCATCATCTTTCAATTAATCAAGCGACTTTAAACGAACAAAACTCTTCAAATGTCTTTGATCCAGCCGATGCAAAGGAAAACGGTTTCCCATTGAAAGTGCTGCCGCCCCGCTTCTATGAGTTGGGGTGGCAGCGTATAAAGCCCCAATTTTCATCATTAGCAGCGCTTAGGCAACGAGGGGAACTATCTGGATCTCCATTATCTTCCCCAGTTTTCCCGCATGAGTCATCACCGATAGCTGCAGGCAAAATTAGAAAAACGCTCCAAAACCCACGACCATTCAAATAATGGGTTTCTAATTTCTACGCGACTGCTGTGGGCTTCCACAAAAAAAAAAACTTCGGCACAGCTGAAGCAATCCAAGTACGATTCCTGAAGTAAATTAGCGTTTTCCGGCTAACGAGATTCGGTTTTTTCGTCTCGATCGCGAATCTGGCCATGTATGGCGTCCTGCTGTTGAATAATGAGACTTTCACTGCCATGGTACGTGAAGCCGGTGCAATTATCTGCTCGTGAAATTTACGAGAACGTTAGCAGTGCTTTGTACTATGTGAATTTTCAACAACAAAAACAATTTGCGACAATTTACAACTGGGACTATTGACAGCACTAATACAGTTAGAATTCCTGCTATTTTTTCGCTTCGCTTCACAGATTGCTAAACACGACAGGAAAGGAAGGATGAATGAAGGAAAGTTCACTATCAATTTGCTTCATCATATTGTGCTGTCCGCATAACTTCGGAATTTTCCGCTGTTCAATAAATGTGTTTAACAAAGTCGCCATTGAAACTCAGTTTCGGTGATCTTTTTTGTTTCGGCGTTCAAACTTTTGGCTGAAAAAATTGCCACAATCCAACAACCGAAACATGTGATGTAATCTTGTAATAAAATCCGTTGCCTCTCGAATCTGGTGTTTTGAATAGTTCCCTAATTAATTCCCGACTGACAATAATTAGTTTCGTCGTCTGGCTAAGTATTTCTGGATCGCGTTAAAAATACTCATTTTGTCGCCACATATTTTGTTAGATTCTTTACACAATCTTAGGCCGATATGCGGTTTCGAGCCGTTGTTTTGAGCGACAGGATGTTGTTCATTTGTTTTTCTACTTTCAAGGTTTCAAACAGTCAACGCGTATTTGTTTTCAGTGAACTGATCTAGTTCAAAGTATTGATACTGATGAATTGATATATGAATTGTTTCGATTTGAGGTCACTCCACAAAAGGAAATCCACTGGTTTGGGAGGAAATCTATTGGGTGCACAAGATATTTTCGCATTTCGCAAGTCAAGTTGTTCTTTTGCATCTCGAGTAGAACGTCCAGATTTAGGCAAATCTCTGACGTAACCAAATGCTCTAAATTTGGCTTCTATTCTATTCTACTCATCTACCTGGATGCGGTTCATTTTTAAAGCATCTTGTTATTTTGGCAGATTAAAAATAATATTTATGTGAATAATTGCAAGGATAGGTGGTTGACTTACACTGATGACCTTTGTTTTTTGTATCTTCCGTCCATTATGATGGTGATACGTGATATATTTTGCACTGTTTTATTATATTTTTTAAAATTTTTCACCATTGTTGACTGTACTGTACGTACTATACAGGGTAATTCAAAATTGGCGTCATTCCTCCAGAGTGCAGAAAAAATAGTAAAACAAATTAATTGTTATTGAAAACTGAAAAATTTGCAAAAAACTATATTTGGAAAACGGCAACAACGTTTTTCAAGGTAATCTGCCTAATTCGCACTACGTCAATATCTGTTGCTACGCAATTATTTAAAACTCCGGTAACCATGGATAAATAGACAAAGTGACGATAATATAGACAAGGATAAACGGTAAGTTCAACAGGAATCGTTGAATGACGGAACCTGATTCGAAACTCATAACCTCGAATTATTAATTTGTTTACAAATTACAAAAACATACATTTGAGTCTGTAACTCCAAACAAGTGCCTGTGTAATCACC
>NW_026017110.1:2099422-2106264 GCF_020466585.1 Dendroctonus ponderosae | reverse complement strand
TTGGGACATCTTCGTCTGTGTCATACTCGTAGTCAGAGTCTTTATACTTTTCTAACCATTCGTTAAGTGGAATTTCATCGTCTGGTTCATAATCACTTTCTTTTCTTACAAATCCCCCATGCTTAAAGCAATTTGCAATGGTTTTTCGGCTAACTTTTTGCCAAGCTCTATGAATGAAATTGACTGCATCTAAGAGATTTATAGAAAATATTTCATTTTTATCGACCGCCTCTAACGTTTTCAAAAGAAGAATTTTTCACCGGCAGACTCTCTAACAATTTTTCCGCTACTGATATTATGCCTCTTCTTGAAACGCTCTTCCCAACTTTTAGAACAAGCAAACTCTTTGTTTTTGATTTTACTCCCCATTTCACTAGCCTTTTCTTGCAAAACACTGCCACTTATTGGAACGTTTTTTGTCCTTTTTGAGTAAACCACTTAATAAGTCCCTTATCAACTTTTTCATGTGCAGATAATTTTAACTTCCTACATCTAACATTTGTTCTGTCATACTCCGAAAAAATGTTTTCTCTGTTTTTCCATATCGTTGCAACAGTAGACTTTCCAAGTGCTAATTCCTTACAAATGTCACTCTGCTTTACTCAACTTTTTATTTTGTTAATAATCTCGTACTTTTCATTTAGTGAAAAAGCTTTGCGTTTTTGTTTTTCCATTATAAAACGATTTACATACACAACGCGGCAAAAAACAAGCCACTGCCTGTCTCTCGCTCTCACTAATATAAACAACTCCGCAGGATTGGTGTTGCTGAGCGTGGAAGTACGTTATAAACGGAAAGTGAATATACAACTATCCTAAAAAGTGATCGTTATATCCGGAAGTTCGTTATAAACGGGTTCGTTATAACCAGTAAAAAAATACGTTGGTCTTTATGGACGACGTTTCAATTAAAGGAAAAAAGTTCGTTTTATCCGAAAGTTCACCATAACAGGGTTCATGATAAGCGGACTTTACTGTATTTTTACCATCGATGTTGGAAATTTGGGACATCGATAAAACATCGATGTTAGATCCTGAAATGAAAGCATCGGACATTTGAAGTTGATACTAGATAGAAACATTTTCTGCAAACTCTTTGATAGTCCCGATACAAACGATACCGCCGCATAGCGGCCCATTTCCAGCTGCACCCGAAAAAAGCCTCTTTTTGCAGTCAGTTAACCGAAAAATGTGGCAACTATAAATTGAAAAAATTTAGTCGATTAGTTAATGTCATAGTAGTAGTAAAATAAAACTATTTAAATTTAAGTTAATCAATTTGAAATTTGTATGCAACGGCAAATTATCAGAACATCGATGTTCTGCCTGCGACGTTTCCCTAACATCGAAGGCATATTAGGGCAAGCAATACAGATAAAAATAATGTGTTTTTTACATAAATCCTTTCGGAAAACCACCTACGCCATCACGTGCAGGTTAGTCCGTACTTTATTCCCGGTATGTTTTGGTCAACCAAATACAATTTTCAACAAAAAATCGCATTTTTTAGTTTCTTGCTTGTAAAATCGACACGATTGAAGCAATCTTAACGTCTTAAATGGCTGAATTGTAGTGCGTGTAATTACAAAGAGAATGAGAGGTCGATCTACCTGATAGGATAATTACAACCGGAGAGAACTCGAAAAAAACGGAAAACTTTACGTTTTCTTAAAAAAACTCAAAACTTGGCTATTTTTTGTGTCCAAAGGCTGGACTCGGTTTGATTAATAGTTTTCGAACAATTTCGGTTTCAATAATTTTTATCGATTTTTTCGACGAGGGCTGCTTGCGCCTGAGTGTGTCTGATTGGAATTTCAAAAATGGATTTGGAAACTAGACATGAGTGGCAACAAAACGTATATTCCAGTTTTTCCATCAACTGCGGTTAAGTGCGTGAAACAGAGTCTTGAATATGAGTGAAAACGGCCGGGCGCATGTTGCCAAACATTTTAATTTTATTTAAATTTTAAATGGAAACCATCGTTTGTACTCGAGTAGAACCTTCATTCATTTGGACACCATGTTTTCGATTGCGTCAAAACAGCAGAAAAAAATGACCTTATCATCTACGTTTCTGCTCTTACAATCTACTAATAAAAACACATTCAAGTAGGTACTGCTGGATTCCAGTAAGCCAGTTGATACTCGTGGCTTATCGCTGTGAAACAACATCTAATTAATTTATTGGCCTCAGCTTAAGTCGCCCAACAACGAACTTCATTAGGCAGTGGCATGGGGTCCATACAGTGCACGAATCGGCCGTTTAGTTCCGAAACCTAATTAAAAAATATATCGCTTGGTGGCCTGAAAATTGCCATAATTAACCGATTAATTTGCTAGTGAATCATCAGCAACGACTAAAGCGGAAAGCGTGTAAAAACAAAACCATTATGACTCCTGAGGTCAAGGAAACAGTTCTTGGAGACGGATAAACGCTCGCATCGATGTGAATACTAATGGGGATTGATTGAATCTCGACTGAAGGTCTCTCTACAGCTCGGCTTGCTTCAAACTCGTTGCAGGAATGTAATAAAAGCGAACTTTTTCCCCGGGCCCGTCAAAGCATCCAGAATTTAGCTCCTAAATGAATCAGGCCCGTCCAGTTTAAATTAAATTAGGAGCAACTCAAACATCAATTCAACCTCATTTCGAACGTCCGTCCAACATGCTGATGCATCGGCATTCACGAGAACGAGCTCGGAACTGCAAAGGGTTTTATCGAATTTATTTTACGCTGCATGGTAACTAAAATGTTTGTATCGTGTTTAAACGAACAACAATCTGATCAAATGGGAAAATGCCAGTAAGTAAATAAACGCTGCGGAGGATTTTGCTGAAAATGAACAGCACGTTTTGTGCCGCACTATTTTCTAATTAATTTAAATCGAGAGCAGTAATTCGGGATCTAAGCACATTCTGTGGGTTTTTCTTTCGCATTCCTGCCCTTGTGAGGCGCAATTTTCCAATTTACTTTCAAGGCAGGTAGCAGAATGAAGCAACATTTCCCAGACCGTTGACCTAGCGAACGTCACTCATACAAACACCTGTTAATTGTTTTTTCTTCTCAAGAACGCCAAGATATAAAATATCTCCGTTCGCAGCCCACACGCGAGTCTTCTAGGCCCCACATTAGCGCCCACTTTGCATTTTTTTCGGGCTACTTTAAGGATCTAATCTGATGTTTTTTTCCAACATGGGGCTCATTCAGCCAAGCTCGATATTGATTATTACGGAACCTGATTCCAAGTGCAAAGTCCCCTTCCTAATCCGGAACACCAAGTTGTATTATCCCTTCACATGTCGGGTCCCCTCTGCATTATTCATCCTGCAGGAATCTGCGGTATTCAAAGAGTGGAGGCCGAACGAACGATGGGTGGATGCGGCAATGCTTTACGGCGTCGTCAGTCGATGGAATTTGCCCTTTGAAGTCTATTAAAATTGCGATTTTCCACTCGAAAAGCAAAAAAGCTTCGCGCTTGATTGGCCGGCCGCTCGACCACTGCTCATTGACAACAACAACAGAGGCAGAAAAAACAAAGAGTTCGATCTGAAAGCAGGTTACAAAGCTAGTTTCGGACATTCAGGCAAGTGGTTCGACTGGTTCGCTAGCCTTATTCGGAAAAACAATTTTATCTGAACCTATGCGTTGTTATGTAAATTTACGATTTGCCTCAGAAAATTTATATCGGGCTTGATCATGTGCAGCATAATGCAATCGAGAGTTGCTGCTTTATATGGGGCTGGAGCTTGAACATTTTGATTCATTGTCTGAACAACATTTGCCAACAGTTGAACAGAGCCGAACGGTTGTGAAACGCGAAAAATGCTTCCAGAATCCAACAAAGCTTCTTTCGATTTCACAAAAGGCCAAGTGCGATCCACGCTACCTGATGGCATTGAGGTGCATGAGTATGTGGCAACGACCAATTTTGCAGGAATAATTAAGATAATTATATTTTTATTGTTTTCCCATAGCGTTACAGGGTACAATGTGAAGCAGGCTTCGTGTATGGAAAATTCTCAAGCCTTTAATTAAAATCTCGCCTTTAAGGAGGCTAATCACTCGGGTTGCACAATATCCGTCTCGAAAAATTGCACTCAATTATCAATCGAAATGTTGTTTAAAGTTAATAATGATTAACCGATCGTTCAAAAAGTCCAAAATCCTACAAGAAATCACTTAACTTTTTGCAAACTTTATTAAAAATAATTATGCTGTGCTGGTAGCATTGCAGTCCACTAAAATCAAATTGAAACTTGAAATGTTAAAGTCCCATAAAAACAGTTTCACGGCGTTAAATCCGGCTATTGGGCTGGCCATTTTAAGAAGCGAAATCTTCCGTTGCTTCTTGGAAACGTTTCCGGTGAATATTTACCATTTGTAAGTGAAGCGAATACATTCTTGGAAAAATGTGCGAAGCATTTTTTAATTTTCTGACATCTAAACCAACATCTCAAAATTTTCGAAGGAGGGTACATTTTCCCGATAATCCCTTTTGAAGCGTTTCAAGTCCAGATAATGGCAAAAATTAATCCCATTGTTGTGCAACTGTCCCATTTGCCTCGGTAAATTTTCCCTGGCCATCCACGGCCGATGCGTCCGGAGCTTCATAGTGGGCCCAAACGCCAAATTTGCGTGGAAATCGGCAGGCCTATAAGCGACATTTCGTCGGCCATACACCAATATCCGCAATAAAAACTTCCACTTTGCAAAAACAATATGTTCAATTGCGRAYTCTTCTTGCAMMATCAAGTGAATAATTGGTGTTTCTCGGGTTATTGACGACCGCTTGATCATTTCTATAGATAGACTTACCCTCAATGGCAAYTTACGAAATATATTGCGCAAAAACCGAGTAAACATTTAMCAAAYTGCCTCTTACTTAGGTGTTAAAGTCTTAAAAAAACACACTTTGCCCCGCATAAATGAACGGAATTTGGACAAMGCGTTCATCTCATCCGGCAAGAGTAAATATTGATTGCGGAACATCGCATCCCAAACACAGTGCAAGGCTTGATGGGCAATAAAAATTTCCTCAGTTGTATCAAAACAAACACAGATCGATTTGGATTAGACCAAGCATCGATTAGATAAGCTTCGAACAGGTGCCAGTTCCATACGAAATTAGATGCTGCACGTGTTTATATGGGGGATAGCCGTCGTGCGATTGGGGAAAACGAATGGAATAAGTAATTTGTGGGTCAAAATATCGTATCGTGTGTATCGCAAACAACCCAGATTTATGAGCTTGAACATGCATTGTTTATTGCGTGCTGAGTATTGGAGAAATCTGATTTATATCTGCAAATTTCAAGAAATCACAACAACTCCAAAAGTTTGTCTGTCAACGGAAAACAATTTTTTTAGTAATAACAATCTAACAGTACATTTTTTGCTGGCAAACAACAGCAACCGTTAGTCGTTCAAGATCAGCGTCCAAATTGAAGATGTTGAAACAATCAACGAGGTGGTATTTTTAGAGGAAGTACTTAAGGTTCTCAACCACCTCATATCCATCGGACGAGTGCTATTTTAAGGGCTCCGTTGTCACACTTTCAGTAAAGTCAAGCGCGGAGGGTAAAATATTGCCTGTTTCCGGCTTGTTTGTTCGGTGAAATTTTATATGTGGGGTTTGGGCCGCAACGCATTGGCAACTTTTTGGTTTCAAATTTCATGGGTGCCGTTGGGATTTGCTTAAGTAGAGGAGGTTTTATTTATTTAATCCCCCCTGGGCGACATTCTAATAATTATTTGCTTCAAAGTTTAGTACCACAGATCTCAAACTCGACGAATTACCACGTGCTAAACAAATTCGCACAGCAACAAGGTACCAGCAAGCACGACCAGGCCAGGTCACCGATTTAAAATTGCTGATGTTGTGTTTACCAAAAAGGAGTTATTTAACCCCCTTTTGGATCTCAAATGATGGGTGGTTGATCCGATAAGCCACCCTAGAAGCCAGACTTGCGTCCTGGTGAATCAGGCAGGTTTTCCGTATTTATTTATGCAGTTCCATTGACTAGACTGGGCTGTCGCTGTGCCCAATGGTACCCCTTGTGCAAAAACCAGAGCGGATTCAAGTAATTCGATACATACCATGAAAAAATCGAAAAAAAAAAGCTCCACTTATTTTCGAAAAATCACTTCACCAAAACACGAATACTAAAAAAAAAACTGTCAACAACTGGCACACAAATCGCCGAAGAGAACAACTGTTTAGGTTGAGGAACCAGCTGGCGTTTGGGTTCGGCAAACAGTCTGAAATCGCGCACGTAAACTGAACCCGGTGCGGACGAGAAAAAGACGACCGCCCAACTCTGATGGCTCGAACTGTCTGACGATGGACGGCGGCAGGACGGCAGAATCGAAACCTGCAGCGGCGGGACGTCTCGGCGTCGCAGGGTGCGTACGAGGATCAGTCGAGCTAGACGCGTGCCCGAAGAGATTTTTTCCTCATTTATGAACCGGAGATAAAACAGCAATTGATGCTCTGGAATCAGGATGTCGGAGGAACTTCAGGCCTGTTGGAAAACTCAAATTGAGCTAAACCTGCCGAATAACGCCAACAATTTTAGATACGAGTCTCAACCTATACTTAACTCGCTGTTGGTCAAAGAGAAAGCTTATCCAAATGAACTTAAAACACAAAGAACCGAAAACTCAAATTTTGCTTCTTAGAATCGTACCGTAGCAGTCAGTATTTACTAACATGTTTTGGTGTGATTCAAATAAAACTTTGAGGATTTTAGAGTCGTAAAGTGTCTTCTATCAACTGCAGAAATTTCAAATCGCTACTTGATTCAGATTAGAAGTTGCGATTTTTCATTTGAGAGGCTGCAGT
>NW_026017110.1:2098089-2098423 GCF_020466585.1 Dendroctonus ponderosae | reverse complement strand
CAGGAATTTCAAATCGCTACTTGATCCAGATTAGAAGTTGCGATTTTTCATTTGAGAGGCTGCAGTTGCTTAAAACCCTTTATTTGCAGCACAAAATTTGGAAACCGTGCAAAGACCAGCATCTGATGTGATTTGGATGAAAGTTTTAGGGTCTTTAGAGCGAAGCATCTTCTACCGAGTGTAGGAATTTCAAATCCCTAACTTGGTCCAGATTTAAAGTTGCGATGTTATATTGGAGAGTCTGCAGTTGTTTAAAACCATTCATTTTCAGACCAGCATTCATAATGCGCGCAAAGAACTGCATCTGATGTGATTTAAATGGAAGTTTGAAGGT
>NW_026017110.1:2096517-2097985 GCF_020466585.1 Dendroctonus ponderosae | reverse complement strand
CCGTCTATTTTCAGCCCAACATCTGCAAACCGCGCAAAGAACATCATCTGATGTGAATTGGATGAAAGTTTCAGGCTTTTTAGAGTGAAGCTCCTTCTATCGATTGCAGAAATTTCAAATCGCTACTTGATCTAGATTAGAAGTTGCGATTTTTTATTAGAAAGTCTGTAGTTCTGTAGTAGCATATGAATGTTTATATTTAGACCAACATTAACAGAGCGTGCAAAAAATAGTTTTGACGAACTTTTAATGAACGTTTGAGAGTTTTTAGCGTGAGGTATAATATCGACTGTACCGATTTTCAATGACAATTTGTCCTAGATTAAAAGTTACGATTTTTATCGCAACCTGCAGACGCGTGAAAACTTTCTTTTTTCTACAATGTAAGTACGCAAAAAAAGAGAATGTGATGAAATTTAAATACAATTTTGAGGAGATTTGCAGTGAAGCCTCTCCTATAGATTGTAGAAGTTTCAGATTGCAGTTGGCTGTACATTAAAAGTTAGGACTTTTTTATTAAAGACTTGCAGTCGCATAAAAACGTTCATTTTATATGTATAAACTATCTACATATTGAGATTTTCTGGTCCTATTTACGTCAGCGCCTCTAAAACCCAATTGAACCCCACTAGAGCAAATATATTTGCGAAACACAAAACCTTGATTGAGTTGATTAAAAAATATCCCCCATCCTTTGGCAAAAAAACCAATTATCTCCTACAGCTTTCTGTGACACAATAGGGCTGTTAAACCCATCCCTCTATTAAAAATGTATCAATACACGCATCCCTTAATGCATTGTGCATGGTCTATAAGCATACAGAGCTTTTAGAGGGTTTTCAGCTCTGCTGCCACCCTCAAATGGAACGCGAATTCCCGGAGCTCCGGTAAAGGGTTCCATTATGGTCGAATAATTCATTGATGGATGATGTTTGATGTTTGTTACACCAGAGTTTATCAAAATCGGTGTCCGAAGCTCAGTTTTAATAAACATGTACATCAGCTTTGGGGGTTGTTAATTCGACAACTATGAACGGGGTAGTTCTAATTGTGGGAATTGTCCAACTTCGTTCGACTCAAAATGTATCTGTAGAGGTTGGAGATGTTAAAACAAAGTATTGAATTGTATGAGAAGAGATGAAGTAGGTACGTAAAAGAAGCTCAAAAACGAAGCAAAGAGGGCCAATTGAAATTTCACCCGACAAGATACAACTAAGGTATTTTTCTTTCTAGTCTATTTCTGCCAGATACTGTAGTTTTATAATCATGTATGTTATTTATGTTCCTGTTGTCTTGTGCGCTGCTAAACATCAGAATATCCCGATAAGTCGAAATAACTGCGCTAACAAAAAAGACTGCAGATAAGTTCTATATTGTTGAGGCGGATTCATTTTTTACAAACTTCTTTTTGGGTATTTCGCCTCAAAAAATTCCTTTTCTCGATATACTAATTCAGAAAAATTTAAAC
>NW_026017110.1:2092562-2095677 GCF_020466585.1 Dendroctonus ponderosae | reverse complement strand
TATCTAATTAATATTGCAATAATGCAAATATGCCGAGGCCGATAACGTCCTGATAACTTATCGCTGCTATTAATTACAGGGTGGTAAATGGGAACCGGCTTATCAAGGTCCAACAAGCTGAGAATTATCTTGTCCGTGGGACAAGATATTGCACAGCTTGATGCAGACAAGACGGAATTTGTAGAGGCCAAAAAAAACATCGGTTTTACTGATAGTCTTACAAAAGTATTCTGTGCACAAGAGAAGTCAGAATAGACTTGCGTAAAATTCACTGATTGAACACAAACTGTATAGGTACGATCAAGACACAAACTGAACAAAGAAATCAATCAGAAAGCGTCAATTAGTCCGCATCTGTTATGTGCATCGGTTCGGTTTCATTCTCCGATGGCCATCAAATTGAATCGCCAACCGAACAAACTTCTGGAAACTTCGAAACTTTGCCGTCTTGGCATGCCTGGACACGCCTGGGTAAAGAGTTGAAGACGTGCAACCTCACGGTTAGTGGAAACTCCAATAGCCGTTTGGATGTTTCAATAATTTGAGTTTCACCGCGCAGTTCGCCAGTTTGGTAAAGTTTCATTCGCACTTTGCTATAATTGTAAATATGCATAGAAAATTCAGTGTTAACAGCTGAATAGCACAGAATACACGGTGATTAAGTAACTGTATAAAGAGCGTAGTTGGGCGGTTTAGTGGATAAATTGGCAAATTTTACGACTGTTTTGCCACCTTTCGCCGCCCAGTCACTAATCCATTCCCGCCAACAGCTGTATAAATGTGTTTTTTCAACACACATTTTCCAATATTCTCCTGCCGGTACAATTCAAAACTATTCAAATGAGGATTTACTGAAAATGGACTATATCCGGATTACAGCGCGCGAAATATGCAAAGTTCGTTCGAACGTTAATATTCTCGGGATAAACTTGTACAAATTTGCATATTCGTTAATTTTGCCAAATCCGAAAGAAACTTTAGCGGGTGTAATTGAGCAGAAAATCGGTGTTTACCATAAAAGCGATTTCGCGCAAATTATAAGGGAAATTCATTAATTAGCAACGTAACTGAGATTGTTCGTTGTCGACCTTTATAGTTGCAGTTCAGCTATAAAATTGGCGAATGCGCCTGATTGAAAATTAATCAACTACTTCAAGCACCCGCTAAGACTGCACTTCAATAAAGCGCAGTTTCAAACGAAAACACCCTTCGATCCAAGCTCAACTAAACAATTTCCAGATAAGTTTCACTCCTTGATCCACCCGAAACAGTGCAGAACCAGAAAAAAAAATTGGAAAATCCTGCGCATTTTCTGCGGCGCTCCATCTTCCTCCAACTACCCCCATACAGCAGCCGACAAAGCGACTAATCTGTTTAATGACAAAGAAATTGAAAAAAAGGTCAACACTGATGGATAGCTGAACTAAGGAAGGTTAAGCCGATCTTTTTGTGGTTGCAGGGTCGTGTCTCTTCAGATAAAAGGACCGCAGGCCAAGGGGATCAATCAGCCTGTCAATTAGTGGCTTTTCTCCTGGCCGCCGCTCAGATTCAATCTGGTCTGGATCGGGCACTAAATCGCATTATTTGTAACCAAACTGAAACTTGTCCAGGATTTATTGGAATATTGATTAAACTGGCTCAGGTGGGCGTTCAGCTTGGGCAATTTGTAAGCAAGAACAAGCTGAAGCGCGCAGGAAAAGTTTCCCGAAACGGCAAGGTTCAAAAAATTTCAATATTCTCTTAAGACAGAATCCGGGACATCGACAGCAAACTTAGGAGAAACAATTTAAAATTGGTGAGTCGACTGCAAATTAATTTAGCGAACTTGTTCAAGATGAGACTGAACGGGCCCGCAGGGCCCAAGGAAGTTTTTAGTGGTCTGCAGACAAGACGGTGGTTTCGTAAAACTCCAAAATTGATGAATTTCTTAATTAAAACTTTTAATTTCAACAACTCACTTGAAATTTGCACAATCTTCGCCCCGATCGATGGCACTGTTGCATCACGAATTCGCTGGCAAAAATCGATCCAGACGATCCGATTTGTCATTCTTCCTGCCGCAAGATTACAATCGGATATTACACAGTCGCTGGAAGGAATGCCTGATCAAATGTGAAGGAACATTTAACAGTCACTGAAGATAAATGCGTTTTAATTCCCCAAGGGCTGCAAGAAATGTCTGATTTCATACCGCAACAATGTCGGGCGGGAAACGCGATATTGGATTTTATTTTTCCTGAAATTGAACGCGATTATGTCTTGCCTAGTAAATGTCGCTAAGGCAATTAAGCTTCCAGAGCGGGACAGCTTAAGAGATTTTGTCCAATTTATAGGAGAAAACCTCCAGATTAGACGACACTACAGAGACGGCTGAAGGAATAAAACATCCTGAGGAACGACGCGGACTTGTAAGGTTTACATCGTTAGCAATCTGTTTGATGAGTGAAAACCTACCAGCAATACAGAGGAAGTTAAGAAGAGTCTTTCAAATGATTGCAGCTCGATCAAGCAAAGTATGTAAGAATGCTTTGAATGAGTAAATAGTTCGAGAGAGACCGACAGGATATTCGGCGATTTAACCATGCCGCTGGCAATATGATAATCCTGCAGGTTTTCCATCAGTCACAACCAGACGCTGGGATTTCATTTTAATCAGATTATGTCGTTCTTTGCATTGGAGCCTGCGGCATGTTGCCTGCCCAATTTTCACACGGGGCCCCGAATGAACTAGTCATAACTCACGATCATTTTTTGCTCCCCATCTCTGGATGGATTTGTTTAAACCAGAAATTGTTGGATTCTGCCGATTATGCTCGAAATGGGATTTTTCGCATTTACGGGACCGACTTTTGGGGTTTTTTTCTGAACATATCAATTCCAAAGTGTTTCCTGATTTAGACTGCAATCCACAGTCTTTCCGCAATTTTCACTCAATGTAAATGCTGGTTTCTTTTCAATAAATCATGGAATTTTGCAATTCCATTATGCAAACTATTAACAGCCTAATTTTAAAATCAGTCAATTAGCAGTTCTATTGTTTTTCCTTAATCCTTTATCTTTCAGAAATGCCCCTTTGCTTCGGTTGTTCATAAAGCATCATCACATAAACTGTACA
>NW_026017110.1:2078500-2092204 GCF_020466585.1 Dendroctonus ponderosae | reverse complement strand
TATATGAGCAAATAAAGCGGCCAATAAATGAAACCAGTCATAAAATACAGTGTTTTGAAAGTTCCATTCCATGGCAAATACGGTAGTTTTACTTAATGTTCCGCCAGTTGAAATGGTTAATAAATTCGGGGTTTATCTTTGCCATGGCAAGCAATAAAGCAATGGAGAAATGGAGAATTTACCGCGGGCAAACCAGTTACTTACGGCCAATTTAAAGGCGCTGTACTCTTGGAAGGTACGTCTGCCACTACTTACCTGAAAAAAAAATGAATTTTTTAGTCAATGATAAGGAAAGCAATTTTCGAATTGGGTAGAAAAAATAAATAGCATTGGGGAAAAAAGTACTCAGAATAAATATAATACAATTTTAGACAAAATTGAACCCAAACGGTCAAGGAAACCAAAATTTACTGAAGTATAGAGAAAAGTTTGCTCTATTTATTGCTTCAGACATTGTTGTTGAAGTTCATGTAGTTTCGTAGTGGTAAAGTTTTGAAAAACAGCGGGCAAATTTATTCGCGAAAACTCTTTCAACTCTCTTTTTGAGAAATGTTGAAACTTTAACCCAAACGGTCAAGGAAACCAAAATTTGCTGAAGTATAGAGAAAAGTTTGCTCTATTTATTGTCTTAATAATTGTTGTTGAAGTTCATGTAGTTTTGTTGTGGTAAACTTTTGAAAAACAGCAGATAAATTTATTCGCAAAAACTCGTTTCAACTCTCTTTTTGAGAAATGTTCAAACTTTAACCCAAACGGTCAGGGAAACCAAAATTTGCTGAAGTATAGAGAAAAGTTTGCTCTATTTATTGTTTCAGAAATCGTTGTTGAAGTTCATGTAGTTTCGTCGTGGTAAACTTTTGAATAACAGCGGGTAAAATTAGTCGCAAAAATTGTTGCAAGTCTCATTTTCAGAAATTCTCAAAATTTAACACAAGTCTTCAGGAAATGCAAACTTAGAGCAAATATAAGGTGAAGCTCGCTCTATTATATCCTGCAAAACCCGCTTTCACATTTCACCTGTTTGGGGCTAGTGAACTTTTGAAATACAGCGGGTAAATTTAGTCGCGAAAGATCGTTGCAACTCTCTTTTTGAGAAATTCTCAAAATTCAAACCAAACGGTCGAGCAAACCAAAATTTGCTGAAGTATAGTCGAAAGTTCGCTCTATTTATTGTTTCAAAAATTGTTGTTGAAGTTCATGTAGTTTCGTCGTGGTATTATTTTGAAAAATAGCGGGTTAAATTAGTCGCAAAAATTGTTGCAAAGTCTCACTTTCAGAAATTCTCAAAATTCAACGCAAGTCTTCAGGAAAAGCGAACTTAGAGCAAATATAGGGTGAAGCTCGCTCTATTAATTCCTGAAAACCCGCTTTCACATTTCACCTGTTTGGGACTAGTGAACTTTTGAAATACAGTGGGTAAATTTAGTCGCGAAAGATCGTTGCAACTCTCTTTTTGAGAAATTCTGAAAATTGAACCCAAACGATCAAGGAAACCAAAATTTGCTGAAGTATAGAGAAAAGTTTGCTCTATTTACTGTTTTAGAAATTGTTGTTGAAGTTCATGTAGTTTCGTAGTGGTAAACTTTTGAAAAACAGCAGATAAATTTATTCGCGAAAACTCGTTTCAACTCTCTTTTTGAGAAATGTTCAAACTTTAACCCAAACGGTCGGGGAACCTAAAATTTGCTGAAGTATAGAAGAAAGTTCGCTCTATTTATCGTTTCAAGAATTGTTGAAGTTCATGTGGTTTCGTCGTGGTAATATTTTGAAAAATAGCGGGTAAAATTAGTCGCAAAAATTGTTGCAAAGTCTCACTTTCAGAAATTCTCAAAATTCAACGCAAGTCTTCAGGAAATGCAAAGTTGAAGCAAATATAGGGTGAACCTCGCTCTATTCATTCCTGCAAAACCCGCTTTCACATTTCACCTGCTTGGGACCAGTGAACTTTTGAAATACAGCGGGTAAATTTAGTCGCGAAAGATCGTTGCAACTCTCTTTTTGAGAAATTCTCAAAATTCAAACCAAACGGTCGAGAAAACCAAAATATGCTGAGGTATAAAGGAAAGTTCGCTCTATTTAATGTTTCAAAAATTGTTGTTGAAGTTCATGTAGTTTCGTCGTGGTAATATTTTGAAAAATAGCGGGTAAAATTAGACGCAAAAATTGTTGCAAGTCTCACTTTCAGTAATTTTCAAAATTCAGTGCAAGTCTTCAGGAAATCCAAATTTAGAGCAAATATAGGCTGATGCTCGCTCTATTGATTCCCGCAAAACCCGCTTTCACATTTCAACTGGTTGGGACAAGTAAATTTTTGAAAAAAAGCGGGTAAATTTAGGTATCCAAAAACGAGATAAAAGTTTACCAGTCAAAGGCCGGCTATTGTTCATTTGATTAAAACCATATTTTCTCATCTCAAAAAAAATGAATGTTTTCTTCAACTTCAAACTTAAAAACTGGGTGTTTTTCATCAGCTTTATGCAGGAAAAACCTTGAAAAAATTAAATACCGAGCAGGTGCAAGCAATTTTCAAACAGACACTGAAGCTTCTTCAAATAACCGGAAGAACTTTGAAGCCTAATGGAGCTTTTAGGCGCCCCCACAAAGCAAACGACCGTTAAATCAAAGTGACATATGGTTATTTGTAGGCAGCGAAATAAATTCAAAATCACATTGTATCTGTTTCGGGAAGTTTCGAGAAACTAGTCCCGATAACTTTCCCGTAAACTTTCATCAAGAGCTATTCACCTAGTTCGCCGTCCAATAGACAGTCACCGATCCAGAAATAAAAGATTAGTCCCGGTTCCCGGAACTTTTTATCGGCTGGAAAAGGATTATCTTTGATCCGGGATACTGATGCGTTCGCGCAATATTTCACGGACTTTTCCAGGCTTTTCCGCATGTCGGCGACCAAACAAAAGCGACTAATTTGCCGAATTGCTGTTGTTTCCAAGTTTCGGCAATTTTTATTCGCTCCACGACAATACGACCTAATTGGATTTGAATGATGAGCGGAATTTTTATCAATTCCAGATGGGAAAACCGGCTTGGATAAGTGGATTTGAATGCCATCCAAACCAAGAAACTGGCAAATGGATTTCATTGGCAAATTCAGTTGTTACGATATTTGTAGATTTGAACATTTCATTTCAATCTCTCAAAGACAAACCCAATCAATCAGTGTAACCGGAATTTGGACGCTCTTCATTTGTAAAACAGTCCGTCTATTCCCGATTACTTCAGCGACTTTCGAGCATTCTTAATCAAACCCCATTAAAATTAGAACGGTTCATGTCCGTTTCAATGCTCATACAATAGCCGGGTATAATTAATTCGTTTGTCTTCACTGGCAGGCGGACGGTTTTGCCCAACCCTTCAATGCAGGAATTACGGGAATTTTCTTTGCGATGCCAAACGATCTTTCCGATGCCTTGAGAGCCTGCTTTGCAGGTTTACTTTCTCGGGGCTCTAGAAGGGTTCTAGTTGGTGAGTTTCCAGACCACTCTTTTTCAACTCGCCCACACTTGATCACCGGGTGGAAAACTATGAACGATCCTCATTCGCTAAGGAAGCGACGACATGAGGGGCGAAAATCAATGACTTTATGGACGGATAGGAAATTCCGACGCTATAGACGGGCGTCGGGTCAAAGTGCCGGGAACCGATTCACATGGCTCATTTCGCCTATCAAGTCAATGGAATGTTAATTTCGATTTCGCTTTGTTGGCTTTATGATTGATGGTTTAATATCCATTCGTTCTCCGAATTTTTCACCCCCAAGACCGATTTCCAGCCTATTGGGGCTCATGAACTAAGATGATACGAAAAGCCAATTTCTCTTCTTTCCAGTCACAGTTCATTCGCGTTGAAACAAAAAGCACTCCCAGAGATGCCAGTTTAACCAGATTCTGCAAAGTTTGGCGACTTTGATGCGATTTTACCGAAACGAGGCCGGACGGGCAATCAAACAAAGAGCTGGAAAGAACAGGAAAACGGAATGTCGGGTCGATTTTATCGCTTAATGCTCCATAATCCAAGTTGACGGGCATTCGTTCAATAGCAAAATGCATGGAAAGATAGTGGAGAAGAACCACGATCTTTGAAAAGTGGACTGTGTTTTACGACAGAGGGAGTAAAAGTTGCACAAACACTTTGTTTATCGCGCTTTAAAGGAGATTGATTGGTTAAATGGCCACAAAAAAAAATTGTATTACTAAATTTGCGCTTAGATCTCCGTTAAGTTTGCCGGACATTCTCCAGCAGTTGAACCTCAGCTATTCGAGCAATTTAATTCGGAGCTTCTCAAGAATCCGTTAAAAAGTTAGTCAAATCGTCAAACGCGATTCTTTCAGCGATCTAAAAAACTCGCCTTAGTCGAAAGTCGAAAATAAAAATCACTTCTCGGCGTATTTCCCTCACAAATATACAAAGAGTTGTTAAGCCGATGGGTTCGATTAAAGTTACCTATTCGCAATAACGCAGCTCCTGTTGCACAGAAAAGGAATAAATATAGAAAAAAAAATAGTATAGGAAAAAAATAGAAAAGCTATTGGAAGGATATTTTATGTGAAACACCCTGTAGATTACTCGAAATTTTTATCTTAAGTCTCTATTTATAAAGGCAACAGTTGGCGTAAAATTATTTTGCCGTTTTGAAAATATTCGCATCGGAAGCGTATTTTCTTGAATACGATTCAAAATGGCTAATAATATTAGATTCAAAAACTTAAAAAACAAAAAAAAACATCAAGCGTTTCACCAAGATCATTTTTTCGCAAATTAAACATGCTCTAAAGTTCTAAGGGTTTTGAACATTTGAAATTTTTCGTACTCTAAATTTTTCAACTTTTATTCCATTTATACAGGGTGATTACGGTTTAATCTTGATAACTTCCGGAACCAATAGAACAACTTGAAATAAAATAATCTCCCTAGAAATTTTTCCCTCAAATCGCTTCGAAGATACAGAGCGCTGGAAAAAATTTCTAGCAAGTTTTTCGGCTCTTTAGACGTCCCATACAGATCGTTTACACGGGAGATCGGTTCCGTACAAAACCGTGTAAACCAAAATTCTGGATTTTGCATGTAAAAATCGTGTAAAACGAAAAAATCACAAAATATGAGAGCATTTATTGATCAATTATAATATACATAGTTCAAAACTTGAAATCGTATCTAGTTTATTTATCTGTATATTAAAGTGCTTTTAAATAGCATTGTTTAAGAAGAAAAAAACAAGAAAAAAAATTCCCAAAAAGTTATTACTATACGTCCAATCACTGTCATCACTTTCATGAACTATCAGTCTTTTCTTTCGTATAGGTAAGATGTCACTTTCATCACTGGAGCTTTCTTGATGTGATTGTGGCTCAACATCTGATAACTTAGGAATTACCTCAGGTAAACCAGATTTCGTCATGAAATCAGAAATTAACAATTGCTTAGGTTTTTTCGCTAAATCTTTATATACTTCTTCATACCGATTCAAACACTTGAAGGTCTCACTGAAAGGTTAGTATCATATTGTAAGAAGTGATTGCCCAATTTTCTTCCCAACTCCAATTCCTACCCTTATGTTTCTTGCTGTGAAGTCAATTGGTTCAGATTGGCCTTCACCATGTTTGGTTGTTTCATTGATTATATTGAAAACACCGGAAATCTGCTATTGCTTTCACCGGTGTTGCCAAAGAAATGAAGATAAAGAACATGATAGAATCTTTGGTGCGTTACATAAAATCAGTTTTTTTAAATTTCTTTGATTATGAATGAACCGTGTTAAAACGAAATCGTGTAAAACAATCGGGGGATATACAAATCTTTTTTTTTTAATTTCTTGCACAGAGACCCAATTTAGTCCTATTTGCTCAGCAAATTGCTGCTAAAACCGACATTCAAGTGGATAAAATGCTCCAATCGCAGGCAAACGAATTTCGCAATCGTTTACAGTCGCAACGATCAATCTGAACGGCGTCAACTTTTCAATAAACCGAATTTGCTTTCAAGCAGTCGCCCTTCGTCTTTTAAAAGATGGATTCGGCCCTTATCTTAGGGCAAACTGTTAGTAAACATGGCCTCGTGTCCGTTGGCTTGAAAAATGTCGGAACTTTATCATGTTTTCCTCGGAACTGCTTATTTCTTATCACTACGGCCGTAATGGGGTGTTATGTACCAGGGAAGTGAGTGATAAGTGTGATTGCCCAGAAAATATGACCTCTCATACACGTGGCACCAACATCAACTCCAATAAATAAAATTATCGAAGGTGAAAAACGCGCATAAAAATGTAATTTTCAATCGGTTCAGGCCTCATTAATTCCTTGGCGGGCCTGGTGACAGGAAAAGGTGGTTTCCTTCGTTTAGAAAGGGCCTCCCTCGCGCCCAATGAACGGTAAAATAAAAGTTTTCGTGAGTAGAAATTAATGAATACATAAAGCTAAAGATTGAAAAGGTTTTAACAAAGTGCCGGGGGAGAAAAATCGCCTTGTTCGAATAGTAATCATTTCTTTGCCTCCATCTCCTTCAATCGCAGTGCCGTACAGGATCCAATATCCTCATAAAAAAATAGTTTTAGTTAAAAAAAAGCGATTCGAGTCAAACCCATTAAAAGCAACATCCAGACTCCAAACAACGGGAGCATCCAGACGCGCCTAGAAACCGCTAAGAAAGCAATTGAAAAAACTTGAGGAAACGATGGAAAAGAACGTCACTGGCTCAGGTGAATGCGGCTGTTGCTCCCTAAAAATTCACTCTCGGAAGGGATTTTTATTTTCTATAATCTGTAGGCTCCCTTTAATTTAATTTGCCCGGCCCTACGCGCGTTTTCAATACGTCTTAAGGGACGTTCGACGAGCCAGGGGCCCCAAGACAAATTGCCTGCCCTAAATTTAAAAGCTCACTACAAGAATATAAGTAATTGGCTCCTTGAAGCAATCATGTCTCCGTAATGAACACTTTTCCTGGACTTTTTCTCTCGAGTGTCTCTCCGCGCTGGAATAATTAAATTTTCGGTTTTTATTAGTTTGAATCAATGCAAGACGAATCAGTGTCCAGTACGGTCTTTAATTGCGAAATTAATAACTGGAGTGTTTTAGCGATTAGATGTTAAAAGGGGAAGAAGACGCAGGAGGAAGAGCAAATTTCGACCTTAGAGCGCCGCAATATGTAAATGTGAAAAACGTGTGGTTCCACATGGAAATTATTAGTCAATAAATCCGAGTTTGATAGTCCAATGTTGATATAACACAAAGTCGTTCCTTCATTCACACAAGCTCTCTTGGGCTGTTCAGCACATAAGTGAAAATGCAAATCTCTCTTTTTAGAGAATCTTTTGGAGTTGCACCAAAAAATCGAATAACTCTTGGTGTGAGGACAATTTTCTGTCTAAATTCCGTCGCGACTTATGCAGACTTTTGCTTATGATTTACGTGTTCTTCCATGTTGCATCCTCAGTGAGCACGTTGCCAAAAGGCCGACTATTTATCAATTTCAGAGGCCGTGACATGTTTTATGCGCGATATGCAAAAGCGCAAATAGACTGTGTCAGATTCACTACTCGTTTTAACTGCCTCTCAGCTCCAGAATCCAGCTTTTATCCAGCCATCCAGTGACAGCAGAGAATTTGCGGTTTGCATCGCAATTATCTGACTCAACATTGCTCTAGATGGGGAATAAAGCAGACGATTGAAAATTAAACACATTGTGAAAAATATTTCAGAACCGTCAACAACAATCCATATAAAATCGAAAATTTTGAACTATTTTGAGTGCAATTTTTAATGCAACAGACTCTCACGTGACACGTGAACAGGAATCTATCGAAATTTTGCAGATTTAAACATGAATCCATTTTAATCCTATTTAAAAGAACTCAATAAATATTGAGGAACTTTAGTGAAAGATAAATTAGAAAATATTCAAAGAATATACGATCAAAAATAATATCTATTAAAAAATAAAAATTGCACCAGACAAGCCAAGAAAGAATGGACACGGACAATGCTCAAATTGATGGATTTTACCTTTCTCGTATAAAAATAGAGCGATTCCGCTTTTTTTTTCAAAAACCGCATTCTAATATTTTATTGGTCGAATGCTTTCATATCGGCGAATAGCAGTCACATATTTTCCGAGTTATTAAAGCATGCCATCGCTGTGGATGAATGTGCATTTTGGCCGTTTAATCGGCTTCTTTGTGGAAAATTTGCGGCATAAAATTCGAATGTAGGTTTTATCGTCGAGAGGATATTGATGGCTTCGATCGCTTGTTTAAAATCCTAATAAAATCCAGTTTTTCGGTCTGGCCTCAGAAAATCGCTTCAAATCATAAATTGAATGTTCCAAGTGTAGGATCGACCAACTGGTGAATTGAAATGAATAACCAACTAACTGGAAGAATCCAATCGGGAGATCGTCCTGGACAATGTTCTGAATCAAAATATTTCAATACACTCTGCTCCTACGCACAAATCAGCCCTGGAAGATTTGGCGCAAACTTCCAAACAATAATCTTCTAACACCCCTAAAATCTCGCTTTATTCAAATGATATTCATCATAATGCTCATCGCCCTAATCATCTTTCATCGAAGAAAATCGGGCAACTCCAGTGAAGCCTCAACGCTTCGAGAGGGATTAAAAGCAGTAACAATAAATCTAAGGGCGGTTAAATAGATTACAAACGACCTCCCCGAAGGAATCGGGAATAAGGGATGCTAGTTAGCATACCTTCGCTGCCGGCAGTGATATTCCGCCAAAAAGGGTTTATGCGATTGTTTAACCCGCAGTGGAATCTTTCAACCCCCTGTCGGGAGTTTTTAAATCATTGTAAAAGGGAGAAAATGGAATTGGATTCTTGCCGCAGACTGAAAAAACGATACAGCAGAGAAATTCAACTTGCACTTGAGGCGCGCAACTTTCGACGATTCGTTATTATTAAAATTAATGAAAACCTGTAATTCCGGTCACGTTTAGTGTGAGGAATGGAGTCAAATCGTCAAATGCAAGAAACAGCAAGATATTAAATTCCATCCAATTAGGAGCGGTAATTTTTGAATACGGCGCTCGTCTCGAGGGCTTTCAAGACAACACAGTCATAATTAAAACAATTAGGGAAAACAATAGAGAGAACCAAAACGGCTTATCTCCATCAACCGAACCATTTCGACCCCTTTCTTATTATTTTGGACCCTCGTGGATATGCTCAAGTCAAGAGCGTTACCACTCAATTTACCGGGCAGATCAAGCCGTAGAAACATCTTAATTTTCTGCAGAAATTTGTATTTTGATTTTCCCAAATGTTCAGAATAACAATTTTCAAACCCCTAAATTTTTCTGTGAATTAATTGGCGCTTTTTTGCCACAGAAACTTTGGAGCTGAACTTTGCAGGAACTTGATATTTAACTCCCCAGACTCATTGAAGAAATTWAATTTTCATTAACTGGGACGCTCGATTKATTTWAAGAACTTCCCTGCTGGACTTCAGGGCCAGAAAATGCCACAATTGCCATTAAAACTTGGCAAAGTTCGCAAGAACRTCCATGGAAAAGGGTTAGCTGGACATGCATTGCTGTAAAAGCCGCCGCTCTTAGCCTGGCCTCAAGATTGATTATTTATTTACCMGGATGTGGAACAGAGCGATTTTGAAAACCTCGGGCACGTCTTCGAATGGCTTTTTCTACGACATTTATCTCCCGAAAGCCCCGGCAAAAGGGCTCTCCCGAGATTAAAATTTTTAAATTTTCACATTTATTGCTCGATAAATTTCCCTGTTAGGGTTCCTGCATTTTTCATGGTAAAAAACACCCAAATAAATTCATAATTTAGCAGCGCTCGGTGCAACATCGCCGCTCGGCCAGCCCGAATTGGTGGACCCTACTTGAACGCTAAATTTTAAATCAGTAAAAATATATATCCGGGAATCATTTGCGTGTGTTTGAAGGAGGAGGAACAGATATCGCGGCAGAAACATCCCCATTATGGAGTCCGAAATAGTGCCTTTTTGCAATCGGCGTAAAAGTGGAGAGTCGTTGCTCATGTAAAAGTTATGTTCCAGCCAAAGCAGATGGGACTTCATGATTTATTTTTATAAGGATCCGCAGAAAACCGTCTGAGAGGAGAACGAGCGAATAAACGGGGAATGCATAATGCACCTGTTAAACTTCGAAGTGTCGAGAGAGTCTTGGTTGTTTGGTCTGGAGAATGTGTTTCGCGCAAATTAGCCAAAAATAAAAAGCGAGTTTTCAGGAATTTAATTTGCTGAAAAACTGAATTTAGCTTCTTTTGAAAGTTACTATTTTYGAACTATACATGTATCATTTTGAGGAGCTTCATTGCTCATATTGACGAGCTCCTGAGAGCAAAAGCATTCTGCAATGAGCTAACGAATCGCGCATGGAAAAAAATTTTTTTTTGGCAAAACAAGTGTTTTTTGAGCTTAAAAAKKTGAGTTTTCAACCAARASATTCYTCAATATACAYACAGGGTGATTCAAAATTGGCGTCATTCCTCTGGAGGTGTTGTCTGGTGGTGTTTTAGGAGTACAGAAAAAATAGTAAAAAAAATTCATTGTTATTAAAAACTGAKAAATTTGCAAAAAAATATATTAGAAAAACGGCTARTCTGGCTAATTAACATTACGTAAATACCTGWTGCTTCGTAATTATTTAGAACTCCGGAAACCATGGATAAATARAGAAAGTGRCAATAAKATAGACAAGGATAAACGGTAAATTCAACAGRAATCGYTGAATGACGGAACCTATTTCGAAAYTCATAACCTCGAATTATTAATTTGCTTACAAATTAGAAAAACATACATTTGAGTCCGTAACTCCAAACAAGTGACTGATGTAGGGGTTCACTTTATTATGCACTCTTCTCGAGCACCTTCTCGTATTCGGTTAATTAACTCCTGCTCAATTTATACCGGTGTTCAGTAATCCATTGGTTTAATGTGATCTTACATACGTGGTAGGAGTGTAGCCGGTATTTATTTG
This sequence comes from Dendroctonus ponderosae, assembly GCF_020466585.1. Taxonomy (NCBI): domain Eukaryota; kingdom Metazoa; phylum Arthropoda; class Insecta; order Coleoptera; family Curculionidae; genus Dendroctonus; species Dendroctonus ponderosae. Next base: position 2,081,214 of record NW_026017110.1, on the reverse strand, counting down.
AGGCCTTGGAAAGTGCCAGTTGTTGTGCAATGTTCTGAGTGCTCCTGAAAGACTCTTCTGCAATTATGTCCAATACTTATTCATCTGTGTCTGGAACACGGACATCGATTGTCGTCCACTATATAACTTCTTTCAGCTTTTGCTTTGTTACTGTAGCATTTCCCCTGAACTAATCGCATATCCGCAAATTCGTAAAAGGAAATTCAAAGTAAGTCACAGTTTGACAAATTATTGTTAATATTGACAAGAACTATCCACCCGTAACTCTATATGTTAATGACAAAAAACATCATTGCCGCTCTGACTTTTCATCAAAAAATTGTAGAAGAGAACTGTTCTAATATCAAAAATTTTCGTAATTTGAAGCAAAGATCGTAATTCTTCTTTTTGAATGCTTAAGGCCCGTATTTATAAACGTTGCTCAAGCATGAGTCGAGCCTCAAGTACGATACTTGGCTTCGATTGCGATTTATAAACGATTCTCATTCTCAAGCCAGTGCTCAAGTATCGGTCGACGGTAGCTTGAGTATTGCTTCTGCCCAGCCATTGGTCGAGATTTTTCGATGAACCGTCAAACGGTTTTTAAGGTTATATTACTGTTTATGTTATGTTTTTACATTTTAATTTTTTGAAYTATACATATATAAATATATACAAAAAAATATTTGGACGTAATAGAGTAGGAAATAAACGAAGACCATCGTGTTAGTAAAATATATTTACGAGATGGCAAAAATCATTTGGAGTTTTTCTCGCATGTAGAGTTTCGGAGAAGGTTTCGCTTTTCAAAAGCCACTATTATTGAGGTGATTTTACCTTTTTTAAACGAACCATTATTGAAAGCGGATAATCATGGACTACCAGTATCAAATATCACMCATTACTCAATTGCTGGTATGTTCAAGATTCTATACAAGTCGCTTTCTATTCTAGAGATTCTATACAACAAGTWRCAATGTTCCTATGATTCCATGTCTACTTTCTTACATAAAGTGTAYATTATATTGTCCGGTAATCTTCGKGCTCTTCGCCAGTCCTTAAGCGAGTCAAAAGACATATTTACATAATAACATTGACGCCATCATAGATTCGCCAAGTTCGCCAATAGTCCCAATATAAAATTACCAAATAAATACGAAAGTCGCTATACATCTATACTCGACCGATACTTCGCCAAGAATTCACGAAGTACTGTTTATAACTCGTCTCTCTTGATTGAGAACGATCTCGTACTTGGCCAAGCATGAGCTGAGTATCGGCTTGAGTATCGTTTATAAATACGGGCCTAAGTATTCCAATATGCTTCCAATTAAAAATAATGCTTAATAACAAAGTTCAAATTCGATTTTCAACTGTTAATATCTTCTAGAAATTATCGAATAAAAAATTTAAATTTCTTTCTCGGACCTTCCAAGTGAGCCCCTATTACCCCTTAAAAGGAATGACGCCAATTTTGAATCACCCCGTATATTGAACCACAACTCGCTCAAAAGAAATCCAGCTGTGACCAAATTCATCGATTTTGGACACTTTAAAGCGATTTTTTTGCCGTGGCGATCTCTTCATTTTTAAACACTAATTTCAGGAAACAGTGAAATTTATCCAGAATTTTAATGAAAATCATGTGCAAATTGAAAAAGCGCTGCTGCTCTTCATATGGCCCGCATTGGCTAGACTAATCAAAACGCTTTCACAATTAAACGAATCATTCACATTTGAATTAGTCGGTAAAAGTGGTTTAAAATTGAATTATGAGAGGAAAAGGTAAAATGGGTAGTTACTGGTAAACCTCAACAGATTTCCACAGATTCAGTAGCGTAGCCAAAGAGAATTGAAGCTAAGGTAGAAACAGCCACAAAAAAACAACTGAACTAGCTAAATAAATTCTAACGTGGAAAGTAGCCAGTGCTCTTTAAACAGCGGAAAAAGGTCCAGACAAAGCGTCCAGACAAAGCGTCCATAGTGGAGTTAGCTTGAATAATGCCCCTAATCGAAACAATCAGAAAATTAATGACATGTGGACGTGAATTCGTCCAAAATTCTCGGATCGTCCTGGAATAATGTCTCTTCATCACAACTGACTCTACCGACCCGCTCTTTATTTGCCCCCAACATTGCTCCATAATACATATCATGTTGGCAACTTTGAAATTGATAAACGAGCTGCTTTGCATGGAGGAGCCGCTCCATGTTACAAGGAACAATATGTTGCGAGCAAATAGATTTCAGCACGTTGTCGCTTTATGGACACGGAAAATGGACTGTTGTTGGAGAAGTTTGCCAAAGTGTTAATTGTTACCAGCCCAACTGATTGGTGATTCAGTTTGGCAGTGACGAAGATGGTGGTTTTACTGACGCAATCTAGAGGATGCCTTTACTCAAAGTGAACGATACGGGCAAATGAGCGGATGGAATTGTTCTCGAATCTCGAACTTTTTCAGCGGTTGTTCAAACCACAAACCATAAAAATCTATTAAATCTTCCACTTCTTTTGATAGTGTCTGGCATAGGGGTTTGCTATACAAACTATACAAACTCCACACACCACCATATCTACTACACACCATAAAGAACTTATTAGAAAACAGGCAACTACAAGTACGAATTGACAACACACTCTCCTTTTCTTTTTCCCCTGAACAAGGGCTCCCTCAAGGATCCGCGCTCTCACCCTTTCTCTACAGTATATACTGCCATGACATATACAATTACAA
>NW_026017110.1:2075562-2077501 GCF_020466585.1 Dendroctonus ponderosae | reverse complement strand
ACCCGAAGAAAAGTTCCTGATTTCGTTTGAAGCCACAAAAAAGGTCGTCCCCTGAGCACAATAACCTTCCAGCTTCCAGGAGCATGCTTCAATAGTTCCATTGGCTCGCTAGAAAAGCAGATAAAATCAACTTGAGTGAATATTAAATTTGGAAAAAATCCCTTCATTCTCCGGGAATTCGATCGAGTTCAGGCCCGAGCTAACCATGTTTACACACGTCACTGGTTGCCTTATTCCATTTTCCGCTATCGGGCGTGATCACGTTCCCTCTCTGCATCTGATGAAAGACCAGCAAAAGCGGGAAGGTCAATATCGCAGTAAAAATCGGGCGTGTATTCCAATTATCCAAAACCCACGGAAACGATTGCCAATTAACGGTATCGAACGTCTCGAGCACGTCCGCTAAGTGCACTGAACGAAGACAACAGACACGTCCACTTCATTAGGTCCGGTGCGGCTCAATTAGCCGTACATGGGGGCTGTTCGCTCAAGATAAACTGCCCGACCAGTCAGCCCGAATTGAATATACGGCCCTTTTGCCGCGACAGAAAGCTGAATTAAGCCCGTCATGTCCACTTGATTATGTCCTCAGCAACGCTCCCCAAAATCTGAGATTTATTTATTTATGCTAGCGCCAATTGCCATGGCCAAACGAATTTGTCTTCGAACTCGGGGGGGCCTATAAAGAGGCCCAAAACCTGGGAAAACGCACAAACACTGGCAGTGTTCACCATTTTTTCCGCAACCAAGCGCTGGAGGAAAGATGTTAATTTCGTAGACTCTGGAAACCGTGTGTTCAGGCTTCACCTGATAACTGTTCCAGATGTGACCAACCCAAACGTTCTGATAAAGTCCAGAAAAACCATATTTTTTTAATAGAACTGACTGCAATCAGCAGAATTCCTCCTTCGTGTTCTAGTGAAGTTTTAGCAAACCGCCTAATGTTTTCAAAATATCGAATTAGACTCCCGGTATATACAGGGTGATTCAAAATTGCCGTCATTCCTAGGGAGTGTTTAGGGAGTATGGGAAAACTATTTAGAAAAGATAATTCTCATCGAAAACTGAGATATTTGCAAAAAACTAGATCAGAAGTTCAGCAACAATGTTTTTCAAGGCAATCTGCCTCATTAACATTACGAAAACACCTGTTGATGATTGAAATAGGTTAGAGGAACCCGTAAATTGAACGTCATTGATGTCAACAATACCTTCTATAAAAGGTTATGGATCAATGATCGATTTACAATTAATCCGCGGTAAGTGAAGAAGACGAAAGTCAGAAACCTACAAATAAGAAAAATATGTTGGTAAGTGTGTTGAAAAGAAATTCCTAGGTTTAAGAAAAGAACCGTTTTAAAACGTGGACAACTCCAAACATGTTTGTGCCAGTTTAATCACTTTATGGTGCACTCTTCGCAGCATTACTGGGCTCACATTTTGAGCAGCGTCTCGTTCAAAGCCATGGCAATTTCACTAAAAAATATTGTTTGAAATAATTGCGATTTAGAAAAAAAGTAATTTTATACACGGTGATTAAAAATTGGCGTAATTCCTTTTAAGGGGTAACAGAGGCTCACTTGGAACGTACGAGAAAAATTTTGAAATTTTTTTTTCGATTATTTCTAGAAGATATTGTACCGTGGATGGCCGAGTATCAAACTCTCTCTTCAGCTTCCAATTTTTATTCAACTCGGTGTCACTTTAAATACGGAACAGGAACAAACTAACTTCAAAATTACCGCCAACATCACAAACAATAACAATAACAGACGGAAACTCGCTCTTCCGACTCGCGGGGTTTAACCTCTTCTGAACTCGATCGCTGCTGTCACTTCACTGACCCCCATGGTTCTCGTCGTCGCTTATATAGTTTCCTCCAGGTAACCCAGAAGGTTCTCGAAATCTCCAGCCCAGGTGCGAAATTTCCCGCTTGTCA
>NW_026017110.1:2068607-2075512 GCF_020466585.1 Dendroctonus ponderosae | reverse complement strand
TAATAATTCGAGGTTATGAGTTTCGAAATAGGTTCCGTCATTCAACGATTCCTGTTAAATTTACCGTTTATCCTTGTCTATCTTATTGTCACTGTCTATTTATCCATGGTTACCGGAGTTTTAAATAATTACGAAGCAACAGGTATTTACGTAGTGTTAGTTGGGCAGATTACCTTGAAAAACATTGTTGCCGTTTTCCAAATATAGCTTTTTGCAAATTTCTAATTTTTTAATGACAATTTTTTTTACAATTTTTTCTATACTCCTAAAACACCGCCAGACGACACCTCCAGAGGAATGAGGCCAATTTTGAATCACCCTGTAGAGGTGAAGGCGGACACCATGGTTAGGCAGCATAAAAAATCGGTATGGATTTGAAGAACTACAATGAAGAACGCCGTTAGAACACTTGAAGATATTCGACAAAGTATAAAAAGTTTGAGACTGCGATAAAATTTAAAAACCCGCCTTATAAGATAGGAAAAACGGAATGAAAACGAGGAAACATGGCGGACAGTGCCTAATTTCACAAGAAGAAGAGAAGCTTAATAAGAATAACAACTTCTTACTAAGTGCTAGGACCATTTTACCGCTTAAAAAAGGGTCGTTCGGCTTTACCCCACACATAGGCGGACACACTTGACCCTTTCTCAAAAAAAATTAGAGAGGAATGAAAAGTGCATTTGTTTTATTATGGAATTCGACAAATAAGACACGGTGGACTCTATATTATTTTATTGGACATTTTGTTTTCAAAATTATACTTTTTATTAAGAAAGAACTGAAAAAATCGTCTGACTTCACCCCGAGCGACTGTATCTACTTGTAACTTCCACATAATCACAAACACCATAGGTTCCGCTTTGAATTTTCTTCAAAAATTATATGCTTTATTGCCACAGAAAAATTTACAACTGTTATGACCAGAATTTTGCTTTTCGAATGCTTAAGTATTCCAATGTCTGTTGCAAACATGGGACCATTTCAAAATAATACTTATTAACAACGTTGAAACTCGATTTTCCACTGTTAAAATCTATCGACAATTTTTTTTCCTCCTAAGAAGACTTCAAGCGAGCACCTATAACCCCTTAAAAGGAATGAGGCCGATTTTGAATCATCCTGTACAAGTATAGCAGTTATACTGAATGCCATAATTCCGTTTCACTTTCCGCCTCCAGCAGTTGCGTTTTGTTTAGCAATTTCCTGCATTGTATTAAGTGAGTCGACAGCATCTGCATACTACAGAACATTGTAATTCCACAAGGGTAGAGCGGAGTGGTAGAATGCAGGATCGTTGTTGTCGCTATTTGTTTTATTTTCCTTATTTATGGAAATGACGGTGTATATTTTCCGAATATCTTTGGCCGTTTCGCCTTTTCCGCATTGTTTTGACAATCCTAAGAGCGAAACGACGAAGGAAGGGTTGCTGATGCCGGCAATTTTGATTCAAATGACTGTCGACGATATGCAATTTAGATTTGATTTAGTTCAGTGTTTTGCCTCCGCTTGGAATGAGCCTCTTTTGATTGTCGGTTGCCAATTGAGGAAAACACGACTATTATATCAGACATATGGTTGCGTATTGCGGAATATCCGACAGGAGCCATTCGGAGAAAATAATTTGCGAACAAACAAAGGGGAAAAATACAACAATATTAATATTCAGTGTGTTTTTCCTAATGAGAAAGCCTAACCAATCTCCCCAGCACAATAAGCGCCGCAGGCCATAATGCTGCAAAGCCTTTTTAATCATCCTGCATCGAGAACGCGGAAAATTTGACGTTTTGTAATTGTGCGGCTTTTGTCTTGTGGGGTGAAAAAATCATCATGAGGGGGCATTCAAGTCCACATTATCATCGTTGTTTGAAAATAGCGTCTCCCCATTTTCAACTGCTTTAGGCCTGATAATTCCGTAATAATTTGAATGAATTGAAAAATGTCCTAATAATCCTACTATTTAATTGTTTACTCGCAGATAAATCTTTGGTTGTTCTACTTCCAATTACCATAAAATAGAAATTCGTAACGATCTAGAACAATGGTCGACCTTTGGTGTTGGAATCTCTCACACCTCTGATCGCTAATTGTGCAATCAACGATTAATGCCGTCATTAGCCTGAATGCATTATTGTGCATAATACTTCAAATCTAAACAATCTAATGCATTTGAATATTTTTGGGAAATATAGTCCTTTATGTTAGACAGTCAGACAAAATTAAACATTCTGCCGAAGGAACGATCCGAAGACGCTTTCTGTCTTCTGTCTTCTGCTTCTTCATTCTTGATTTTAGGAGAATCGGCTGTTCAATTATCGTTGGCTTGCGTGAGGCTGTCGCTCCATCGTTCCAACGTCTCTTCGTCCCAATGGGGACTTGTCGCGAGCGATTCTCACAAGTCTGCGATGGTTCATCATCATTTATGTGCTCATTCCATTCCTTCTTCCTGTTTGCGACCCATTCACTGGTGTTTTTGACATTACAGGCTGTTCTAATATCCTCGCTTCTCTCTCTATCTAGCAGTGTCTTTCCGGTGATTCTACGGAGTATTTTCATCTCAGCTGTCTCTAGGAGTCTTTTGGTGGTCGCTGTTGCTGGCCTGGTTTATGCGGTATATGTCATCACCGGCCTCACGACGGTTTTGTAGATCCTCGATTTAGTGTCCGTTCCCATACTCTTATTGTACCATGTTGCAGTTAGGCATATTGCTATCCTAATTGCTATTGTTGCTCGATCTCTCACCTCTGCATCAATATCACTAAAGCCGAAAAGTTTCACGCCAAGGTAGTTAAATTTCATTTTCTGCTCGATCACTCTACCGTCAAGTTCCAGTTTGCATCTTAGATGGGTTTTTGATGCTGTTAAGCACTTTGTTTTGGTCGGTGCTATTTCCATATTTAGAGGCTGTCAGGTTGAATAAGTGTAATAACCTTTTGTAAGTCATCTTCACTGTCTGCAATGAGAGCGGCATCGTCATCACAACACACTATTTTGATTTCTCCATCCCCCATTTGGTATCCCTTTAGTCCTCGAACACTTCGAACAATTTCTTCCATTATTAAATTGAAAAGGACCCAAGGAGTCTCCCTGACGAATACCGCCATCCTCTGGCATTGGTTCTGTGAGGTCTCCTTCTATTTGTGCTCATATTTTATTGTTTGTATTTATGTTCTCTATGGTTTTAATGATATTGTGTGGGACTTGCCTGTTGTAAAGGAGATGCAGGGCGTCTTTCAGCTGGACACGGTCAAATGCTCTAGTTATATCAACAAAACATATAAACGCTGGCTTGTTGTATTCAATCGACTTCTCGACTATTTGTCTTAATACGAACACGGCGTCTCTGATCAAGGCGTCAAGATCTTCGCGATCTGAATCCCTGTTGTTCGTGCGCCAACGATGTAAGATTGTTGATTTTGTTCGTAATTACTTTAGTTGTTAGATTTAGAGCAGTGCTTAAAAGGTTTATTCCTCTATAATTTGATGGCATTCTCTTGTCCCCTTTTTTCAACATTAGCACAGTAGTACTGGTTCGTCATTCATCTGGGATTTTGTGCTGATATATAATTTTCTGTATTAAAGTTGTTAATTCTTCTGTTAGTCTTTGCCCACCGCATTTGAGCAAATCATTTTGTATACCGTCTTGCCCGGCGCTTTTTCTATTTCTTAGTTTCTGTAGTGCGTTTTCTACGTCGGATGATCGTGGTATCTTCGTTAATAGTTATTTCTGCCGCGTTTGTCGTTTTATACAGATCGGTTAAATACCTGATCCACTCTTCCTTTTTTAAGTGGGTTGGTTCTAGCAGCAAATTGACCTCCTTTCTGGGCAATCTTATGAATCGCCATATGATTTTTCTCATTAATTCTTTAGTTTTGTTCCTAACTTGCTTATATTCATTATATGATTCTGGCGTTCGCATAGTACAATATTTTAAGTAAGCCTTTCTTGTTTCTTTGCACTGTTCCTTGACTTCTGGGCGGAACCATGGTGTCTTGTGGTTGATTACTTGGTTCACTTTTATGGTTCGTTCTCCAAGTGCCTCCCTTGCTGAATTCTTGATATTACTCTTGATTTTTTCCCAAGCTAGATTGATGTCGTTAGTATTTAAAATCGGGTTTTCTTCGATTTTTCGTTGTAATCTATTTTTGTATAGGTACTTTAGCATAGGGTCCCATAGCAGCTCAATATTGAGTTTCTGTGTTGATATCACCGGTCTTGGTTGTTTTGGTACTCGTATTTTCAATTTAATTCTTCCGAGTAAAAAGTCATGATCGCTTCCTAATTTGTCGAATTGAGCGTTATGATTTCGAGTATTTGAGTTGGGTGAGGTTGCTTATTAGTCACATTGTAATCAATTGTCGATATATGGCCTCTGTTATTTGCAAATGTAAATTTATACTGGGGTTTTAAGTCGAAAAAAGTATTCTTGATATCATTAGTTTCCCCTTATCATTCAGGACATTCTCGTTGAACCTTTGTTTAATTCCTGAGACTTTTCCGCTTCGAACTCGTGCATTAAAGGCCCCAAGCACTATCATGGGTTGGTCACTTGGTAGTGGTTTGGAGTTGCTCAAAAAACGAGTCTCTCAGGAATTGCGGTCTGTTGTCTTTCCGTCTAACCAGTTAAGTATTTATAAAAATAAGAACTCACAGTTAATTAAATTAACTTTAAATTTTGTTACTAGTTGGACTTTTGTGATCAATTCAGATTAATCTGAAAGCACCTCAAGTGCACTTAAATTTAATTAGATGCATCGTTTATTCCAGGCAAAGCAGGTAATTTTAGGCAATAGCATTTAGGTGTCTTTAAATCATGCTGCCAGTTATGGAATTTATTCTATAAAGGATTCTGACTGAAATTTGTTACTATTTAATTTAAGCAATTCAAATTAAAATACCATATTTGAACCGCAAAAGCTCCCCAAGCTTTGACTGGAAATACTCAAATAACCCGGGAAAGCATAAAACCCGCTTGCTCCTTTGAGAATGTATAAATGTAATATAAATATAATATAAATGTATAAAGCACGGCTGAACTATTGTCTTTATTGCAAAGACACTGAAAGTGCCTTGAAATAAAATGTAGTCTCGAATGCCTCTTTAAACGGATTTGGCAGCGACCTTTCCACTCTCTATATTCTGTCAGCCTTGGAAAGTGAGCCGGCCTGATATAGAAGTGTCTTTAAATTGATTTTCATTGCTTAGCTATCTATTGCTGAGTAAAAATCTCGGTCATTTTCCTGTGTGGTTCATGCTTCAATTGGCTGCTTTACTCATATTCCTCCCACCTTTAAGTGCTTCAATTTCCTTAAGTTTCTCTAGCAAAATACTGTCCTCTTCTACCCTACTATCCGTGAGAGAATTGGGTTTTCCATCAATTTTTTCCTCTATCTAAACTTCGTCAGTTTGTTCTCAAGAAACTTCACTTCGCAACTTACAGCTGGCATTTTATCCATTAAACTCTTCTTCACTGTTCACTCCTGAATAATTAATAGCCACCTAGAAGGTAAATCCTCAGCTTCCGTGTTTTCCTGCCGAGATGATCAATTAAGGAAAAAGGCAGGGAAAAAGCCAGCAACCGAACGGAATCTTGTTGCACAATCAGTCACGGAATGCAATAAACAAGACGTTAAACAAAGAGCTCGAGCCTTAAGGAATTAGCTTTTCAAATCAGCCCTTATGGCAGCAATTCCTTGCGCAAAAATTAATCTGTTTGCTGAGTGGCCCGAAAAGCCCCAAATTAAATTAGTGTAATATTTACGATCCGTGGGCGCAGATGAAGCACCTTTTAATTAAATTAAATAATTTACGTAGTGCGTGTACCCCTGCTGAATTTTTTACAGCCTCCCCATGGGGTTTGAGGATGAGCCGTTTGTTCCATGGTGGATTTTACGGTTCTAAAGGTGGGAAATTTCGCAGGATGCTTGTTCCGGATAAATACGAAGAATATGGAAATGCGAATTTCAGCTTATAGCAATTTAGTGAACTGACTCTTTGCATAATTGAGATTATCATCAATATGGAAAAGCTAGTTTAACTCCGTTGGAATGCGACGAAATGATAAATTCAAAAACGTAGGAAGACAGTCGATTTATTTCACTATAGACCGCTGAAGATAAAACCCAGATGGTAAATATTAAGCTCCAACTGGGCGATGTGTGTGGTTGTCGTTGTTGCACTGGAAGACTATGGACCTTTTGTGCTCTAATCCTGCATCTGCATCGGTCAGAACGCGATTTAAATGGCAAACTAATGGAAATACAAGCCGGGCAAAATGAGGTTTATTTTAACGCGTGCAAGTCAGTGAACCGCTCCTCGGTTGCGATAAGGAAATGGTTACTTCGAGTGGCAATTTATGTAGTTTTAAACATGTGCATTCGATGGAAATCCTGCTGAAAGTTTCCTAATCTCTTTTGCCGTCCCACCGTAGCGAAAAGTATTATTAAAATCCGCCCGCAGGAGTTTGGAAACGAGCTTTCACCCCGAATTACATCACTGCACACGGATCCACAAATTTAAATAGCTTCACTTTGGAAATAAGCACATTTTTGAAACAACGTTTAGCACACCAACACTGAAACGCACTGTTTCAATTTCCCATTGAATTATTCATAATTTTGTTACACATCGGAAACCGCCGAAAAGCGAACACTCAAGCTGATCAAATTTCGGATCATATAAAGCCCGTAATAGAATTAAAGTCGCCCTAATTGGGATCGTTGCATTATGCTATCGAAAGGGACCCCTCATATAATGTGTCATTTATATGATAATCATATTTGCGCAGTTCAATGCTAAGGTAAATTTATATCTTTCACTAAATGGGCGAATTTGATGTTCTGAAATTTGCTAGAGCGTTTAATGGCACATTTGTGGCGGAATTTTCAAAATATTACTTACTTTT
>NW_026017110.1:2065506-2067740 GCF_020466585.1 Dendroctonus ponderosae | reverse complement strand
GGCAGATGCTTTTGAAGAAAAAATGCCCATAATCATAATTTTCAGCGCAATTATAGAAAATTCGTTTAGCAGTTGAAAACACTTGATTTCCATTAAAGAACAAACAGGTTGCGGTAGAACCTTTGAGCTTATAAACCTCTAGTCAAAGGCAAAGAACCTACAAGGAAATCGTTTACTTGAACGGTTTGGAGCCAATTTGCTCGCCTCTTTAATGAATCTACCGCACAAAACTTACTCAAAAAACGTATAAGAGTCACCTCCATATCCGGCTGTTTGCATCAGAATCGAAGTGAATCTCGTGATCATCATCTTGCACACTTTTTATCCCACAACAACACTGAACTGATCACTGAACTGCGACTGTTCCATCAAACATCCACTAACAATCGAAATCCATCAGAATTCATTAGTGTACGATCAAGATAATTTCAACAAAGCACCACAAATGGTTCAAGTTTGTGCAAATTGAAATAAATTCCTCCGCCAAGTTTTGGGGCCCTTTTGAGGTCGAGGGTCCACTCTCTAATTCCATATGCAGGTTTAATGGCTGATGGGGGGCCCTTTGAAACCCCGAATGGACACCCAACTTGTTCCTTATGGACCCTTTGAGGGGCTGTGAGTAATTTAGCGCCCGACCTTAATGTTCTTCGCACTAATTGTGACGGTTTACCTCAACATTGCGCCGAAGAAATGCTCCAAAATATTACTGGAATAGAAAACACACAACACTGCATAAATTAACTCGTTGCCAAAACAATTCGCACTGTTTGAACTGTCCCAAAGATGTTCCTGCTTAACCGAACGCTAACCGCGACCTGTCAGGACTTGATGGAATCATTGCAAATCGCTGCGTGGTTAGTTGGGATTTCAACTCTACAGGCTCAATTACGGTTAATATGAAATGTTTTAATTTTTAACCGCAACTTAATCTGGTCGCATTAATAAGCCGCAGCTGAAGAATTGATGAAACTAGATAATTTAGTTTCTGGGGCGTATGACAGAGTTCGGCAAATATCCAGAAAACATTAAGAATTTAATCAAGAAACTTTCGTAAATCTGAGTTCTTAAAACCACTGACTGAAATTGAAACCAGTTTTCTTTTCACTTCTGTTTCAATTGAATGAGACTATTCTTGTAGAACTGGGGAGCTGAGTCATCGACCAGCAAAGCGTTTCCTTTGTTGGCGACACCCATATCTTTGTTCATAGCTCTGAAGTGAAACATTCGATTAATTTGATGGCAATTAATTAGTTGGCAAATTAAACCGCAATATATCGGAATATGGAAAATGTATACGGCTAATTGCGGCTGCACTTATCAATCGAACGCCACAACATTTATCATTTTATAATGGCGCAATCAACGTAAATTGAGTGTGGCAATTTTATTAAAATTTGGTTGGCACACGTTTCTACGGCTACTCACCAATATGCAAAAGCTCAGGGTAATTTAACGTAACCGAAATATCTCAAATGTACAACCATTTGGCCACCTAAATCGTCTGAGCTGAATGCTAGAGATTTTTTTGTTAAGACACTTATTCACGCCACAACGAATCAATTTCCACACAAAAACCCAATAAGACTGGAGGTGGAGAAAAACACACAAGACACTGAAATATTCACATATAAGCGTTTGAAACCCTTTAAAATACTGCGAAGAATCTTGAATCAGTAGTTTTGAAATCCCATAACATGCTCCAAGAAAGGAGACGTTAAATAATAGCAAATTAGCATTTTTACAACGGATGGCATGATATGTTTACGCCGAAAGACGCCTACGGCAACCGAGAGCCGGAATTCAGATCGTTATAAGGACACTTAAAAGAGTGATTATTCACTTTCCCACTCGAGTTGAGTTGCTTTGCTACCTTGCATCAAAACCCTCACTAATCCACCGCACTTCATCGAGCACAACTTTTCAAAATAAATCACTTTGCACTACCGCAGTCCATCAGCATAGTTTTCGTTTACAAAAAGCACTCCAAATGCGAAGATCGCGCCGTTCTACCGGTACTCAAGCGACCAACGTGTTCTTCGTCGCCAGTCGACTGAGCTGCAGGCTGCAGGCTGCAGAACTGCAGGAGTCGCACCTTGTGGGACGGCCTTGGAAGTGCATGCGAGTTTAACCACCCTGATTTAAAATAGATCGCGTGCTAGTTGGCTGGCTGGGATCAAAGAGGACTTTATTGCGAATGCAAATTGAGCGCGACCTTGTTACTTCTATGCCTAATT
>NW_026017110.1:2062353-2064507 GCF_020466585.1 Dendroctonus ponderosae | reverse complement strand
AAGGAAAAGTAAGTAATATTTTGAAAATTCCACCACAAATGTGCCATTAAACGCTCTAGAAAATTTCAGAATTTCAGTTAGAACCAGCAAAGACTTTTCTTAAAAGCATACAGTTTGTGTCTTATTTTGCCTTTAAAGCACATCTTCCAGCTCAACCAATCAGCAAATTAACAAATCGAAAAATTCCTGCAGGTGCCAATATGATGGGCAATCTGTGATATCAAAACTGATAGACTTTCGAGGCCATTCCTTGAAACTAATGTGTTTTTCGGGTTTTTAGGCCGTCGTTCGGTAGAAGCTAAATTTTTGGCGCTTCTGCTTTCGCTTGAAGGATATAAGAGTCTGTGTAAAATTAAACGTTTCTCAATTTTTTCGGGGTTTTAGAGCAACGTGGAAAATAATTTTCGAAGACGTTTCGAAAGCACGTGCTTCGGGCAAAACTTCAAGAGAAAGTAGTTTGAAACAATGGACAAAACTCCTTTAATCTTTTGGTAAGTTTATGGTTACTTAACTGATAAATAATATTAATTGCATGCAGAAGCACGTCTATAAGATTTGGAGAAAAAAATATCTCAAAAAAAGTAGCAAATTTCAAGGCAGATGATTTTGAAGAAAAAATGCCATAAATGTCTGAAAGGGCGGACGGTTCGGAAGAAATTCTACCGAACGACGGCCAAAAAACCCGAAAAACCCATTAGTGTCAATCTGTGATATTTTTGTCTACTTAATTAGCAAAAAATGCACCCAGCAGCTAATTTTAAAAATGCCCACGTTGCAGTCTACAAACAGAAAAAAAACCGTGTTCCTACCATCCATACACGCGTAAAAACTCATTCACCGGGTATATTAAAAAATGTACCTTTCCCAATATTTCGTAAATGACACTGTCGAAAATGTTGGCAATAAACCAAACACAAAGCCACTACAAAATCACTACTGAACCCTCTAATTAAATGAATGGAAAAGAGCGATTTTTTCCCTTACTTAGTTGGAATCATTCGCATCTGTTCGCGTCCATTAGAGACCCAAAAGCCCCCATTTACCGGTTTCGCTAAAGCTCCTAAACAACCGAGAAACACAACGTAACAGTCTAATCCAGCAATCTGCATAAGCATATTTCCCTTTTACGCCTATTTAACTATTAATAATCAAAAATTTCCATAATGCCCGGTACTCAGGTGTTTTACTGGCACTGGAACGGCTCCCTAAAATTCAGATAAGAATTTTTATAAAGCCCAGCCCACAATGGGGCGCCTTAAAGTGCACGGCTTGTGAAAAATTAATGGGGCATTTTACGGTAGCAGGCAGCAGCTAGAAGGATTTGCCAGCCCTCAGCTATTACGTACTTTCGAAGAATATTAAAGGGGTACACAAGGACCACGACTTATGCTCAAAGGAAACGCTCGAATTTTGTTGCAGGATTTTTCACATTTTCCTCCAAATATCATTGCATGCAGCAAATTGCTTCATTAACCAGTGAAGTTGATTAACATTAATTAGTGGCATGCTACGCTTAATTTACCTTTATTCTCACTTAATGGCAGATTCAAGAGAAAGCCGATGAATACAAAAAGTACCAATTTATAATCGTCTCTTCAGGTAAGATGCAATTAAGACTCGTTTAGTGTAAGGCTGGATGGTATGGAATGGAACTTTGCAGGTGAAAGCAGCCGTTGATTTTGCTCAATAAAAACGGCAGGAAGGAAGCAAGCAAAACAGCCCAGATTAAAAACCCAAACCAGACCAGACATTTTCACTTGGATTTTCTGCAGCAATTCGAGACGGTAATTTTGAAACAACTCAGTTTTGAAATCAGCGACGGAAGAAAACTTTTTAAAGGCTCATGGCTGAAGGCGCAAAAAACCACTAAAAAACTAAAAAAAAGTAGACCCAATAAAATCAGTTCTAAACAACCAAATAAACGAAATTGCTATGTATCAAAACACAAAATACACGCAAAAACTTGGAACAAATAACTGAATTCAACGGTGTTTACAACCAAAAATCAACATTTTTCATTAGCGTTTTGAACGGTTTTTGAGCACGCTGAACTAAAAAAAAAACGAACATGTGTTTGTGAACAGTTTTTTCCTTGCATTCTTCATTTCGTTTACTCATAATTTTCTGATTTTGTTGTTATCATAAATATACAGG
>NW_026017110.1:2060036-2061354 GCF_020466585.1 Dendroctonus ponderosae | reverse complement strand
AATAACATAAAACAAAGGCAATAATAATTTATAACAAATGTTCGAAATGTTGACCGTCCATTTCCAGGCACTTTTCTGTAAATTCTTTTTTCAAAACCACTGATAACTCTGGACAACATTTGCGGAGTTACAGTTTTAAAAGCGTCTCTTATGCGTGTTTTCATATCGTGTGAAGTTGTCGGAAACGTATGGTAGACAATTCCTTTTATGTACCCCCATAAAAAGAAATCTAGTGGAGTTAAGTCCGGAGATCTGGAGAAATTAGTATTAATTAAAAACCTTAAGATTTAGGTATTATAAACCTTATTGAAACAGACACTTATTTTGTTCAGCGAATCCAAAAATGCAATAATATACAGGACATTCCATTGAAAAAAAACGCAACTTTGATACCTTTAGAGCTTTTGACATGTACATTACAAAAATATTTTTAAAATGTGCGTTCGGTAGGCGTCGGACAATTCATAAAATAATACTTTTTAAAAATCAAACGGTTTAGCGGCAAACTGCCGTGTCGTATAGCGTGAATAACCCTGTATATAATGTTAAATATTAAAGTGTCGTTTCGCATGTTTGTCACTGCACGAAGCTTGTAGGAACAAACACACACTGTTCTAATGGAGAAAGTAAAAAAAACGTTGCAAACAACTAAAGCTAAAGCTTTAGTAAAAATTCACTTCTGGATGCATCAGACGAAATAAACTGCAAAAAATGTTTACTTTTCGTTGGAATTAGCTGAGCATTTTTTCCTGTTTAGCATCCCGTTTCTTTGGACGCGCTTTAAGTGACCGTTGATGTTCCGACTCTATTCGGAATGTACTCTTCTATTTCTCATTTTCCAAGGCTTTTGGGTGCAGATTGAAAAATTCGCTTTGTGAATAAGACAAATGACATTCCGTCGGCATTGTTGTACGTGGATCTCGCCTTTCCTAAATTTATGGAATTAATATCCGGCTACGTGCGACGAGAACCAAAACGGGGGGCTCGATGGGGGACCCAATTAGTTCCAGGTATTAATCATTATATGCGAGACAATGGGACGTTTCGAGGGGGCTCTCGGCCCGGGTCATCTGTTTACAGCCGATAAAGTTTGATTTATTATTAGCGACCGGTTTAATCGCGAAAATTACTGCGTTTGTTGGAAAGTGCCATTTTTTTCGAGGGGGGAAAACAAACGCCCATCCGCTGTCCAGGGCGTGCAACCGGTTTAATGGAAAATAATAGTGCAAAAGTAGAAGCAATGATGGACATAAGTTCGATATTTTTGAGGCGGATTCACTTTTTACAAACTTCTTTTTGGGTATTTCGCCTCAAAAAT
>NW_026017110.1:2058286-2059936 GCF_020466585.1 Dendroctonus ponderosae | reverse complement strand
AAAGTAAGTCACAGTTTGACAAATTATTGTTATTATTGACAAGGGCTATCCACCTATAACTATCTGTTAATGACAAAAAACATCATAGCTGCATTGACTTTTCATCAAAAAATTGCAGAAGAGAACTTTTTTAATATCAAAAATGTTCGTAACTTGAAACAAAGATCGCACTTTTTCTTTTTGAATGCTTAAGCATTCAAATATGCTTCCAATTAAACATGGAACACTTTCAAAATAATGGTTAATAGCAAAGTTGAAATTGGATTTTCAACTGTTAATATCTTCTAGAAATTATCGAAAAAAAAATGTCAATATTTTTCTTGTACCTTCCAATTACTCCTTAAAAGGAATGACGCCAATTTTGAATCACCTTGTATGTTGTAGTAGTATTTTGTTCTGTTTTTTTACTCGCTTTTTTCATAAAATTTGTGAATTTTTCTGTGGCAATAAAGCACATTTTGATTTGAAATAATTTTTTCACTTCACAAATTCCTCGAGTTTTATTGAGTCTACGTTTGGAAAATTGTACCTGAATTCAACAGATAATTAAAAATTGAAATGAAAAATAGGTGCCAAACATTTGAAAAAATTAAGTTGATGGTCGCAACTTATCTTTGATCAACTTGTATAAATAAATTTACCATAGAAAAAAACCGCACTTGACAGTAAAAATTTGCTGGTCCGAGCTTTTTTCCAAACAAACACACCGATGAATTTTAAATAAATTTGCATATTACTTCCGAGATGCACTTTTGTATATTTTTGCTTGTTTTCTCCGGCTGGGAGCGTGACGAGAAAACATTTTCCTTCTCCATCCTTCCATCCATTCCATCTTCTTCAATGCCTGCCCTTCCAGTAACATGTAAGTGCTTCAAAAATGTTCCATCTTCTTCAACCGTTGTCTGCTGATTCTTGATAGCATCAAGCCAATTCCCAGTAAATTGGAAATGCTAATTAGCCGCATGATGGACATATAAATGAGGTGTGACTGTCGATATTACCATATTTCGCATTCCGCCGCGACTATTTACTGGCTGATTCAAATTCCTAAACCGACTCAGCCCAGTTGCAACATTTAACCTTCACAGATATAAACAATCAACCATTATTATCATGCTCATAGCGAGAAAAAAGTGGGCCATTAAATGGAATTGCATGCGCAAGAAATGTAATTGAATGAAGAAAATCATGGATAATTTAACTGAAACGCCGATTACTGCGGCTTAAACCAACTAACTGACTAACTAATCGCTTTTAAGATCTCACATCCATCCATACGCTTTCTTCATCCCAATTAAATGTTTGTTGCACTTGTGTGGCATTCTGGCTAGTGCATTCTTCATAAATTGATGGAGAAATTTGATCGAATTAATTTTAATTGTGTTATTTAAATATATAGGAGATTTGAAGAGAATCTCGCGTTCAGTGGCTTTCGCATTTTTCACGTCAACGTTTCGAACAGTTTCGAGAACGCCATTGAATGCAGACCTACAGAGGTTTAATATACGCAAAAAGCATATAGAATTGAGTACGGATATAACAAACTTGAAAAATTAACTAAAACTGGTTCGTTATATCCGGAGTTCGCTATAAGCGAATAATAATACAAAAACACGTGGTGTATTTTATTTCGTTATTTTTACATAGAGT
>NW_026017110.1:2055075-2058186 GCF_020466585.1 Dendroctonus ponderosae | reverse complement strand
GTTAAAACCAAATTGAGTGATTTCAATTTCTTCGAATATGTGAGCATTGATAATGGCATTCTTACAAGAGAAATGTTGACCGATGAGCAAATTATAAGACTCCGTAATCTCATCTACAGCTTTAAGTGATAATGAGAAAGATGACGGTTTAGGTGAAACGTATTCTACTGTAGACACTAATGCTGTTCCAACCATTTCTGAAATGACAAAAAAAGTGTCAGAAACTCGGAATTTCCTAGAATCACGCCAAGTTCCTATAATCATATCTGGGAGTCCTTTTGTGATCTTGAAAACTACATAAATAACATCTATTTTTGCAGCAGAAATGTACAATCAAAAATTACAGACTTTATGAAGTAGACTTCAAATTGAATTTTGTTTATCTTTTTGTGTTCTTTTTAGTCATACCTACTAACTTCTACTACTCTATGTAAAAATAACGAAATAAAATACACCACGTGTTTTTGTATTATTATTCGCTTATAGCGAACTCCGGATATAACGAACCAGTTTTAGTTCATTTTTCAAGTTTGTTATATCCGGACTCAACTGTATATCGAACATCGAACGAATTACATCGATGTTTGCGAAATATCGATGTTTTTCTCCCATCTCGACCGTGGTGACCGTGGTTAAAATAATACGCCTTCCTCATCAAACACCTTGTATATTCGTCACAATTTTTTTTTAGAAATTTAAACCAAAAACTACTTTTTCCTCTTTGTCTGAAATCTGAACGGATTATGAAAATCGGCGGCTTGAATTTACCAAGTCATATTAACGCAATCTTGTTGGCAATAAAGCTTTTTTTATTGATTGTAATTTTCTGGCAATTTTCGGTTCTTTTTGAAAACCTCATTTTTTTAGATCTAAAAATGCCATGATGGATCTAAAGATACCAACAAGATTGTGAGGCTCAAATGCTTCTAAAGGAAGCCAGAATGACCATAAACTCATGTAGGATTATAGTCGAGAAACCGACACCTAAGAATATGGAAAAATTTAGTATTGAATCCAATGAATAAAATAAATTAGAACCGCACCCAAGGATACAATTGAACCAAAACATCCTATCAGCAGCAGAAGGAGCCTTAGGAAGAGGAAAGGTCGATAAAAGACCTGATGGCTCAAGTCAAACACGCTGAAGAGCAAACAAGGCGAAAAAAGGAGTCATCACAATATCCATAAAGCAGAACTATTGAGACTTTGCCCAATTCACTGGCATCGCATCCTTGACATACACATTCATATCCATTCATTCAATTAAAGCAAACAGTGATAATCCAAAGGTCAAATTCGCCACTGTTTTTGTTGTTGTGAATGAACTGAATTCACTTTCGTTCCAAACACGGTTTTCCAAGTGACACCAACAAATACACACACACACTCGAATTTAACGAATGGCAAACAATGAAACAATAATCGTTAATTTGCGTCTCCGAAAACGAAACTTGTTTGCATAATAACGTTACCTTTAGTGAAAGTGTGCACTGGTTATTACTCGCGATTTGGAGGTCGAACGGATCATTCTGCGCAATTTTAACCGTATTTTCTAAAATCGAATAGTTAGTTTATTTATTGACGGAGATTTGCAACAGCGAACCGTTATTCCAGTGACTAAGACTAGTTGGCAAATAACTGAGAAATTGCCGGTTTAGAGCATTGTTTCTTGAGTCACTCTTGCAGAAACATGGAAACAACCCAAATTCGACTTACTTAGAAATTCGCCCGACTTTTACTAGTAACGGCACTATTAATTAGGAGCCATCAGATCCAATTGCTGAATTGTGATAAAACTAAACAGAGAATGCAAATTTGAATTTAATTTTCCGAATAATGAGTGTGAAGTGTTAATTAGGAAAGTCCTTAATACCCGCCAAACTTTCATCGTCGTTATTCATTGTTTGTTGGCTGTCCCTTTGAGAACATAAACCATGGGGATGCCAATGAGGTGAAAGTTAATTAGCGCCTTAAATGGACTGTTCGTTTCCTTTAAATCGTGTTGTTGTTCCCACACCTAATTAGTGACTTCAGTGGGCAATCTGGAGTGAAATCTGCAAGAAACTGGCGCCCAACAAGTTAAACATGCCTGTATGGGACGTTCCAGCAAATAAAAGATTGCGTTGCTTGTTCAGTTTCTTGAAATATTTGCATTATTAAACGATGCGATCGCGGTCATTGCTGTTAAATTATCAACCGACGTTGTTTGCTATTTAACGATTTATGATTTAAAAATGAATCACAAGACAAGGCTAAATGATAAGCACTCTGTATGTTTTATGTGGAATGTCTTGAGCGTTTTCAATCTTTTTCGCGTGTCGATGAGTAGAGGTTGATGGCGTACCAGAAATATTTTGAGAAATTTTCAAGAGCATCCCGTTTGAAACTGATGCGTTTTTGCAGCCGTTGTGGAAATGAACGTCTTCCTAATGGGTTGCATGGTGGTTTTCCACATCTTTTTCGGTGTGAGCCCGAAAAGTTCCATATAATTATATATTATTCCTCACTTTTTTGAGTGAGAACATTTTGAGGATTACACTACACATTTGATACCTTTTGATAAACAAGTAAAAGCATGGCATTTTGCAAAAACCCATTAAAAAAAGAGAGCTGAAAATCCTCTCGAACACAGGAACATTATTATTATCGCCTTTCAAGCCGAGATTAATACCTAACGGTTTATTAAACCCATGACTACTATTTCGCCTGTGTTTTGATACCATAGTCGAGTCTATCTCCAATCATGGGCAGCATTACACAACAAAATTTGATAATTAATGGCCACAACCATGTAATTATAGTCCAAGGATGGAACTCGTTCTTTGTTCAAACCATTGAAGCTTATTCATTTTTTGTTTAACTTTGGGAATGTTCAAAGTGAGGACATATTTAATTAAATTTCTTTTGAAATGATGAGGACTAATAGGTCGCAGTAATCAGTCGAAAAAGTTTGGGTTATTTCTTATGCGTTTTACTCCAGATGTTTTTATCGTCTTTGGTTTCACGTTTTTTACAGACTTCTTTTTGGGTATTTCGTCTCAAAAATTTTTGTCTTTAAAAAAGACAGAATTTCCTCACGTCTTTTATTACAGATTGATAAATAGTGCTCCC
>NW_026017110.1:2050633-2054975 GCF_020466585.1 Dendroctonus ponderosae | reverse complement strand
TTTACATTATGTTAGCTCTTCCTCGTTTTACCGTCTATTTTAAGCATATAGAACGTCTTCCAATCACCAAAATTAATTGATTTTTTAGTTTTTTAGTCAAGTAATGCTGAACGCCAAAAACGATTTCGTGCTAAAAAAGGAGCATTAAGTAATAGATCAACTCAAAGAAGCTTTCATCAACCACGAACTACTGCTGAACGTCAAAGATTATACAAAGCAAATAAGAAATTACGACTAAAAAATACAGAAACTCAAGAAGAAGAGTTTACACAAACCCAAGCAGAGCAATATGTACAACATCTCGTTAAAGAATGTTAAATGTTGCAAATAAAAGATATTTTACATTCAAAAGGAAATTAAATTAAATTTTACCATTTTTCTTCCTTTACTTTCTATTCAAAAACGCTCTATTTTGTAGAGTTTCACTTAAAAATAGTGACGATCTGGAGGACTTTTACGCGAAAAATTACAAGATAAATTTATAGCTTTGTGAAAAATATACAAAAACTTTTTTCAGTGTCTAATTCGAGACAAAAACGAAAATAAATTCCTCCCCTTTTCCCCGAAAACCATTGAGGTTTTCTCCAAAACCGATCACACAACTAAAAGTTTCTAATCGCAAACGCAAAAAAAAACATTTTTTCTGATGATTTTCTTCGTTTCTGATAATAATGGGGTCGTTTCAGCCAAAAATGTCAAAATCAATTTTGCTAGAAAATTGTATCTCATTCATCGCTTTGCTGGAAATTTTCGAAAACCCTTTTCAGCTTCGAATTTGACACAAAAACCAAATAATTATTCAGTTTTTTACCGAAAAAACGATCAGAGCAAAAGTTTACAAAAAATTATTTGGAAAATTCACCGCCCTCACCGCTTTGAAGATTTTTAAAGTTCCTTTAAATTTTTAGGCCATTCCAGTTTCAACAAAGTTGCTATTAAGCAATTCTTTCTACTCAAAAACCGCATTATTATTTAGTTAAAAATAAATTTTCAGGTATTTTCTGTGAAAAACTATAAGATACATTTTATTGAAACACTCGCCTTCTTAACCGCTTTGCAAAAATGTTTGGACAACTTTTTGCAGCTTCGAATTATGCACAAAACCCTAATAACCATTTGGAGGCCTTTTTCCAAAAATATCATTTATTCGAAAAACTCTTGAAAACTGGAGTTCCTTCACTTTTAGGTCAAAATTTCTAAACAACACTGTCTCTAAACAGAAAACCCGCGTTTTTCCTAACGTTTTCCTGTAAAATACTGGCAAACTGATTCTTTTATGCAAAAAATTAAGAGATCGATTTCACAAGAAAACTCGTCGACTTGCAGTTCAACGTTGCAACGCAGTTCTGTTGCTGGGAAAATCTAGATGACTTTTTTTTAGTTGTTTGAACAAAGTAGTAAAACGTTACTCAGAAGAAATATCAATGACCCTTTTTTAGATGTGAACCTTTAATAAATCACTTATAACTCATGAACCGATGAGTTAATTCAGAGAGCAGCAACAACTCGGTATAGTTGCCAATATGCGTGAAGTTATGACCGAGATATTAGCGGTAATGTGCGGAAAAGTCACTCAAAATTACCTCAAAAGGATGGAGACCCGTAGGAGGTCCCGTGGAGGACATGTAAATGATATTGTTTTTCACGTGTAATGGTCAGGTTTAATGTTTAAACTGGAAGAAAACTTTCGTCCCCATCTGAATATTTTCTTTGCTGTTTTGTACTTTGCTTCCCAAGCATAAAATGTTTGAAAAAACCGGGTATTTTTCTTTGAAATGTACAGATGGTGCGCAAATTTTGCCCATCAGTGTAGTCAAATCGTGCAATACATACTCAAGTGCAACTAAACTCTAAAAGTAACAAGCTAATGCGCCGGCAAAAAAGAGTGGCTGCTCTTAATGAGCTGCTTGACCTCAGCCAACTCCTGCAGCAAACTCCCAATCTGGTCGGTTTGCTGGTCGACTTTAATCAGCAACGCGTTGAAACAGGCGTCTTTGTGCCTCGATTGCTCCAGCCTGTGCTGCTTCAAGCTGCCACTCACCGCCCTCCTCCAA
This sequence comes from Dendroctonus ponderosae, assembly GCF_020466585.1. Classification (NCBI taxonomy): domain Eukaryota; kingdom Metazoa; phylum Arthropoda; class Insecta; order Coleoptera; family Curculionidae; genus Dendroctonus; species Dendroctonus ponderosae. Next base: position 2,052,921 of record NW_026017110.1, on the reverse strand, counting down.
GGCCCGCCTGCACTCCTACTGAAGATGTTGATCCTCTCCGTGTCTCGCTTCTTGGCCAAATCGTAGGCCGCCTGGATGACTTCCTTGGGGATTGGAGTGTCCATCGGATCCAGAGGTTTCACCCTTAACACTGGCACGTAGGGTTTAGGTACCACTCGAAGCAAGGCCATGATGCTCCTAGCAAAGCGCCCGCGCTTGTAGTGGGACATTTCGATGTAGGAGCACATTTTCGCCTGGCGCACCAGCCTGGATAGATCCGCGTTCTTCTGCAGGCCCTGGATGTCATGGACGGCGATCCCAACCAGAAGATTCATCAGGATGATGGTGATAAAGAGCAGGAAGAAGGTGTAGGCGATCTGCGAGCTGATCATCGCAAAGTCTGAGGAGTTATCGCGGCTGGAGTATTCCAGGAGGAGGTCGTAGTTCATGTCCCCAGTCATCATAACCAGGGCGGAGATAATGCCGGTGAAGGGATTGTGGAACGCCGCCGAATTGGGGAAGATTATGCAAAATCCTATGGTAAACCCGACCAGAAACGGGAAAAAGACCAGGAGCAACTTTTGAAATTCGCTCTGGACCTTCTGGAACATCTCCACATAGGGACCGAAAACGGGCAGTTGCCCCAGCAAATACATTATGTTAGTCCAGGAGCACATGACGGCAAAAGCCCCTGCGTGGACCTGCCAACTCTCCACTCGGCCAGTGTAAACAAAGGAGATGATAAACACGTAGATGATACCGGTCCACTCCAGAACGTTGCCCCAATTGGTGCAGTACTGCTTTAGAGAGGGGTACCCATGGAACCCATACACTTTCCTGTAGGCCAAGGAGAGGGTGAAGTAGAGCAGGATGTACCATTGGGTTTGCAAGCTCAAAGGGCCCGAGCGAAGGAAGGCGTTCAAATAGGAGCGATTGGAGCAGTGGACTGTGGTGTTCGCTAGGCGAGGATCGTGGATTTTGCGGTCGCAATCGTACGCCAACGAGGTCAAGACGTAGAAGAGCAAAATTAGACTGAACACCAAGGAGTTGTAGATCATGCCATAATAACACCGGCGCATCCGAGCCCACGTTACATACAAGAAGGCCGTAATGTAGGGGTGCAACAGCATCTCTTTATGTCCGGCATCGATGAACGCGTTCAATATCGTATACTCGTTCGGATGGTGAAACCCATTCTTGAAGTCAAAGCACATCTCCACCTCATTAAGAGCAACCGACTGGCTCGTTAAGTTGATGTACTCGGTCAGTTTGTCCTTGATAGCCTCAAAAGCAGTGGGAGTTTTCTTGGCAATCAGGGAAAAGGCCGAGATCCCCGAGTTGGACTTGAGCGAGTAGTCAGCGCCGTTGCTGATCAAAATGCTGGCGCAATTGGACAGCTCGTTCAACGCAGCAATGTGCAGAGGCGTAAAGCCATGCTGGTCTTGAACGTTCACAAGGGCCCCACATCTGAAACATCATCATTCATCAGACTGTGAAGCCGTGGTCCATGGGAATTTCTTCCTGACGTTTCGTCCACAACTGCGCTGGACATTATCAAAGGCGAGGAGGCAGTGGGCGAAGTGGTCTCCCGTGCTTACCGACTAAGACTGGTTCAAATACTTGATGTTTTAAACAGACGTAGCCATTCAAGGCTTTTTGTCTTTACTGGAAGCCTGCAACTTCCGTGCCGTATAGCGTGAATAAATAAATAATAATGATACGAGTATTACCCGATACTAACCAGAGAGGCCATTGAGATATTTAAACATCACAACAATTTAAATAGTAAAGAAGAGGTAACGGCCCTTAATCCAGATTGGAAACGCGTTTTGCGGCAAACAGCGTGTGCGCCAAAACATTTGAAGCCCCGCCCACTCCCCACGCATGAGCACAGGGCCGCGCCGCATAAATACGACAGGGGATCCAGTAGTTGAACCAGTCTTAGTAGTAGACACAGTGGAGATAGAAAAAATGAATTACTCGAACAGGAACATTTACGAAAGGCTCTCGCAGAAAGTACTAAGTAACTCTTGGTCTCTCTTGAGAATTCTCCTGGACCGGTTATCACATACTCAGTTACTATAAATTCAAATTTAAAATTAGAAACTTACTTATTTGAACAGCAAATTTTCTTGCAGGTTGACAAATTTAAATCTCCATTTGTTTTGAACGACATCAACATTTCATCTAGTTTAATAGAAGAAATTAATAATGTAACAGTTAACAAAAGTGACGAGTCAACTATTAAACAAAACCAAACGTACCAACGCAGCATAAATCACATTTGTAACATTTAAAAAAATTTGAAT
>NW_026017110.1:2048997-2050533 GCF_020466585.1 Dendroctonus ponderosae | reverse complement strand
GCACTATTTATCAATCTGTAATAAAAGACGTGAGGAAATTCTGTCTTTTTTAAAGACAAAAATTTTTGAGACGAAATACCCAAAAAGAAGTTTGTTAAAAATGAATCCGCCTCAACAATATGGTTTCACGTTGTTATGCAGGCTGAAAATCCTCAAACTTTTGCGATCTTTGCATCCGACCAAAGACGTTCTAAACCGCCTTAAACTAAGTGCCACCGAAACTTTACCCTCGAAAATTCGCCATTATCACCATTCGCTCATGAATCTAAATAGCCATTAAATCAAAAACTTAATAAAACCTCGACTATCGTCCGCGTCCTCATCATAAACTCTTTATCCAGACTTTATACGTCAAACTGAAAATTCCGACGCCGGCATGAATAATGAGGCGGGAGGAGGGCATCCCGACAAGCAAGAAACAAATGAATTCCTCCCTGGGGATGACGGGACGAAAGGGTCTGTCAGAAACATACAGCGGTAAAATGTCGACTTTATGACGTTTTAACAATATACGAAATCGGGCCTTCAGCTTTATGTATATACGAATTGTTTATTTTACAGCTTGGGAACTGTTTACGGATGTTCTCAGTTGATTTTTGGTTTCACATCAAAGCCCCAAATGTCCCATTTAAGGCCGAAAGTTGGTTGTTTTTCTCATAGGAGTAAGCCAGAACCAAGAAAGAAATCAACTCACATAAAGCAGTTTGTTTCAAATACATACTATTAATTATCGTGCTCAAAATGCGCAAATCAACTGTGTAATCTTAGATTGAAAGTTAAAGAAAATGCAATTGGCAATGGCAAATTGACATGTTCGAAAGTTGATGTAATCAAGGATTTCGACCGCGTGTGCCACAAGGGATTTTGAGTATGCGGAAAAATTGAGATTTTTTTTTAAATCGAAGAACTCATTTTGCCGAACTTTAACTCGAATTCGAAATAAAAAAGTCAGAGCTTTTTTTCCATTTATGCGAGGTTTTAGCAAAACGACCTTTTGATAGGCCGAACTACTGAACTACTGCTTTTGAACCCGAGGGGAATTTTTAGTAAAAAAATCATCGGTGCCTTATGTATGGAAAACGTGCATTATTTTTCAGTTTCAATTTTGCTTAAACTTATTTGCAGTTCAATTATTTTCAGAGATCTATCGGAAAAATTGAGTAAATTGATTTAGAGGTTCTGTCTCTTTATATGTATTTATAAAATACGCAAAAAGCATATATTTAAATCACTTTTTCGCCAAGTCAAGGTGTAGGGATTTCTTGAAATTTTTTTAAATGTGGCCAGTGGAAAATGAGCAGAAAAGTTGGCGATTTTCACACGCCTTGAGCGCAGCCGTGTGAAAACCGCTAACTTTTCTGCTCATTTTCACTCTCAATCCCTACACCTTGACTTGGCGAAAAAGTGATTTAAATACAGTAAAGTCCGCTTATAATGAACTCGGTTATAGTGAACTTTCGGTTAAAACGAACTTTTTTCCTTTAATTGAAACGTCGTCCATAAAGACCAACGTATTTTTTTACTGGTTATAACGAA
>NW_026017110.1:2047797-2048897 GCF_020466585.1 Dendroctonus ponderosae | reverse complement strand
ATTGGCTTCTCGAGTTTATGCTCAAAAGTTTCCTGAAAGAAATCATCCTAAGCCAACAGTTTTTAAGCGCTTATTACACCAATTTGAGGAAAGTATGAATGTACTTTTCATAACAATGGTCTCGTGAATAGACACAACTTTCATTATTATTTTGATACAAATTCGCGCGTATACAGGGTCATGAAAAATCAAAATAGGTGGTCAGTTAATGTGTGGGGTGGAATACTGGGCCAGTATTTAATTGGACCCTATTTTTTTGAAGGACATCTAAATGGTTTGATGTTTCTCCAGTTTCTAATAAACCATCTCACAATATTATTAGAAGAAGTCCCTTTCAATATTAGAACCAACATGTGGCTTCAATTGGATGGAGCTCCGCCTCTTTATCACTGCGAAGATCGGCAATTTTTAAATGCCAACTTTCAAAACAGGTGGGTTGGCAGAAATGGGTTTCAAAATTGGCCCCTCAGATCTCCGGACTTAAAGGAATTGTCTACCATACGCTTCCGACAACTTCACACGATAGGAAAACACGCATAAGAGACGCTTTTAAAACTGTAACTCCGCAAATGTTGTCCAGAGTTAGCAGTGATTTTGAAAAAAGAACTTACAAGTGCCCGGAAATGGACGGTCAACATTTCGAACATTTGTTATAATTAATTTGCCTCGGTTTTATGGTATTGTTGATATGTTATTTAATCTTTTAATTTAAAAAAAACACCAAATGGTGCACAGATCCATTATTTGGTGTATTTTGTAAAAAAGCAAAAACTTAGTTATCAACATCCTAGTACCGTTCGATAGGTAATTAAAAATTGCATTTCCTGGTAAGCTAAAAAATATGGGGTTGTATTTAAATTAATCAAGTTATAGCCACTTAAACTTCTCATTTGATTAGTTTAAATTTGTGGACTCCCTGTATAAAATTGTAAGTTTATTATCATTTGGATATAAAATATGATTTCTTGTTAGACCAAACTACGAATTACGTTTACATAACTGAAATAATTCTAAAGTATTTGACACATGAAAATAATATTAGATTTTGATAAAATTCGAATTATTTAAAAAACCTTTAGATTTAGACATTATAAATCTTA
>NW_026017110.1:2046217-2047697 GCF_020466585.1 Dendroctonus ponderosae | reverse complement strand
AGAAATATTTTTATAATATATAAGAATCTGTCGCGTCAACCTATATTAAATATTGCAAAAAAATATTTCGTAAATATCTGATTTAAATGTAAAATATATATTTTTAAATAATGTTTCTCAAATATCTGATTTAAATGTCAAAGAAATATTGTTATAATATTCAAGAATCTGTCGCTTCAACCCATATTAAATATTGCAAAAAAATATTACTGCAATATTTGTGTGCTATCTGGGATACATTCTAGGCTTACACACACCTTTACACGTTCTTTATCACCCAGAACTTTTTTTAAGGGTTTTTACCTGAATTAAGGACAACACAGTCATCCTGATTGAACACCGTTGCATGAGCAATTGTGATGTTGGAAGAGCGTGCCACTCCAAAGCCGTCGGTATTGTGGCCTGCATGTCCATAAAGGGCCACATTCTACCCACAAAATTACAATGAGTAACCCTAACTAAAAAAAACAAACTCTTCTTTACCTCATCGCCTTCCGAATTATCTATTAAAATATCAGTGAAAAGGGCATCATGTGAATTATTAATGTAGATGCCATGAATGGGGGCATTCTTGAAGCGAAGCCCTTTAATGATTGATCCATTGCTCACTTCCGCAATGAGGAATTTGGGTTTTTTCGTGCCCCAACTTCCAAGCGTGTCCCAGTACAACTCGCCTTGGCCATTAAGACTGTGCCCTTTATCGAGAAACAATGTAAAACATGATTTTTGACTAATTGAAGTTAGTGAAACTAATGGGTTTTTCGGGTTTTTGGGCCGTCGTTCGGTAGAATTTCTTCCTGAAGTTTCGCAAGCACGGTGGCTTGTATCTTCAGAAGTGGTTTGGAAACGTCAGGAAGAAATTCTACCGAACGACGGCCTAAAAACCCGAAAATCCCATTAGTTTCCAGGAATGGCCTCAACAGTCTATCTCTTTTGATAATTGAAGTTTTACCTGGCGCTCCATTGATGGTAATGGCGTTTCCATACAGCCGCATTAGCGGTCCAGCCCAGTTTAAAAGAGCGAAGTCTACATTGCCGAGAAATGTTACAGTCGCTCCAACCAAAAGGTCCAACACCAACGTTTCACCAGCCGGCACAAAAAGATCTCGAATTGTGATGTTGTGGCAGGATTTGGTGATTCTTGCCAAGTCTTGCAGCTGGCTTACCACACACGTGGAGTCTCTAGTTTCGATAGTCTGCCCAAACTCTATGAGCGTTAATATCAACACTAGCAACTTCATTTTGTCGACGAGGACGGGACATTCTGGTCGCCAGAGTGAACTTGGACATTTATTTCATATTTCGCTGAATGGGCTAATTGGGCGCTTTTGATGCCGAGCGATTTGGTTCGATGATGGACCATAAAAGAGCAAATATGGAAATGAGATTATGCAACCTCTCGGTGCTTAATTGTCCCTATTGTGCGGTTTGACAGAATCTAATTTTGGTTTTAATGCGCGCAATTTAGTGCGGTTTTAAA